>NC_136701.1:7978001-8490129 GCF_947650265.1 Symphodus melops | reverse complement strand
GATTTCAAACTGAGGGTGACTGTATTGCCACCACCTGACTGCCAATTCATATGACAAGATAAACAACCACAGTGTTATTTTTCTGTTATGTACATCTAATGCTTGTGTAATACTGCACACGTGTAGCAGCAGTGTCCCCCCCTCGACACACACCTCCCAAAATATCATTTTAAAATCTCACTATCTTTTCATCTGTTAGTATGTAGGGCTAGATCATAATCCTGTTCTCAGTCTATGTGTCAGGTAGTCTTACTAGTGGTCCACAGCGAGCCCAACTGTGTCTTACAGCCAAGGCTTAGACACGCACGCAGGCAAGAACACACGCACGCACACACATCAGTGGACTCGTGCTTGTATATTTTACTGACTTATCAGCTATTTTCTGATAATAAACAAAATGTCAGGGCTTCTGGTGAAGCCAGCTGATAGCAAATGAACTGCTTGTGATTATCAGGGCACAGACTTCTTCCTTTTGCTGAGCATCGTTTACAGTCCAACCAACATCATTGGATCCCATAATGTTTGTTGAGGATAATTTTTTCCACACACATTAAATATTTATTAGGGAGTCACAGAGAAATGGAAATAATGGAAAGGTGTAGGTAATAATATTCACATCATATCACTGTTTTCATCTGAATTAAGCCTCTGCTTCTTCTAAAGACTTCAAATATCGTAACCTTTTTCTCTTTGGTTTCATATCCGCAGGTCCTCCATCAATGTTGCTGCTTAGTGAACTCACCATTCTGCTGATGTCACTGGCTTTAATCAGCAGCACTGCAGTAGGCACTGCTTGTGCAGACAGGCACACTGCATCACCGAAGCCTTATTCAGGTCTGAATGAATGTCACTACCTGTGTGAGAGATGAGCTCTGCTGCAGCTCCTTACTTCTATAACAGCAGTTGGAACATTAATTCAGCACTTAAGTGTTCAGGCTAACATGTACCGAACCGTTTCACTTCTTTGCCAACAGTAACCATTTACAGTAGTCTGCAAGTTGAACTAGATGGATTAGAACTTAAAATATATCCTTGATGTTTAATCTACCAACAATTCAATATTCCTACAAATAATATATGTCGATGGTTTATCACATTTACTGAGCGAACATAGGGATTGTGATACGTTAATGCAGACATCACAAACTATATTTGAGTGTTAAATATCTAGTGAGTGTTAAATATCTAGTGATATTAACAGACCATGATCATAGCATAGGAGTCGGTGTTTGAGTTTCAGGTGATCAAGTCTGTTTACATTTCTGAAGGTTTACCTAACTGAGTTGGCGCATTCCTTCCTCCTCCTACTCCATCCAGTGGCAGCACACAGACAAATTCAACCAATAGAAAATTGACCGATCTAAACGTCTTGCCATTCTCTACCGTGCACATGATGGTAAATTACAATACTTCTATGCAGATGCAGAGTTGCAGACTAGTATAAAACCTAGGATAACAGACACAGATCCTAATCTGAATATATATTCAAAGAGGTTTGAGGTTACAGTGGGTTTAGCCCTGACAAGCAACTTTTTATTATATTTATAGATCATTAAGTGCTCCTTCACAACATGCTCCACCATGTCCTTAGAAGTAACAAAGTCATGATGCTGCATATTTGAGTGAAACAAAATACAGTTAAATCAAAGATCATCAGAGCATCCAAGACTTCTGCTGCAAATGTCACATTAAGCCAAACGTTGACTACCATTTGATGAGGAATCATTCAGGACTTTCTGTCAAATAGTTAAAAAAATAAATAAACTGACTGTAAGAGTTGAATTACATTTTACAGTAAATCAAAATGATGGGAGACAATACTCTGTGTTCACACACACACTACGAGAATATAGATTTCACTCCCAGCTGCACAAACACAGAAAGCTCTCTCAGTTGGAAGCCTAAGAGCTCCAATGACCAGACGGACAAACGGGCGCTTAACTTTGGGAGGGGCCAGCAATCCTCTCTGGATCAGCAGAGCAGCTCCCCTGACCCACATACCCAGACCTGACTCACAGGATGCCTACTGCCCTCTAATGGACAGTCAGTGATCCGCTGGTAATAACCTGACATGAGAGGATTTCAGGATGTAATCATCGAAAGGCCAAATACCACGAAGAGAGAGAGAAGTGAGAGTGTTACTGCAATTAAATGTCAATGGTATCATGTGATGGTAGAAAAAATAAACATAGAAGCAGTGGCAGGAAATTGCTGATTATTGGTGGACTAACACTAGTTTGAAATGTGGTTGAATGAAACAGGATAAACCAGACTCCCAACTCCAGTTAAATGCCTAAGGCAACAAGGGACAGCGTAGTATTGTGTCACCACAATAGCACAGCAGCTCTTTGTATCAGGAAGGAAATCCTGGAGGGAGAGACATATTTAATGATAAAGCATCAAGTGCCCCTTTAAGTGAAGTCTATTTTCTCCCCAGTTTGTCCCGGTCAAGGTATGTCGCGTCAGAAGTCAGGGCAGCAAACATAACAGACCCCGTATCCTGGGACACAGTTCATGCTCTGGTTGTCTTTTTAACCATGCGGGCCTGGAACTAGACTTTTAAAACATTACACAGGTTTTTGATGGAAAATTACATCTGAGAAGTAAATGGACTTTTTTTTTTTTTTTTTTTATTCACAGGTCATCAACATGGATCGTTAGACAAAGAAGTGGGTGCACTATTATCTTTCAATGTCTTACCTCCTTGGCTGAGAGCGACGATCATCCTCCCCACTACCGGACTCCTACAGAAATAAATGTGAAAATGACCTTTAAAAATGTGTCAGTGTTATTGAGCTTTATTTTGACATTGACACATCATACTTATTCAGAATTGATCAGAAAAGTGAAAACATCTTAAAATGTATTCTCAAGTTGCAATGATGGAGAAAAACAAATACGTGAATAAACTGTTAGAAAAGAGCTGTTTTAATTCAGCCAACATCAAATCAAAGCCAATCTTAACATCAAAACGATTACATATGGATAGTTCAAACAAACAAAAAGTGAGACAAATGTAAATGAACCCCACTGTGGTAAAAAGAAAAGAAAGCAACTTGTGTATTCCCAATGTCACAAGCAAGCACAAACACACATTCACAAAGACACAATAAATGACAAACAACATCAACACACTATTCAGTACGTCTGAGCCGAGAGCCGCAGTGCAGTGAGTCTATGAACTCAATTTGCACACTCCTCAGGAAAATGACCTCAGTCTGTTTTTTAAGGTGTGGCTGGTCAGACAAAAACATATTCACACACAAAAACAAGCAGGCAGATGAGGACATAGAATAAGCTCTGCTAAATGAGAGGGCCAAAGGATTAGCAGCAGTTTAACACCTGGCTCTGATCTTCAGATGTTGGCTTCTTATCTTGTTTACACTGTCTGTCGCCTTAAGTGGCATTAACAACAAATCACAAACCATTAAGTGCTTCATAATAGGAAGAATTGGATTACAGGTTGACAACAGACAATAAAGAGTACAGCAGAAAAAGAAGAACTTGTACAGGGCTGCCTCGACATGTTTATAACACAGTCAATCATACGGCACTTTTTTTTCCTTTTTTTTTTTACCATGTCGCGCATATTCAGATGCAGTCAATGCAAATTGAGGACAGTGCACATTTAAGTTTTGTTTTTTGTACTTTGTAAGTTTTTAAGAAGTTACATTTTTTTTATGTGAACCGACTACAGTTCAGTATAAAGTCAAAGATAAAGCATGCCCCTCCTCCCTGGCCTGCCTGGCTCTCAGAACTAATAGCACGAGAGGTTTTTAAAACAGATCATGCCGGTTCTTGAAATCCTGATGTAGGCCTGCTTGTATCAGCTTTGATTGATAATGAGATCACAATAACTAAACAGGATTTCTCATTGATTTTACAACATCTGCAGTGCATGGAAATTATTTATTGAACTTTCACACTCTCAATAGCAATCTGATCACTTTGAAAATAAAAGCAATACATCAAATAAATTAAGTGAAAAACAATGTTTTTGAGTTTGTGGTGATGTAGGTGACTCTAGTGGCCGAACTGGAACAAACTCTTTAAAAAAAAAAAAAAAAAAAATCAGACACACATGACAATACCTCTGGACAAAGCAAGCGCAACTTGGAATACAGCCCAGTCATTTTTAAATCTCAATTATCTTGTTTTCATGATTGTGGGAGGACAACAACCTAACTGAAATTGAACCTTGATTCATTTCCCAGCCCTCTGATGTAAACTATGTGAGCCTGGAGGCAATGTTTCCACAAAGAGTTTTGAATTCTGTCTCTATACTTATTTCATTCTTTAGTCGTTCAAATGGCAAAATATAAGCAGCACTTCTTTATGAATTCGTAATTACAACCTTGTTCGCACTTTTGGGGAAAATGTGTATTTTGTGCGACTTCCAAAAATGATAATTGTATTAACTTGGGTTACACATTATTTAGATTACTTATGTAATGAGGATGCACGTTTCAAATACACAGAGCAGCAGAAGGACTAATAGAATATCTTTCTTAAGAATAAAAGCTTGGATTAATCTGTAATAGTAATGTTGTGTGGTTTTCATCATGATGAGAGAGTTTCCGTGGCATGCTGTCCGATGTTGTGACATGTCTAACCTTTGCTTAGATTTGAAAACACATTTTGCATGTATGAAAATGAAAAGCTGGTTTTCCCAAAGCTTATGGAAATGCGCAGCACGACTGAACTGGCTAGGCAGGCACCCACAGAACTGAAGACAAGTCTGTGTTGTGCTGACAGTCACAAGTTACAGCATCTACAATGGAGTCTTCAAGTTAGAACTGGTACAAACTGCTACCCCTGGAGCATAAATAAATGTTTCCAAGTGTGTGCAAGGCGGATTGTGTTCTTATTTTGCCTACAAATACCCTTTTATGAAGCATAAACACTGGACAGGTTCCACATAAAGTTCACGTCAATATGGGGGAGGGGGCAGCTCGCAGGCATCTCATGATAGACTTTACATGAGACTTCACACACATCACATGACAGAAAGACACAGGAAATTAGACCTCTGTGCAATGTGTTATCACTGTATGTGTGTGCGGGTCACAACATGAAAGCATATTTCCACAAGAAAAACAGCGTATCCTTCACCACCCCAGCCTGCCTCACCTTTCCAAATTATACATGTGCATATCTTCCTCTTTTTACAGCTCACACTCCTCACATGATGAAAGACTTCCTGCATGTCTGTAACAGACATGTCACTCAAAGGACGAAAACTGTGCACCTTTGATTCTTGTGATTGCTGGTACTGATGGCTCATTGTTGACGTTTTATAATAATCTTGTTTTATACATTTTAAGTTGTTCTGGATGACGGTCAGAACAACTAACCTAAAATGTTTGTACAATGTTAGATAGTCATCATTATGCCTACATGAAGAACCAGTTCTTTGAGAAAACAAAAGGGTGTGAAAGACAGGGTCTGTCTCAAGGCCACAATCCACTGTTGAAATACTAGTTTGTGACAAGCATACCTGACTGTAGTTTGTGATTTTGGACACACTCTGGAGTAGAAAATAACACACTGTTAAAACACTGTAATGTTGTACTTGCCCCAACTAGCAGGTGAACAGGGTTTCTTTATTGTGGAGTATTTTGGACATAAAGTAATTAGATTTTAAAGTTAGACTGTTTTTTTTTTTTTTTACCAGGCATTCAATTCAATTGTTAAGGAAAACTGTCAATGTAATCTAGTTGTTTCATCGAAAACTTTATCACAATCATACGCTGTAAATAAACATGGACGAAGCCTGAGTGACTGCACCTATCGGTTGCCAAATTGGAAATGCTGACTGTCAAACTTTCAGTCATCCTAAGCTAGCAACAGGAAACGAGCTGGATCTGAGACAGGCCTTTAGTCTCCTGAGAAACCGCTGCAAAACCGTTGCTTGCAGTCAGATCGGTCACACCAAATTATGCATAACTCATATCAACATTTTAAAAAGTTGTCAACCCCTGTACAGAGTGTGGAGATATACATTAAGCCATTCACACCTTTATAGATAGTTTCTATGTATCTGGCTGGAAACTTGTTATTTCTGCTGTTTGACTAAATGATCCTTCACTGGAAAGTAGTATCAGCATGTAAGACACAGGAAGTGCGTCACGTTGTGTGAAACCGTGTAATATTTCCTCCTCATAATGTAGACCTATTGAATTTCCTGCTTTAGAAGAACCAAAACTGGCAGAGCACACGGCGAAACTACAATCACCTGCTCCTCTACTTTGCATGTACACTCTTCTCCACACACACACACACACGCACGCACACACACACACACGCGCGCACACACACACACACACACACACACACACACACACACACGCGCGCGCGCGCGCGCGCGCGCACACACACACACACACACACACACACACACACACACACACACACACACACACACACACACACACACACACACACACACACACACACACACACACACACACACACAGGAAGAGAGAGGCAGACAGAGTAACATGCAGACAGGTCCGAGTTTAGGGAGGAGACTGCGAGGACAAAGACGGAGACACACGTCCATAATCTTGTTTACATACAACAATAATAATGCTAAAGGAAATCGGCTTCATGCGTGTCACACGGCGATTATTACAAGCGGAAGTGTAAACTTGCTGGACTAGAATTCCAAACAAGCAATTTCAACTAGCTTTCAGATTTATAAACTGTCAAAAAGAAAAAGCAGGAAAATAACAATTTTCACTGAAAACTGATCTCGCAAATAACCTACTTAGCAGTAGTTGCTCAGAGCCAATTGAACCTTTGAACAGGAAGAATTGTGCATAGAGGAACCATGTTGACACTGAAATATAATTTTTTTTTTAAAAACCGGTAACAAGACCTCTCTGTGCTATCACTATGCAAACAATATTGTCTTTCCTCTCAGCTGCAACATTACATACACAAACAGGTTAAGTAGAACTGATATATTAATTGAAAATGATGAGCGGCTATATTTCGCGCATGCGCAGGAGTACAAAGGCAAGGCACTTTATGACTGTCAGTAGTCGAGAAAAAGACGCAAAAAATAAGCCCCAAATCCCCTTCGATCTCTGAAAGATTTGGGATTCGTGGTGATGGGACGGCAGTGTAGGAGGGTTCAAAAAGACGGCTCTTACCGAAACGCAGGGGCTGGAGCTGGTACTGGGGGTCGGTGAACGCTGCACGGTAACCAGCGCCATTCAGCGACCGGGAAGCGGACACCTGAGAGGAAGCGACACCGGAGAGACGAACATTATTGTTTAGAGGCTTTGAAACCCCCTTTAAGCCAAGGAATTTAGTTTTCTTTCGCACTCGCTCTCCCTTTCTCTCTGGTCGTGGACATTTGACTACTCCCCGGCTATTTCCTCTGTCAGTATCCACTGCGCATGCGCAACTACCCGAGCTTGTCAATCCCGATTAACCGTCTGTGTGCTGGACGTAAACAAAGCAGTCGTTAATAGAAAGTGCCGTCGTAAATTAATGGGCCTAAACCTGAGACAACGTAGCACATGTAGCGGAGAATAATATAAAAACAATCTACAAAGGGACAGACATGAATGGTATATATATTTTTATTTTAAATATTATTAATCCCTAAAGGGGAAATTGTGTTTGGCACTCTGTTATTTTTAAGACATGCTTCTCACACACACAGGCCTGAATCACACACACTCACAAGCAGGACCTGGGGACAGGCATTGATTGTCAGACTTGTCAGACTGGCCTCCTGAGCTGGCAACAAGGTGGGGTTCAATGCCTTGCTCAAGGGCACCTCGGCAGTGCTCGAGAAGTTATCTGGCACCTTTCCAGCTATTTTGGTCCACATCAGGACTTGAAATAGCAACCTTCCGGTTCATGACCCATGTCCCTATGGACTGACCCCCCAAAGGCCAAAGTAATTTGAGTCTAAGCCCCACTATACTGTTAAAGGCCATAAGTATTTTATTCTGATATACGGCTTTTAGTCTAGAGTCTACAGTCTAGTCATCCTTATCATTTAAAAAAAAGCCAATGTCTACTTTCTCATGACAGCCTAAAGTTGTGTAGCCAAAGGTAATTATTTTCTACTGCCTATATGTGGCATTTTCAAATACTATGCGGCCATTGCCTGTTATTATTTGACAAGTTGAAAATATTATAAACGGTCTGCATGATTTTGAAAATTGCCTAAAGGTTAAAGAAATTTTACATTCATGAAGACTGAATAAAACCATAATCTTTAAAGATTAATAGTAAAAACCTTGTGAATTAACAACGGGTAGACAAGTATAATAATACAATTATACAACGCATGAGCAGGACGGGTAAAACAATTGATGAACATCATGTACAGGTATAATTACTGTCAGACAACCCTAAAGTATTATAATGGAGTTACTCAACACTTCAGAAATACAGACAGGAGTAGAGGTGTAAGGATGCAATAAGACAACACATCCAATTGTAACTAAAGAGTAGATTATAAAAACAGGTATATTGGCACATAAAAACAGTCAGCAGCACAACAGAACTGCAGGTAGATTACACTGTCAGATGACACATTCAGACAAGAGGTATGATGAAAGGTATACATACTCAGTCAACCTATAAATCAGAGCGACATCTATAATGGAACTGTCGGACAATGCAACAGGATGACAAAGTACGACAGCAAATCAGGGCGAACTATATCAACCCAGAATGACAACACATCGGACAACATGTATAGTAACACAGTCAGAGATCACATAAAGACGACAATTACATTTATAGAAAAAGTCAGTCGACTAACGGACTGAAAGGTATAACAACAGGTAAAACAACACAAGAAGGTCAAACATCAGTATGACAGATATACAGTAGCTACACAGTCTGACAACACATCAGGCCAGTATAATAATTTTACACAATGTCTGCAGGTGAAAGATTTAATGAAACATGCATATAAACACAATCAGATAAAAGACATGTATAATGACAGTGAGATGACACAGGAAGACAACAGTTACAGTTAACAGTTATGGACCCCTACCTATACGTTATTCATCAGGAGGAATACGTTATTTCTTTCTAGCCTGAACCTGAACTGCTACATGGTCATTTTCCCTACCTGGAGGTACAGATAGCGGATAGTAGTAAGCGTTGCCTGTCACAAACTACACACCCAATGCAAGGTGTATATCAGCAGCGCATGTTTCATAGCCCAGATGCCAATGCATGCAGTGTTGCACAGATTCTCTATCATTGTTTAAAGTTAACAATCAATGGTGTCTCTTTCTTATCTGGCCTCATAAATAATAACTGACTGAGTTGCCAAAAAAATACAAATTAGGGTAGGGTGCCTAAAGCCAGGCTAAAACAATATATGATGAATACAATGTTTGACAAAATAGATAGTTTCTCAAGCTCCGCATCTATTTGTCCATATAGTGTATTTCACCACCGCTATATCCATCCATTCATCAGGCAATTTCAGCTGTTCTGTTTGTACCAGAGGGATTAACAGTCAGGCCAGAGATGAGATGGATTGGAGATTACGGCAGAGATAATGGTGTTTGGATTTAGAGTCACTCAGAAGAAGCAGGGGGAATTCAAAGCTGCAGCTTTAATCACAGGTGAGCCATGTGCTCTCTGATCTTATTTAAGAGAATTATATAGCATTAAACAGAGCAGATGACTGCACTGGGAAAAAAAGTGACATAAGTAAATTAAATGGTAGCAGACAGCATTGAATCAATTGCCCCTTTTACTGCAGATGACCTTTTAAAGTAGAACATCGTGTTGCCCATTTTATAATTGTGGCCTCCTCAAAAAGCAGACATTCAACTCGAGCAGGAGAAACTATTTTTTTGGATTAAATAAGGAATGTTTGGTCTCTGGCTGAGCATTGATTAATTGTGATACTTTTATCAGGGGTACATCTGAGTTACTCTTTGGAGCAACATCGCCATCTAGTGGTTAATTGAACCAACTGGGTTAAGCACTTATATCAGGGGATATGCTTTATACGCCACAGTATTTAGTTTACAAATCATGTATACAGTCACTGAAAATAACATGCTGATCTAAAAGTCGCCAAACTTAGTTTTGGATCTTTACTTACTAATGATCAACTACTTTCTTTATTGACAATGAGTATTTGGAAAATAAAGTGTTTAAAAGACTATACTGAAACACTTTAACTATAGAATATTATTTATAATCACCAGTATGGATTCTGTAGAAATCATTGACTGTATATAGAATTTACTTTACTTCAAAATTTACTGACAGAATACAGCTTTGGATGATATGCAATTGGTATATCAATTCAATACAAAAAACTATTTGCCCCCGAGGGGCAATTCAAATGCAAAAAAGCAGTAAATGAACGACAGCAGCTATACTAAAAATTTAACCAAAGAGAAAGTGTCATCCAAAGAATGAAGTGTCCAGATGTAAGTACAAAGTTAAAATACAAAATTACAAAGTTAGTTACAAAAGGAGGTGTGCAAGTGGTTTAAGGTACATGTTTTTTGGTATTCAGATTGATCACAAACTCACCTTGAAAGAAGTTTGCTTATGTCTGCAAAGGTCACCAAATCTTTTGGGATTTCAAGAAAAATTTGTGATTTTGTAAACGCAAGATTTAAAAACGGTAAGGTGGGGGGGTTTCCATTTGTGTTGAATGAATGAGGAGAACATTGTCAAAATAGACTTGTGGATTTTTAGATTTATTTAGCCATGGTCAAATAACTACATCACAGAAAACTGCTCAAACATGCTTGATCAAGACGTCACAATGATTGACAACATGCTTGATGACCAGAACCTTGCAGTTACTGGCATGCTGGACCAGGACTCTGCAGTCACTGGCCTCATGCTGACCAGGATCTCACGATCACTGGCAAAGTATTCTTCTTAACAGCCCACAAATACTTGACTGTATATAAGGCATGAAGAACACATCTCCTTGACTCAAATGTCAAACATCTATGTTAAGTAAAATCTCTCAGACAACAGACAGTTGGCGCTGGATGAAATATAACTGCTGGTGTAATGAGATCTCTTACACATATATTACAGCTTCACAAACTTATAAGAATTACTCTCACATGGTCAACACAATTAAAAGATACATCCACAAATTTATCAAGATGAAGCAATCCATAAAAATACGTACTTTCAAAAACATGTACAGTTTTAGTTACCCATATTTATCTTACTGTAATATTTGGGAAGTTGACTGAATTGTAAACTTCTCCATCAGATACTAAAGCTTGTTAGATTAGCTTCTCTTTTTAAAATGTGATGCACTCAGTGCACCCCCCTTTTTCTCAAACTGCAGTTGACTATATTTGAAATTAACATTTACCTTTATCTTTAGAGTGGCATATCAAAACTCTGAGCTACACATGCTTTTGTCATGCGTTTAGCAATTATTTCCAATAGACAAGCCAAAAGTCTTTATCTTCCATTCTATAAAACCTCCCATTGTCAAGTCTCAATGAGTACCCTATCATCTTATTAAATAAATCCTTCTTTGTCATTGATAGTGTAGAACAAACACTTAGAAACTCATTCATGACATAAAGGGAAAAAAAAACATTAGCCCACACCTTCTATAGGAAATTGTCAATTTATTGCATTTAAACTTGCTTTTATCGCTTGTTCAAATTGAATACCTGTGCTCAATATACGAGGTCTGATTTACATTTTTATCACACAATACATAATTGGGCAGTCAGTCTTTCCTCATCAAGCAGCACATACTAGAATACTTGTTCTGAATTGTTCTTTAAGAAAAAGGGCTGTCACCATGGGCATTGGGTCAGGATACCTTTTCCAAGAATAAGACATGATATCAGTTCAAATGGTTTATTTAATCCAATTTGGAAGGAACAAGAGTAACAGAATGTAACACATGAGATGTCTGAACAGCTGTGCTAAAAGACAAACTAAAACCACATTACAACAATAAAAAGTCAACTTAGATTTACCTTCTAGAGGAAATAATGATAAATGGAGTACTTAAAATAAATAAAAGTAGACTAGATAACTAAAAAACAGTAGCGAACCATATTACCCGTGCTGCCGCCCCGTGTGGATATCCCAATGTGAGTGCAAGGAGTGCTTTCTTAAATGGGTAGTTAACAGGTGAATTCAATCCAACTGATCAGTGACACAGTGCAAACCTTACCAAATCAAGGGGAGAGAAACCAGGAAATGTCCACACAGGAGGTGCAGTAGGAAAAGGGAGGAAGTGAAAGGAAACAATGGTCATCTTTACTACAATACTATACCAACAGAACTAAGGAATATCTCATCTCTGAAATCCTTTTCCAAATCTATAAAACAATAATTATTAAAATATAGGACCTGCTGCCATAATTTGGATTAATGTTCTGTCTTTACATGTAGTCTCTGTGTGCTAATGCTCCTTGTCTTTGCATGGTGCTTTGTCAATGCTATATATTACACTTTTTATCTGATGTCTGTGTGCTGTGTAAATCAATTGCTTCCATGTGTATGTGTTATGTTTTAACTAATATGTGTGTTCTTTTATTCTTTCAACTTGTGTGCTTCTCTGTCTATGGTTGTGTACTGTTTGCTTTTTATAATGTTTTCTTAAATATCATCAACCTGCCAGGGAATGCAGATGAAAATCAGCCAGCAGGGCTAAATCTGGCACATTTGACTGTTGCTCTTGTTTAATTAATATGCGTTTTCCTTTTAAGTAAAGAAATCACAAATTAATAAGCATTGTGCTGGTTTAGTTCGCACATTCGTAACAGAATAATTAACTCCATTTATGAAGTTGATTTACATTTAATCAATATGATTAGCATAAGTCTTGTCTAGAATACTAATATACATGATAGCTGAAATGTATCCAATGATCCATACTCAGCCTCTCTTCGTATACGACTTCAGTAAAATACAGTGTCGAATCTGCGAGGCATTTCCTTACATTTAGTCAAGCAAGATGGCGGCCCCTACAAAACAGTAAGTAACAAAAATCGTAACGTGATTATTTTTCTGTGTGATAAACAATTAAAAATGGCGCTTGTCTGGTTTGGATTGTGTTTTTTTGCAGCCGTGGTTAAATAGCTTGGTGTTATTTGTAAAATAAATAAATACATATAGATTATGTGTAGCTTCCATTGCTACTATGCTAAGCTAGCTTGTAAATGAGCTAGTTAAGGTTTGCTAAAGAAGCAGTATAATACTTTGAATATTGATTTATTTGTATCCTTATCATCAACGTGTTATTTTGAAACTGAAGAATACAGGTCTATGCAATGTTTGCTTACTTAATTGAAAGCAGCCGGGAAGAATAAAACTAAAGCTTTATGTCATTCAAACCGCAGTTTGTTTGACTGATAGAAAATGTGTTTTTGTTTGTTCGTTTATTTGTTTCATAAAGTACGTGGCCTTCTCTCCCCACATGTTGTAGAAAGTCATCACTAAGCGAAAACCATAAATATTGCTGCTAAAATTCCCTTATTTTTGTTGTTGACTCGAGGCATTTGGGTTTAAGATCAAAAGATGAGTCTGATACAAGTCTTCAGAATGTCAGCCGGTATTTACTGGTATTTACATCTGAATGCGTTGAAGTATAAGAACTTATGATATATCACTGTTACACCACTGCATTTCTAGCAGAGTAAAAGTAAAGAAACAAATCATTTTAAAGTAAATAACGTAATATTTGGTGGCATAACCCTTGCTTGCAATTACTACCTCAAGCCTGCGACCCATCGACATCACCAAACTGTTGCATTCTTCATTTCTTATGCTATTCCAGGCTTTTACCGCAGCTTCTTTCACTTCTTGGTTATTTTGGGGGGTTTCTCCCTTCAGTCTTCTCTTCAGGAGGTGAAATGTATGCGCTATTGGGTTATGGTCAGGTGATTGAATTGGCCAGTCTAAAAGCCTCCACTTTTCCCCCTGTTAAAGTCCTTTGTGCTGTCAGCTTTGTTCTTTGGGTCATTGTCCTGCTCCATGATAAAATTCCTCCCGATTAGTTTGGATGCATTTATCTGTAAATCTGCAGCCAAAATCTTCCTGTGCACTTCGGATTTCATTCTGCTGCTACCATCATCAGTTACATCATTAATAAATATTAATGAGCCTGTTCCAGAAGCGGCCATGCATGCCCAAGCTATGACCACCAGGATGCTTCACAGAGAAGCTTGTATGCTTTGGATCATAAGCAGTTTCTTTCTTTCTCCACACTTTGGCCTTTCTTTTGGCCTTTCCGTTTGGTAGAGATTAATCTTGATCTCATCAGTCGGTAAGATTCTGTTCTACAAGCGGGTTTGTAGCCCCACTCACCCAAACAAGTTTAAGAGCTAAAGAGAGAGTATTTTTTTGAAAGAATCGTATCGTATATGAGTTGAGTGAATTGTTACAACCCTATCAACTACAGTTGTTTTCCTTGGCAGACTTGTTAACTGTCTGTTGCTCAGCACACTAGTAGTTTCTGTCTTTTCCAGGACTTTCCAAACTGTTGTGCTTGCTCTGCCCAGTGTTTGTCCAATGGCTCTGATTAATTTTCCTTTTTTTTCTTAGCTTCAAAATGGCTTGTTTTTCTCCAATAGACAGCTCTCTGGTCTTCATGCTGGTTTATCCTCTTTAACATGAAATTCAGTTTTTATAGGTTTAAACCCAGGCCAAAAGTTAGACTAGCCATGCGGAGCTATTTAATGTTTGAACAATCAACCTTAAAGGCAACATCTGGTTGACAAGAAACAGCTGTCAGTCACATGTTCCAATAGTTTTGCTCATAGGTGGGTTCAAACAAAGGGTGATATATCCTAAGTTCTTTAAGACATCCTTGTTGTTCCAATACTTTTGGAGGGATATATATATATATACATATATACACACACACACAGATGACATGAAGTGCCAATTAGGGCTGCACAATTAACCAAATTAATATTTAAATAAATCCCAGAATATATAATGTTATACTTTTTCTTAAACAATCTAAATTGTGTTGCAGACATGCCCACAGCAAAGCTTATTGTTTTCTAGATGTAAGACAGCCTGTCTTAGTGGTATAGTTCTAGTTATATTTTTAAAGGGATACTTCACCCATTTACATGAAGCTGTGTATCATTAGAAACATGGTAGTAGTGTTGAATGGTCATGAATCCAGCCCATGTGATGCAAAAAGCGTCATATTGCATCATATGAAGAAAACTTCCAGGCAAAGAAAAACATATTTTTCTCGTCTCAGGGCAAAATGTAAATGGGTGAAGTATCCCTTTAATATTACTTTATTGTGATTTTTGTTACAGTGGGGGGAAAAAAGTGAGGAAATGTTGATTTTGATCTAACATAGATTGTCTGTCAGTACCTGTGTGTCCGATCAGACTGCAAGTTGCTTGTTTGCACCCCTCCTTACTTTATTTCCTGCTCTCTAGATCCTTGCTTGTTTCGTATTTACTCTTAGATTTATGTTGTTTCGAACAAAAAAGCGTCTGCTAAATTAATGGTAGAATTTATTTATTGGCTGCCTAAGCTTTGGTGTCAGATGTGAAGTCTGTGGTTTGTCACAATGACCCATTTTTGTTTTGTTGAACTTTAACTTTCTATGTGAAAAGTGTACAGATGCCTCTTTAAAACCCACAGTTTAAGCGGCCTTGCTTTACAATTGTCCAAAGGTATGGGCTGATCTTGCCTCAGAAGAAAGGAGCAGGAAAGACTACAGTCCTTAAAAAAACCTGTGTGTTTGGGGATGATTCAGACGATGAGGTGTGTAAATGTTTGGATATTTCATAAGCTGGAAATGATAAAAGATACATACACATTCAGTAGTCACTGCATTTAATATGTTTTTAGATGATACATCTTAGCAGACCTACTGTATGTCTCAACATTATGTTAATGATTGTTTTGTTTATGATGTTCAGACCTCTGTTGGCGAGAGCCTTCAGAAAGAAGCTGTCAAAAAGAAGATGATGAAGCAGGTGAGTGGAAGTGGTAACAAAACATGTACATAACAAAGTATACTAACGGTTTTACCTTTTTTTTAATAAACAAACTTTTCTCTGGTCCGAAACTGTCTTTCTTCTCCTGTGTAAAGACACGTTTGGAGATGCAGAAGGCCCTGGAAGAGGACAGCACTGTATATGATTATGATGCTGTTTATGATGACATTCAAAACCAGAGACTTGAGAGCCACAAAAAAGTTCTGCAAGGTGCTGATAAAAAGGTAATCTTCCTGACCTTTCTGTAGCTGTATTTGTCACTCTGCGATATCAGAGGCGTTAGTCCAATTCTGTTACATAAAAACTTTGGTTCTGTCTTTTTGTTCAAGCCAAAGTATATCCACCAGTTAATGAAAGCTGTTGAGGACCGAAAGAAAGAACAGGAGCGAAGGGAAGAGAGGAAGATCCAGAAGGAGAGGGAGGCAGAGGGGGAGCAGTTTGCCGATAAAGAGGCTTATGTTACCTCCGCGTACAGGCAGAAACTGGAGGAGCAGAAGGAGGAGCTGGAGCGAGAGAAGAAGGAGGCAGCTATGGAGGGTTAGTCTGATATTTAATGATTACTTTTAGAAGTGATATGCTTTCAAATAAGGTATACATGCCTCTCATATTGGAAACTTCAGTGAGCTATCTGGACATAAACAAAAAGCCAAATGCTAAATCAAAGCAATGAAGAAATGTCTCTATTTTCTGTGGAAAAAAACATCTTTAGCACTCAAAGATTTTGTGGAATTGGAGAGGGTGCTGAAAACAGTAAAGCAATGAGTCTGATTTATCTTTGTTTTGCTTAGCTGCCTTGGACGTGAAGAAACAAAAAGACCTGAGCGGCTTCTATCGGCACCTGCTGAATCAGACTGTAGGGGAGGAGGAAATACCAGATCGCTCAGCAAACAAGTTAGTGAAAGCTTGGCAGCCCTTGATCATCCATAAGAAGTGTATTTTTTTTTTTTCAATGTGAAAAAGCTTTGACTGTATCTTTCTGCTTCTGCTTCCACAGAACTCAAACCTCAAGAGAGACAGAGAGGTCATCACCTGTCCCTTCACAAACGTCCCAGGATAAAACCCCAAGTTCTTGCAGCGACAATGAAGAGGGGCATGGGCAGAAGTCTGAGTTCAGCAAACCTGGTATCGGCTCCGCACATTTGAAACGGCAGTACAGACAGAGGTCGCCTTCATCAGGGAGCGGAGAGGAAAAGGAGAAGGAAAGGGAGAAGGATAGGCACAAGAAGAGCCACAGAGATCATGACAGAGATAGAGGGAGAGACAGAGATAAAGAAAGAGACAGAGACCGAAGGGGAGGAAGGGAAAGGGATGAGAGACATGGAGGACGAAGAGACGACAGAGATAGAAGGAAAGACAGGGACAGAGACAGAGGCAGAGAAGATGACAGACACAGGAGCAAGGTGGTTACATCGAGGGAAGATAGGCATGGGAAGAGGGAGAGGAGCCCAAAAGAAAGAGAGAGGGATAGAAATGGAGAAAGAGAGAAGAAGAGGAATCCAGATGAGGAAAAGAGGGATAAGGATCAGGAAGAGGAGAGAGAGAGGCAAAAGGAAGAAGGGAAGGAGAGGGTGCTGAGGAAGGAAGAGAAAGATCCAGAAAGCAAGGAAGCTGTCACAGGGGAAAAGGAGGATGGACAAGGACAGGAAGGTGAAGAAAAGGCGAATAAATTTGCAAAGCGCAGCACAGATCAAACTGTGAGTACGGCGAGAGAAAGGTACATGGCTCGACAGATGGCTCGCTCAGCCTGCAAGACCTATATAGAGAAGGAGGAGGACTGAGGACTTTATTACCTCCATCTCTAACAATTGTTCAAAAACTTTCTCTAAATATAGATGACAACGTTTAAGTTTGTTTTCCACTTCAAATCGAATTAAAAAATCAAAACCAACATTGAATATTTGTCAACCCTTTTTGTCTTCCCTCACCTTTTAACAAAGCCTTCACTCCACATGCATGGTTAAGTGATTTCATAAAACAGCAACAGTTTATACTAAATATTCTTTAAAGGAATTATAACAGCAATTATTGTGTGTTTTCTTAGCCTTGAAGTAATGCATAATTGCTACACAGAGTAGTGTAGCAAATGCGCAGGGCTTTGGGTTAGGAATTGACTCACATCAAGTACAATAACAATAGAGTGGTTGTATTAAATTGTTGTAGGTTTGGACAGCAAAAGAGAACAGACAGTACTTGTAAATAGAATCAATTCACTGTTGTTATTGTGTTATATGACATTTGGTGAAAAACATTGAACATTTTAAACCTTATTCTGTGATTGCCAAACCCACTCATATGCAGTGGACCAGTACAAACAGCAGAGTGCGCTCCTGGCCTTAAAAAGAGGTTATCTTTTCTGACTGGGAGAGGCGGACTTTTGATTTTTTAATGTGACTTGCTACTATAAGTACTGACAGATGCCTCATAAAGGAATGTACATAGGACATTTTTATTCATTGCCTAATTAGATGTATGAATGTGGGATTTGGATTTGTACTTTTCCTCTGTAGTCAGTGATGAGTTAATAAAATCATCCCTGGTTAAAATTTCTTCTGTTGCGTCCTGTTTACTGTAAAGTTTGGTGTAACATTTCTGGATGACCAGAAATGTGTTGCTGCTTATCTCAGACAGGAGTACAGAAGTCCTTCTGCTTGGCCCTAAAAACCTTTAGAGACACTTTTTCTAAAGATATAACTGTCCTTCGTGTCATCAGACCGGTTTGTGGCACCGTTGGGAATCTAGGAGTTCTATTTGATCAAGATACAGGTCCTTCTAAAAAAAATTAGCATATTGTGATAAAGTTCATTATTTTCTGTAATGTACTGATAAACATTAGACTTTCATATATTTTAGATTTATTACACACAACTGAAGTAGTTCAAGCCTTATATTGTTTTAATATTGATGATTTTGGCAAAAAAGTCAAGAAAAAACAAAAAACCCTATCTCAAAAAATTAGCATATTTCATCCTACAAATAAAAGAAAAGTGTTTTTAATACAAAAAAAGTCAACCTTCAAATAATTATGTTCAGTTATGCACTCAATACTTTTTCGGGAATCCTTTTGCAGAAATGACTGCTTCAATGCGGTGTGGCATGGAGGCAATCAGCCTGTGGCACTGCTGAGGTCTTATGGAGGCCCAGGATGCTTCGATAGCGGCCTTAAGCTCATCCAGAGTGTTGGGTCTTGCGTCTCTCAACTGTCTCTTCACAATATCCCACAGATTCTCTATGGGGTTCAGGTCAGGAGAGTTGGCAGGCCAATTGAGCACAGTAACACCATGGTCAGTAAACCATTTAACAGTGGTTTTGGCACTGTGAGCAGGTGCCAGGTCATGCTGAAAAATGAAATCTTCATCTCCATGAAGCTTTTCAGCAGATGGAAGCATGAAATGCTCCAAAATCTCCTGATAGCTAGCTGCATTGACCCTGCCCTTGATAAAACACAGTGGACCAACACCAGCAGCTGACATGGCACCCCAGACCATCACTGACTGTGGGTACTTGACACTGGACTTCAGGCATTTTGGCATTTCCTTCTCCCCAGTCTTCCTCCAGACTCTGGCACCTTGATTTCCGAATGACGTGCAAAATTTGCTTTCATCCGAAAAAAGTACTTTGGATCACTGAGCAACAGTCCAGTGCTGCTTCTCTGTAGCCCAGGTCAGGCGCTTCTGCCGCTGTTTCTGGTTCAAAAGTGGCTTGACCTGGGGAATGCGGCACCTGTAGCCCATTTCCTGCACACGCCTGTGCACGGTGGCTCTGGATGTTTCTACTCCAGACTCAGTCCACTGCTTCCGCAGGTCCCCCAAGGTCTGGAATCGGCCCTTCTCCACAATCTTCCTCAGGGTCCGGTCACCTCTTCTCGTCGTGCAGCGTTTTCTGCCACACTTTTTCCTTCCCACAGACTTCCCACTGAGGTGCCTTGATACGGCACGCTGGGAACAACCTATTTGTTCAGAAATTTCTTTCTGTGTCTTACCCTCTTGCTTGAGGGTGTCAATGATGGCCTTCTGGACAGCAGTCAGGTCGGCAGTCTTACCCATGATTGCGGTTTTGAGTAATGAACCAGGCTGGGAGTTTTTAAAAGCCTCAGGAATGTTTTGCAGGTGTTTCGAGTTAATTCGTTGATTCAGATGATTAGGTTAATAGCTCGTTTAGAGAACCTTTTCATGATATGCTAATTTTTTGAGATAGGAATTTTGGGTTTTCATGAGCTGTATGCCAAAATCATCAGTATTAAAACAATAAGATACCTGAAATATTTCAGTTGGTGTGCAATGAATCTAAAATATTTGAATGTTTAATTTTATGGTCTGGGCAGGCCATCCTCAGGGGGAGGGGGGGGGGTTGTTTGGGCAGGCCATCCTCACCAACAGTCCCAAGGAACCTAAGAGAGCTCAAGGAACCTAAGAGAGCTCAAAAGGAGAGGTTAGAATACAAAGATAGTGACAAGCTACTGCTTGTCACTATAGACATATCTTATTACTATAAGATAAGAAAGCTGGGAGAGAAAGAGAGAGATAAGAGATACTGGTGCCAGTTCCCCCGGTAGTCTAGGCCTATAGCAGCATAACTATGAGCTGGTCCTAAGCCAGCCCTAACTATAAGATTTATCAAAAAGAAAAGTTTTAAGTCTATTCTTAAAAGTATCTAGTGTGTCTGCCTCCCGGACCCCGACTGGTAGATGATTCCAAAGGAGCGGTGCCTGATAACTAAAGGCTCTACCTCCCATAGTACTTTTAGAGACTATAGGCACCACAAGCAGGCCTGCATTCTGGGAACGTAATGTTCTTGTCGGATAGTACGGTACAATTAACTCTTTAAGATATGATGGTGCCTGACCGTTTAGAGCTTTGTAGGTGAGCAGAAGGATTTTAAATTCTATTCTAGATTTTATAGGGAGCCAATGGAGAGAAGCCAATACAGGAGTAATGTGGTCCCTTTTCCTAGTTCTAGTAAGAACACGAGCTGCAGCGTTTTGGACGAGTTGGAGAGTCTTTAGAGATTTACCATAGCACCCTGCTAAAATAGAATTACAGTAATCCAACCTGGAGGCAACAAATGCATGAACTAATTTTTCAGCATCATTTTGTGACAGGATCTGCCTGATCTTAGAGATATTACGAAGGTGAAAATAAGCTGTCCTTGAAATTTGTTTAATGTAGGAATCAAAGGACATATCCTGATCAAATAGAACTCCTAGGTTCCTAACAGTGGTACTAGAGGCTACACTAATACCACTAAGGGCCGTCATATCGGCAGAGAAAGTCTCTCTAAGGTTCTTAGGTCCAATCACTATAACTTCAGTCTTGTCTGAGTTGAGCAGTAGGAAGTTTCTGGTCATCCAGGTCCTGATGTCCTTGACGCAGGCTTCTAGTTTACGAAGCTGGTTGGTGTCTTCTGGCTTCATTGCTATGTAGAGCTGAGTATCGTCTGCATAGCAATGAAAGTTCATGGAGTGTTTTCTCATAATACTACCTAGAGGAAGCATATATAATGTAAATAAAATCGGACCAAGCACTGATCCTTGAGGCACTCCATGGCTAACTTTGGTGTACAAAGAGGACTCATCATGAACATGCACAAACTGAGATCTATCTGATAAATAGGATCTAAACCAACTTAAAGCAGTCCCTGTAACTCCAAGCAATTGTTCTAGTCTCTGTAACAGAATCTGATGGTCAATTGTATCAAAAGCAGCACTAAGATCTAACAGGACAAGCACAGATAGAAGTCCTCTGTCTGAGGCTAACAGAAGATCATTTGTTACTCTAACAAGTGCAGTCTCAGTGCTATGGTAAGCTCTAAATCCCGACTGGAACTCCTCAAACAAGCTGTTGTTGTGGAGAAAATCACACAACTGATTAGCTACCACTTTCTCTAAGATCTTGGAGATAAAAGGAAGGTTAGATATAGGTCTATAGTTAGCTAGAGTTCCTGAATCAAGAGTAGGCTTTTTAAGGAGCGGTTTAATTACAGCTACTTTAAATGACTGGGGTACATAACCTGCTGCTAAAGATATATTGATCATATTGTGGCGAGCTGCGTGGAATAATGACTCAAAGACGAGTTTTCAGTCTGAGTCAATACACTCTGCCCCAAGCAGGTGCTTTTATTTAGACAGAACATGAACAACAATAACACACTTCACTGCCAACAGTAGGACGTGATTCACATCAATACCCCAAACACTCATGGTTTTCCCCAAAGTCCTGAACACCCGTAATGCTTTGCAGCATCCAGCCCCTGCGATTGGCTGATCGCTACAATATCTAGTATGGAGCTGCTAACTAGAGGAAAGACTTCCTTAAACAACTTGGTTGGGATTGGATCTAAAAGACAAGTTGACGGTTTAGACGCAGAAATAATCGAATTTAGTTCTGCGAGGTTAATTGGAAAAAAACAATCGAGGTTAGTATCAGAATTTGGAGCCGTTTCTGCCGAATCGAAAATATAGGAGGAATCTGCACTAAGTAAAGGTAGTAAGTTGCTAATTTTGTCTCTAATGTTTAGAATTTTATCATTAAAAAAGCTCATGAAATCATTACTGTTAAGGGCTAAAGGAATAGATGGCTCAAATGAACTATGACTCTCTGTCAGCCTGGCTACAGTGCTGAAGAGGTATCTAGGATTGTTTTTATTTTCTTCGATAAGAGACGAGTAATAGGCAGTGCGGGCCTGCCGTAGAGCTTTCATATATCTATTATGACTATCTTGCCAAATTAAACGAGATTCTATCGTTTTGGTGGAGCGCCAAATTCTTTCACATTTACGTGACGTTAGTTTTAGAGTTCGGGTTTCTAAGTTGTACCATGGAGCTGATCTCTGTCGTTTGATTGGCTTCTGTTTTAGGGGGGCGATTGAATCCAGAGTAACTCTAAGTGAATCCACCGCACTATCTACAAACTGATCTAGCTGAGAGGGACTAAAGTGATTATAGGAGTTTTCAACTGGGTTAGGGGATGGAACTGAAACAAAGGCAGCTGAAATAGCTTCCTTAAATTTAGCTACAGCATTATCATTTAAATTTCTAGAGAGCACTTTTTTATTAAGAGGAGTTAAGGTTGGTAAAAAGAAATCAAAAGTTATTAGGAAATGGTCTGATATCAGAGAATTTTCCAGAAAAACCGACAGACTGTTAATTTCAATACCATAAGCTAAAACAAGATCCAGGGTGTGGTTAAATCGATGAGTAGGTTTGTTTACACCCTGGGTGAAGCCAATAGAGTCCAATAGAGACTTGAAAGCCATGCTAAGACTGTCATTAACAACATCCACATGGACATTGAAATCACCTACAACAATTATTCTATCACTGCTAAGAACTATGTGTGATAGAAATTCTGCAAATTCAGATAGAAATTCTGAATATGGGCCAGGAGGGCGGTAAACTATAACAACTAGAACTGGCTGAAAAGTTCTAGAGACTGGATGTGAAAGACTGAGTGCAAGACTTTCAAAAGAGGTATAAATCAGCTTTGGTCGAGGATTGATTATAAGACCAGAATTAAAAATAGCTGCTACTCCACCACCTCGACCAGTGTCTCGAGCTATATGAGCATTCAAATGACTGGGAGGGGTGGAGGCCAGGCATGATGGATTCATGCCTGGCCTCTGTAGATAATGTAGCAATAAATAAAGTATTTTAACTGCTATTTGCAAAGTGTCTTCAGAAACCATTTGTTATCAATTAGCGCTATATGTACAAATTAAATGATTAAACTGTGTGCAAGAAACAACATTACAGCTCATAGTTCAGATTGTAAACGTTTATTTTACTTGGATCATTTGATCAAAGAAACTTGTTTAAGTGTTGCTTTACAAGTTGTGCACAGGAAGACATCAAGTTGGGTTGAAACAGTGTTTGGTTGCAGGACTCTTCTCTTGTCTGTGTGTCTCCTGTGCTCCTGTGTCAGCTGGGCTCTAGTTATACATGGTAATGTTGGACCACTGAAACAAAAGGAAGGCAGTTTGCTGAATTGGTAGCATTGTTCATATTATTCTTCACATTAGGTTTTTAATGCAAATAAGCACATTAACGCAAGCATTTAATGTTTTCATAACAAACCTACTTTATTCTGCAATAATACTGGATTCCAAAAGGAAAGTGTGCATACATTTCTTTGAAAGTTTTAGCTTATTAATTCTTCAAAGGCTTAGGGTTTTCTTCAAAATATGTGCACACAAAATATGATGTTCTGTTGTAAATAAAGGGCAGTTCTACATTGTGTGAACGTTTTTAATTTGATGTTTTTTACATTTAAAAAAATAAATAAAAATTCAGTGCAAGACTAGTTTTATATTGCATCAAATATTTTTCACATATGTCACATGGACTTTTGTTTTAAGAAACACAGACTGACCTCATCCCAGGTCAGGTGAATCACTCCACCTGAGGATTTGTCCCCGAAGATCTCTGTAGGGAAATCAAACAATAAAAGTTAGCTTGTTAAATACAACATAAGTTTAAAAATTTTACAATACAAACTTAAATAGTGTGTAGCTCTGTACAAATGTTCAAATATCTTCAGCAAAGTGCATGTGAGCAAGGTTTTGTCTAGAGGGGTGTCATACCCAGCCCCTGAAATCTGATTAGTCACTCCTCCTGGTACCATCTTAAAACCCGAAACAATGACTGGATTATTGCCTTGTTATAGGCGCTTCTATTGTTAAAAACAACTGTTTGGACTGTGCTGCAGGCTGTAAGTAGTGTTCTTTACATTTCAAAGTAATTTCAGCACTTTTATATTTATTAAGTGTTTAATTTGATTGTAATTTTTTAAATATATACTTTAAAAATAAGTCAAATTCTGGTTTGCACTCTGTTATTTTAGAGATTTGCTTCTCAGACACACACAGACCTGAATCACACACATGCACAAGCACCTGTGGACATGCATTCTGACACTGCCCCCAATGGAAGCACCCCCTGAGCTGATGGTGGTTAGGTGCCTTGCTTAAGGGCACCTCGAATACGGCTCAGGACATGGTCTGGCACCTCTCGAACTACCCGATGAACCGGGACTTGAACCGGCAACTATCCAGTTCCTGACCCAAGTCCCTGAAGACTGAGCTACTGCCAGCCATTGCCAAAACTAAAACACTATACAGAAACAGCATTGGTATTATAGGCTAATTCAGTGTTAGTAGATGTAATTTGAGGAGATATAAAGGTTGAATGAATAATATTCATACTTCAACCCATCAGAAGTTTGTGTCCCATAGGCCAACTCAGTAAGAAACGTATTAAAGCAAAGCTATGCTTCAGTTTTCTCTTAAACCTCATAATTAATCTTCAACAAGATAAAAGCAACTCAATTTGTCGGTTGCTATGTTACTGACTTGAAGTCTTCTCAAGGCGCATCATGATAGTGATGAAGCTCTCCAAGTCGGTGGAGGAGTAGCCTGAATAGCGGAAAACGTACAGCTTCACCATCGCATCGTTGGTGTCCAATCCTGATACACACAGGAGGAGACAGTATTGCAGTTAGATCAGTGAACATCAAGCAGGATCATCTCTATTGAATGAAAGTTATTGTGACAGCTTCATTAATAAATAGTGTTACCTGAAGCCTGAATTGCTTTCTGGACCTCATAGTCAGACAGGCTTCCATTGTCATTCAAATCTGCACGATCAAAATGTTTCTACAAAAAATATTTAACCACATTCTTAAAACCACTTTAAATATACAGTCAGATATTTTTGATTACATCAACTATCATGAGCATCATCGGTACTGAATTGGTATGAATATGTACACTTATCATGCTCGATTTGTTTCATTACCTTGTATTCAGTAATCTTCTTCCAGAGGTTCCTAAATTCAGTGATGGTCATCCTCCTGTTACGGTCAACCTTTGCATGTTAAAGAATTTTATCACAAACTTGAACTTATCATCAGAATGTTGTGATTTTATTTGGACATGGCGGTAGGGTCAATCAGAGAGTAAATTTAAGAAAAACAAGGTTTCGAATTTAAAATGTTCTTTATAGGATACATCCACCAGGGCAATCAGTCCCCTGCAGGTTTCATACTCAAAGCCCCATCTGGATCCTGTGAATTATTAAAACACAAAAACTCAGCTAATTATATATTATATATAACTATATATTTAATTAAATATAATTATATAACATTGCAGTTTGCATGATAAAAGTCAACTCACCATTAGGGAATTGGTCTTTCAGTAGTTTGCGGAGCTGAAAGGCACTCAGCTCACCGTTCTGAAAACAGAAACAACAAAACGATTTTGAACTGAAAACGCAAGGAACAATGAACAGGAGAGAGGAAGACAGTTCAAAGATGAGTAAAACCACAAACAACTGACGCACCTGATCAGCAAAGCGCTTGAAAAGGGCATGGACAGAATCCTTGGTATCGTCCTCATCTCTCTTTCCAGGTATCTATAAATAAGAAGTTAATGGATCAGATGTCTTACATTCCTCTAAATGACAGGAAAAGTTTTCACTGTATTATTTTTTTACTTCAGGAAGGATCAAGTTCTCGTCCTCTTTGTGGTCGGTTGATTCGTCTTCATGGTCATGATCATGATCATGATCATGATCATCATGATCATCATGATCATCATGGGGACTGAATGCAGAGAAGAATATGTGAACAGTTAGTTATTATTGTGCATCCTCCTTTTTCTGGAGGAGCCAACCAAGCGACTTGATATATATTTGTCTTCATAAAAGCTATCTATAATTCTGATGAGTTATTAAGCATTGAGTAACTGTCAGAAAGTTTTAATTAGTCCTTACGTGATCTTAGCATCAGACTTAGTGAAGACGGAGAGAGCAAACTCTGCATCCATGTAGGGCTTCATGGTGGAGGGGATGATCACATACTCTCCAGGCACCAGGCTGTGCTCTTCAACAAGTTCCCTGTTGTAGGTGTAAGACTGTGTCTGTTTCATGGGCCTGTTTCTGTCGAAGAAGGAGCGTGGCAGGCGTCCTGATCGTGTCTGTAAAGAATATGAATCTCATTTCATGGAATAAAATGTTATCCTGAGAATCTTGTCATCATTATTCTGTTTATTTAAATGTGAAGTTTGTTTGTTGTGCACAGAAGGGGTGTGAGGTTTGCACTTACCCCTTCTGGAATCTGTTGAATGAGAAACAAGTAGAACAAATCAATTACATTTTTTTATTCTATCCCATATTCCCAAAACCCAGATTGATCATAATGTCCATGAATCAAAAAAATATTTAGTTCCACACATAATACACATCTTCTATATCTTTAAAAATGTTAAAAGTAACTTCATAGCAATTTGTATGAGGAGAGTCTGGGAAATCTGCCCAAATTCAGAATACAAACCTTGTAGACGGTGACTCCAATGGGGTAGGATCTCTGCTGTTTGCGATTCTGTGCCTTAGGTTTCTGCATCAGAGAAATCAGGATGTTCTTGTCTTCTTTCTCTGTCAGATCGATTTTAGTCACCTCAATGCGGTACTGAGGATTTGTGTAAAAGGAAGCTACAGGAGATGAGACACATGAATGTAAATGAATCTTGATTTAATTAGTGGGTTTTTCTGATAATGAAAATTGAAAAGATAAAACAGACATGTTGTCATTAAAAGAATGAATTATGCTCACAGTTTGACCAGCTTCCGCCTGCACTTTTGCCTGAGACCCAGTTGCCCTCGTAAACCATGCACTGCCACTGGCAGGTGAGGTCTCCATCAATAAAGTTAGGGTTCTCACAGCAGATGAACAGCATAAGGAAGTAATGACAGAAGTCTTCCAATTCCATCCTGACAGATAAATATAGAAAGACAACATAAATGTCAGAAAATTATTTAAATATCAATTGGAGTCAAAATTCTGCAGTCCATCGTTGGAGGAGGCCTGTTGATTACATTTGGTACACATTACAGTTTGGCAAAATATGCTTTTTTTCACACGGTAACTTTGAGTAATCTTGTTTACCAGAACTCTCCATCATCCCGGTCAAAACACTTTTCCCGATCTTCTGCAGTCACTCCATTCCACTTCTCTGACCTGAGCACAGCAGGGAACAAAAATAAAAAAACAGTTTTCTTTGTTTGCTTCACATAACACAAGTCTGAAGATGTGTTGCATTATAAGCTACTTTTTTAAACAACATGTAGATGAAAGTTTAATTATTAACTTATCGCTCCAGTCTCCGGTCCACTCCGTTCGGCCCCAAGGATTCATGACTCGCACCAGCTGCACTTTGGAGCCATAATACTGGACCTACAGATGCAATTATACATTAGCAAATTTTCCAATACTAAACTCGAATTAAATCTTATTTGATCCATCACCTTTGAAGCACATTTTTTGTGTTTTTACCTCTGTTACTGCTGTGACAGAATAGGCATGAGCATCCACCAACCCAGTGTTTGCTACGGTGTTCACCAATCTACCCTGAAACAAACAAAAAATAATTAAACATCTCCTAAGATTAGCTAATTGGATTTAACTTCTAAAAAAGTGTCTCTTACTCCTTTCTGGGCAGTCCCACAGCAAATCATTGAGTTGCAGCCAGTGGCATTGTTGAGTGACTTCCACAGCTTCTCATCATGGCCAGCGCCATGGACCTCCCTGAGTTCGTACATCATGCTCACGCCTCCACTGAAATCCTTGCAGGCCTCTGATGGCAGGCCAGCGTTCATGTCTGTGTATGTACCGCACACTCTGCAGGAGACAATAAAAAGTATGTTTGCAAAGGTTGCCCCTGTGAATGGTTTAGACAACTTTGCTGCCTAATGTTCAAAGTGAAGATGAATGAGTTTGTTTTCTTACTTGGCGTATGCTTTCTCCAGCAGAGGAACCCAGAACTCGTTGCCACCCTTAGAGCGGACAGATAGCAATTGGTTGTCGATCACAGGCAAGTGGTCATCAATGACAACGTCCACCCAATGGCCGAACCTCCAGAACTGAAACATACAGGACAGGAGAATATTATGTTAGGAGATTAATACAATGCACTTTTGAGATGCATTGTGAAAGCATTGGCTCTTGTTGATCCTTTACCCTGAAGTGAAAGATCCCTGCATGGTCCTTGAAGGACTGGTCCATAGGCACAACCTGCACCATCAGGCTTTTATGGAAAGTCAGGGCAGAAATGGCAGCCAGAAACCAGCAGTTACCTGAAAGCAACAAACGCTTACTTACTTACTATACTTTATACTATACAATATATACTATATATATATATTGACACATTGGTACACAATTCAATTGAGTTTTGTTTTCTTGAGATTTGTGTTTGTGTTGCCCACACTTACCCACACTGCCTTGACCAAAATCAAAGCGTGAGGCTCCTTTGTTACAGAAAACAGGCTCACCACTGACACCTTGTCTTTTCAAGATGTCCTGTTCAAAACGGTGAAGGAAATTAACTTATATTCTACCTATTGAAAAAACAGTGTATCATTTTCTGAAAAACTGATTTAATGGTACTTACTGAAGGACGGAGCCACTCCACTTGCGCTTCACGCCAGCTGGGCATTTCGGGCAGGTCTCCCAAGGAGCTGTTGTTTGGTGGGAAGGTGCTGTCCACAAACAGGGCTCCTCTGCGGACATACCTGTCCTTCAGCTGGGCAAAGTCCTGGTTGTTGTACTTGGCAGGGTTGGAGCTGCTTCCCTCGCTGCCATCTTGGTAGCGCAGGTTGATGATAGAGGTGCATCCAGGCATGTTGACAAGAGCTTTAGACAGACTGAGGAACAAGAAGTAAGACACAATGAAAAAATCTGAATCTCATTTGATATGCAAAAGCTTTTAAAGCTTCAGAAATGATGATGATTATTACCTGCAAACCAACTTCTGCTTCCCTACAAGAGAAGAGACTTAGAAGTGTCTAATCTGAGTTTTGCAGCAGACTGTCCCGTCCTTATATACACACTGTGTTACATAATTCCATGGTCAGACCCTCCCCCAGGAAGGTATGGACAGAGGTAAAATTACAGGGAATGACAGCTTTCAGGCCTAAAAAACTGGTTTACAGGTGTAAATCATTCCCTCCAGTTAAGTGTTACCTGACTTTCTCACTGTTACTGAAATTCAGCATTAAATGAAGAGAAAATACGCACAGCCTTAATAATTTGTAAAACAAAGATTCCTGCATTTAAGTGCACAAGAAGAGACCTTTGTATTGGTGCAGGATATTTTCATCAATTATTCTTCTATAAAGTGTCTTGAAAAAATAATTATGTGATTTCTGTTTTCTTTACTCCAATTTGGGTAATTAGTGAATATTACCCTTCAGCTAATGTCCGTCTGAGAATTGTCATGCCTGTCATGACATCTACAAGAGAAAAACGTGTCAGTGTCAAAGCTGAGTTCAAGAAGCAAGAATCAAGGCATTCATGATGTTAAAAGAAAAAAAAGATAGACATGCCTTCAAAAAGAAAATTAAAAGAAGGTGTGAAATGCCCACACAATAAAGGTAACAACTTTACCATACATATTGTTTACAACCCAAATAGCCCTGGGAAAAACAGATGGAAAAAACAAAACAGACTTTTCACCTGTATTTCTGGGAATATTACTGCAGTTATATAAAGTTTTGAAGCATCTTTTATGGCACAAATGTTTAAAAATGTCCGTAGTCCAAGACTTAATAATACTGATATCTGCAAGAATAACTACTACATTTTAGGTCTATATATATTCATTAAAAAATTGAGTAAGTAAAAATTCTTGTTAATGAGTCAGTTTGGATCTGCTCCATGCTGCACGCTTCCACCAGCTTTCAACTCAGTGCCTTGTTTCGGTGGTACTCTAGGTAATCCCACATGCCTCTATCTTTTTGATAATTACAGGTCTGTTGCAAACTACTTGCCATGTTGATTATGAAGACGTAATTTAATCACAAAGTAGAAGGTGAAGCTATGTGAATAATAAGTGTGTGTCAACCAGCTGCAAGAACAATGTGTTCCTCTTAAACCTGACATATGACAATCAACATGGTCTTGTTTTGTTTGCTCACTTTTTTCCTCTCAGGTTTACAGCTGCCCTTGGCAAAATAGGTCTAGACAAGCTATATATCCCTGAAGCATACAGAAAAGGGTCTCATAACTTGCATTTTTAGTGCTGCAGTACAATATGCAAATCCTCCTATGGAATGGCCTGTTGTTGACACAAGAGACACACTTTTGTCTTTTACAGGATTAAGTTCACTAATGTAATGACAAGCCCTTTTATGTACACATATAAAACTAGAACTCAGCTGACGTTATTATGCTTTCTGACAAATTTAAAACCACAAACACAAATAGAAGTGACACATAATTCTCTGCCAGTGGCATACATGTCAGTACACATCTCAGGACATTCTTTGCTATAATCTATTCAGTACTTAAGAGCACCTTTGGGGCAAATTCTTGCTCACCAAGTTGTAAAAAATGCACTGCTTAAAACTAGCTCTTATTATGTGTTTTCTCACATAACTTAAGCTGTGTTTTGCTCAATCTATGTTTAGTGGGGAAACTAAGTGGAGGCAGGGGTAATGAAAGACTGCATACAAGTGTTTCACCAAGAATTTTGATACTCTAAATTAAATACTAAATCATGGACAAATAGATGAACATTATTTTTTGTAGAAGCAATAGCTTGATGAACATCGAAAGGTCATCATGGACTTAATGGGCAAAATAAAAGAACTGAAAAACTAAATACAGATAAAAGACAAAAAAAGCTATGTTGGAGACCTGGAGCATGAATGATATCATTTTCAGCGGCTTAGATATGAAGTCCAGGTCATATCCCATGGCAGTCCGAGCTGATGGAGAGCCCACATCAGTAGCAGAATATTGATCTTAATTCCCTCAAATAGCCGTTGATCAACTCCCTTGACAGCAAGGGAAAGAATATGGACAGCAGAGATATTGAGGCATGTCATCCTCTGCCCCAACAAGACAAAAGCATGAAACCAGCCACTAGTTTGTAATGTGAGAAGGAAATGGAAGATAGCATTGGTTAAACAGACGATAAAGCTCAGAGGAACAATTGTGTCTAAATGATTACCCGATGAAAAAAAACACGCTGACATTGCCAGGAATGCAGATATTTTGAGGAAACAATGCAGGATATAATCAACATGGTCAGAACAACTGCAAGATCTTCATCAAACTGAAAGGATCACGAGGAGGCCAAAGTGTTGATAGATAATAAAATGGAAACTTGACTTACAAAACTCGACTGGCCAAAACAGCTGTAATTTCCCTTCAACTGGATATTTTGAACAACAATTTCTGATGCCAGAATTGGAAATGCTTGGACTAAAACCCATGAATTCAATGATCATTAATATCTAGCTATTGAAAATTAAGTTGACCCGACAATAATTTTCACATCAACATGCAGAAGCACTGTGCATACTGAAGATCAGTTCACAAAAACTTACAAACAGCAGGAGTAATATCAATTTTTCACTTCAACAGTGGGATCCTGAATTCAAACTTTTCAAAAATCACTGTTTAATGTTAAAGACAATTAAACAAGCAGTTTAATGCAGCTTTCCCCTGAGACCTGGCTTTACCATGAGCAAACTCACTAGAGTAGCTCTCTACATTAATAGAAACTAGAAGTACGAAATATTGACAGTATGTCTTTAGCAGTCGATAAAATTCTGGAATACAGTGGAAATACAAACCGAAAAAAAAAAAAATCCCAAAATGTAATAATGTATAGTAATGTATACAGCACTCCTGGATCATGTGTCCATACATTTATCAGTTGGTGGGTATGTATGAAAAAAGGAATAATAAGAAAAAGCTTTCTTTTTGTGGGGACTTCAATATAGACTTGTAAAACCCACTACTGAATAAACAAATTCCCTGTACAGTATAAGTTTAGTTTAGTTTATTTTATTGTTTATTTTTGGGATATGAGGCTGCCCAAACCATATTACAGTAGTTCAAGTAAGGAAACAAAAAGCTGTAGTATAGGGTTAGATGTGCAGAAGGATGGATTAGAGGACATACTTTTCTGAGTATGCCAATCATCTTCAATCACAAGAGTCAAGACCAACTCAAATAACAACATACATTGCTACACTAATTGACAACATTTTTACAGATGTAATTGATGAGAAATTAAACAGTGGGAAAAACACAAGTGGCCAACCGCCATTGTGACCAAAAAGACTAAATCAGAGACCCCAGAAAATGAGATTAAGGCTTACAAAATGATAAAACTGAACAGGCAATGACCAGGACTGCTTAAAAATGTATGTGGAAGATTGATCTAAAGAAAGCAGTGAACCAAAATACTGTCAAAAAACCTTGGCTTACAAAGGGAATATTAAATGCATGTAAGAAAAAAAGAGTTTGTAGTTTCTCAAGTCCTTGACGTTGATGTGTAGATGATGAAGAAATATCCGCTGACACTGACTTGCTTGTAATGTAAGAAATTTATTTGCAAAGTCAAGAAACAGCATCAGTCCAGGTTAGCCGTGATACCTGGAAGAGTCACCAGCCAAATGTGAACCCTCATGAACAAAGAAAGACACTAGTCGTTATGATTTGGGGTTTTTGTGTTGTCCTCGTGTGTTTGTTGTTAGTTTTTTCCCTGTCTGTCAGATCCTCCTGTGCTCTCCTGTTTCCCCTTGATTGAATTGGTTTCAGCTGCACACCCAGGTGTGGCTCATCTCAACTGCTCATCAGCTCCTGCTCTTAAACCGGCTCTCTACATGCAGCCGGCGCCAAATTATTGTCAACTCACCGTGGTATCGTACCTCCTAATCAGGCTCCCTTATTTGGACTTAAGACAACAAATGTTACCCTCTTTAGGCTTACTCTGAACTTATGGCCTTAAGATTTACAATTCCATGCAGAGTTGACTTTTATTATCTCTTCCTAAGGGTCAACACCTGTTTAGACCAAAATGTTATCCTACTCAGTCTTAAGGAAACAACCCCTAATAAACCACTTCATTCTCTTTGGTATTAAACCAAGCAATTCTCTCAACGGCCCCACTGCCCATGGCGACCACTTTTCAGCACTCCAAGCCAATTAAAATACAAACAAAATCAAATAACTTTATTGGATAACATATAAAAATTCATACAATAAGACCCTCAGAAATAAAATCTAAACTTTTTTGTCCAAAGTCAGGCTGGTCGACCCATCGAAACTTTCAATGAACCTGTCCTTACCTATCACCACTTTCCCTAAGGATCCACGACAAAAGAAATAAAACACCTGAGGTTTTAATATATACATCTCACACAGTTTCCAAAAACACCAATATTAACTCTAAATAATATATCCCACTAAAACATCTAATGTAAAGTACTAAAGAAAAATAGATAGTAAAAAAGACATCAAAATATTGCTTTGTAGGGGTATCAGCTTCTTCCATTGGACTGCAAAGATTTTTCATTCAAACCCTCTCATCATGATCTCTCCATATTCTGAAGAGAATCAGTAAAATGAATTAATTCTGCAATTTACTGGAGGATAACAAGAATACCATAAAACACATAGAATGTACATTGTAAAAAAGAAAAAAACAAACAAAATAAAAGACTGGCAGCTACAGTGTGGAGACAAATGAAGGGCATCAGAAGTATAAGAAGACTGTTTCATATGTATTTATTCATTTTGCTTCCTCTCTCTTTCTCTCTTGTTCACAGTCCCTTCCTGCTTCAGTGATCAGCTGTTTATGGGCATTTTACACTTATAAACCAAAGAGATCTAGCAGCCACCTTGATTGACCAACTAACCTGCTGCTGGCAAACTTTCAGTCTGTTCTCCTCTCTGCTGCTTTCAGTTTGCCATTTCAGCGTGGATCAGTGCAATCTTCTTTAACCCCGGTCACTTTCAATCCATCTCATCAGTCCAAGTTCAGCCCCTTGGAAGTCCACCCCTCATCACATCCTGTATACTCAACAACCAGTGTCTAGGACTCCATTAGGAATCCCTGCTGTCTGCCTCTTTACCCTTTTGAATTCATGAAGACATCATAATGAAATGTGATCTCCAAAGACATCCCACATTTTTTTTTAACAGGAAGGGGAGAAAAGTTACAGTTATGCTAAAATGAAGCATGTTATTAGCACATACATTGCTCTCTGCCTCAGCCAATATAGTATGTGTTTACTCATGTTCATTTTGTGTTCATAAGTAGCCACATCTTGAGGTTGCATTTCCAAGGTAAACAGTTTGGACAGATCGTTTGTTTGTAATGCAAGTATGCAAATATTTTCAGTTAAGTCTTTAAACTCTCCGGCAGTGTCACGCCATACATTGCTAAATACATAATGTGAGTTATGTGAGAGGACTCATGACAAAAAGCTTGCTTAAGACGTCATGGTTTACACCTTGTTTAGCAGGAATTTTCCTCAAAGGCATCCCTTAGTTCCACAATACCTTACAAAAAGATATGTACACCTGTACATGTACATGTGCCTTGAAATGAGTCCTGACTTCTAAAAAATGTTGACATGCTGATTGAAGTATAGCTGGTAAACAATGTTTACAAGTGATTTATGACCATAGAATACAAAACTACTATGTGCAATAAGCATGAAACATTATCAATTCCTCTGTAGCTTTATATTATGATTCATGATTCTCATGGTTCTATTAATATATCTGCAACCATAGAAAGTAGCATGTGGTTTACTTCCTTGTTACTTTCCTTGAATTTTTGTCTCATTTTAAGCTCGTAATTACTCGTCCCAACATCATCATTGCAATTATTTTCCGTTTTACATGTTTTCAAATTTATTCCTAAATCTTCAGCCTCAGTTTAAAAAAAAAAAAATGGAGTCATCAAAAAGAGTACTTACACAAAAAATATTATTGACCTTAAAACTGCAAGATAAAAAGTTGGGAGATCTCCAAAGTGAACAACATACTTTTAGTTTATGTTTGACCAATCAGCAGCAGATGAGAAGCAGTCACTATCAAAGTAATGGACAGGCCAACAGACACCTGCAGAACAATGTTGATGGTATATTTGACAATGACTCTGCATGCATTATGGGAATCCTGTTCTAATGCCTTCACCTTGCTTGTTTTTATTACAGCAGCAAAAATGTGCTTACATTAGACCAGTGGTTCCCCACCTTTTTGGGCTTCTGACCCTACTTTGACTTTACCAAACTCTGGTGACCCCAGGCATCCAAAATACACATTCCTTTTTGAGCATGTTTAGGCGTTTTTGTAATTTGGATTTAGGAAGAAGAGCTAGGATTACATTTCTGGCCAATTGGCGACAGACAGAGAGAGGGACTGAAATTTTCTGGCTTTGGCATTGGCCCACAGTAGCCTGTGTTCAATATATTTTCAAATACAATATATTTTGTATTGATCAATAAATACCCCGAGGTTGGGGAAGCATGCATTAGACATTTTAACAACATTCAAAATGCAGAGATACTTGCCGTAACCCTGGGCTTTCTAGAAAATACAAGCGGTATATTTCTAAAAAAAAAAAAAAAAAAAAAAACCCTGTAAAATAGCTGTTAAAAAGTGATTGATAAGTCCTGAAGGCTTTCCTCAGAGGGTAAGCTTTGTCAGCTACACAAAGAAAAGAAAAGCACCTGTAGGCTTACCTGCAATTGAGTTTTGAGTTATCTCCGGACATTCTTTGTTGTGGATTTAAGATTTTCCCTCAAGGCTCATTCTCTCTTAACACGATGTAAACAGGCTTTGTTCTTTTATGGCTCGCTTGCCTACATTTTTTTGGGGGGTTTTACAATAATTTTTAAAAGCAGCGAAGAGCATTGACACCTGGCAGGAGTTATTAAAGGCATATGAAGTGTCTTTGAGGTTTCCTCGCTTGATCCCTGAAATTACTTGTTTTGTGCTACAATCCTTTCCTACAATTAATTAGCATGTAAAAGACAGTTTTGACACTATTTTGTTCTTTTGTGTTAACAGTGTTTGGATTGACCCAGCAGTGTGTGTGCAAGGCTCTGAGTCGTATGCCTCAACACCTGGGACAGTTGGGAACTTAAGTGTCTGTCACAGTTTTTCGAGAGGAAGTTCGCAAACGGAAAAGTTTTGGAACCCCTGCCCAAGGAGGCTAATGTTTTTGAGAATATATATACTTAGACTAAGATGCATGAAAAGAAAGAGACCTTTGTTAAAAATCAAAGAGCCAATGTAAAATGACATGGTGGATGAAGACAACCTTGTTTGTACGCACAGTGAATCTTGTGTATTTGATAGACACAAGATTCATCTATAGCATTGTATGACAAAACACAAGTTCTGCATACACAAACTTGTTACATTATAAGAGGTTTAAGATATCTGCCAGTTTTTAGTAGTAGAAGAGCTGATTTGAAAGATTGCTTTAATATCTGTTGATGCTCTTAAAAGAGCATCTTTCTTTTGCACATTACTAACTCTCTTTTTGTACCACCCATGAAATAGTGCAGGAACAGAAGAGATAGTCAGGACTGTAAGAAGCCCTGAGAAAAACTTGACCTCCTTACATGGTTTATATGTATCCAGAAGCAAGGGACTGGCTGAAAACATCATCCATCACACCCTGCAAGTTACAACTTAGCTCACACAGGAATAACAACCTCATCTCTAGAAGCACTTATTCTGGTTCCTACAACACCAGTACACTATAGTGCCCTCTGCTTGGCCCTGGATTGTATTAACATCCAACGCTTCCATCCAAAAACTTTATCTTTATACTTATCTATATGCATGTGTAAATAAACAGATATACATACCTTCCATGGCTTTTGTCCTTGTTTTGAAATATAGGGTTTTTTTCTGTTTAGATTGATGGTGGTCAACTCAGCAGGTGCACTTGCATTGTAGTGGCCAAAACAGTTTCAGTTTGGAGAGACAGGATATAAATTCAGAAACCATTCAAATTCAAACACATTTGGCAAATCAAAAACAAATACAACTACAGAAATGAACTGCAAAGCAATAACACATCCCTGCACCATTATTCATTTTGTTTCGGACTTTGAATGTTTTTAAATATTCAGCTTCTTTTCCATGATGGAAAGAGTTTCAACCAATCAATCAATCAAGCTTTATTTATATAGCCCCTTTTATACAAAGGAGCAGCATGTTTGTCTACCCATATGACAGCAACTGGAGATAGAATTCACAAACCTGGCAATAAACCGACCAGATCTGATTGTAAATTTCTTTGAGGATGCTTAACCTACGGTATTCGTACAAGTTTATTACTTTCTCAACTCATTACATTAGTCTGAATTCCTTTTCAGTCACATCACTCCAAAGTGACAGGTCTGCGCGTGCTACACAGTGTGTGAACTCATTGACATTTCCTATTTTCTTGTTTTACTGGCAGTCAGTTTTCAGCCAGGAGTATTTAATCAATTTAACCTGAATGCCTCAATTCCCGACAGCAAGGAAGCATTTGGCTGAGTTCAAATAATTTTGACATAGTTCTTCCAAGTCTTCAGTATCCTGCCTTTAAGTTGCTGAGTTCAAATCCATCAAATCCATTTTGATAGCAAAAATGAACTTGTTTACAGCCACGTACAGAAAACAATTTCGAACTGATCAGTTAAAGTTTTTATCCTGGCACACAGCGGTTAGATTTAATGATAACTCCCTTGTTTTGATTCAATGAAGGACATGATTCATAATTAAGGGTGTGACTGAGCTGACTGCAAGCGGTTGCATTGATTTGGACTGGATAAAAGAATAACAGACTTTTACACCACACAAATGACCAACAAACCTACATTTGAAAAAACTTACAACAATTATAGTAGGCTGTTATACCTGCACTAGTTTCAAAAATCAATAACAGTGTTTGCATGGGTACAAGTCAAGGGATCCAAAACATCTTTAATGTCCAAAGTGTTTACAATTTAAGTTGGTTCACCTAACTGTAAATGTCTGCTGCATGTACAGACGTCTGAGGAATGCAAGTGTTAAAACATATGGGAAGAATTTTACCATTTCAACAGTCAAAAAAAAAAAAGTATGTTTTCACGTTTCAATTGGTTGTCTATAATGACTTTCCACTGTAGTTTCAAATGATCAAAAACACTTTTCCCAGGCCTCAGGGATTCCTGTCATGTGGGCTTATAGGAAACATTTTCTTCAACAGGAAGGGAGTTATTAAGGCAGCACCTTCCTGAGCTTTAAAATCTGTGGAAAGAGGGGATTTTTTTTTAAACATAACTCAGCATTAAAGCAGTCTTTTAAGTAGAGTGTGGGCCAATGTCCATAGAAGGCGCTTTTCAAGGTGGCCCCTCAATTTCAGAGCACTTCTTACTAGTGCTCATTGTTGCTAGGTTACAAAAGGTACATTCGACTGCCCTTGGAAATGGCAGTTCAGAGTGATAGCTCTGTGTAAAAACAATGTAAATATTCCAAGTTTAGTATTAAGGCTGGTTCACACGGCAGGATTTTAACATTGTTGGCCGATTTCCCAAACCTTAGAGACCACACACATGGCGATAAATAATCAGAGGTTTTACAGTTTTGGTCGTACAGTGTGTGGTGTGCGGCCGTTCACACCACACACGAACCGATTTCACTTGCGAACATCCCCCCGATCAGACGGGAAATCTTGCAAAACCTCTCGAGATTAAACGTGATTCCAAAGTCAACAAACTGACGAAGAGGATGCAATAGACTGGTATAGTAATGACATATTTTTGTAGGCCAACCCAAAAAAACTTCCTGGTTTTAGGACTCAAAAAACTTCCTGGTTTTAGGACTCAAAACTACACTAGTCTATAGGGATCGTTTGTGCTGTTTTTATCTGAAAAACACGCTTTAAAAAGAGGCGTCGGTCAAAGGAGTGGAGACTACGGGAACATGAACTGTACTTGCTACATGTTGATATGGAGGTGAGTTGTTGTTGTTTTGCTGGCTGCCGGTGTTTCCACGCCACTACGTCACCTCGCTTTCTGATTGGCTACGCGTCACAGTCAACAGGCTCATGCTCGGGGGACACCACACATGATGAGAAATCGGGCCAAAACAATCCAACATCTTAAATATCCCCGATTTGAGATCGGAGCGGTCCCGACATTCTTCCGACCAGACGAGAGCGGTCTTAACACACCACGCACGGCAGGATGATTTTATAAGATTATTTTATGACGATCGAGTCCAATTAGTTTTTCCTCCGCCATTGTTATTGATGAAGCTGACATTAGAAGTCTTGTTTCTTTTTGATTATGATGGTTATTGAGGAAGAAGTGCTGATCCAAAAGTTAAACTGTGTTTGCCTGAGAGCACTGTGCTGAACAAGCCATCACTGGTAACTTGCCATTACTTAAAAACACGTGCGAGTTGTAGTAGCTAATTTGTGTGCATTTATGTATTGTATGTCAAGGGGTTTGGTTTATATGTTTATTCATTTACTTGATTTGGACACTTGGTGACAATTGATCATTTAGGTCAATTGGTCAGGCGGCATGGTTGAGTGGAATTTGGTGTTGGGAACATATGGTCCTTACCATAATGCAACGTATTTATAATAATATAATTTACACTTTATTAATCCCACGAGGGGAAATTCAGTTTACACTCTGTCTAACACACACATAGGCCGAGATACACACTCATGCACAAACAGGGTTCTAGTGACATGCATTAATGGAGAGGTCTCAGAGTGAGGGGGCTGCCCACAGCGAGCGCTCCAGAGCAGTTTTGGGGTTCGGTGCCTTGCTCAGGGGCACCTCGGCAGTGCTCAGGAAATGGACTGGCACCTCTCCAGTTACCAGACCAGTTTCCGGACTTGGTCCGTGCCGGGACTTGAACCGGCAACCCTCCGGTTCCCAACCCAAGTCCCTACAGACTGAGCTACTGCCGCCCAGACTGAGCTACTGCCGCCCATATATTAGTATTTACACTAATATAAACAAATAAACAACAACAAACATTAGAGTCTTAGCAATAAGAACTCATAATATGATCATCACAGTTTTAGCTTATGTTACAATCAACTGGAACTTCACAAATTATTTTTATTTTCATGTGTTAAGAACTTTACATACACCTATGCAAGTGACTAAAAGCAAGACATATGAAGCTTAGCGAAAGTTCAGTAAGGAAGACTTTAAGTGATCCACAATCAGGTTTCTCAGTCACCCCTTTTCACGCTATCTCATTTCCGCTGTCATTCTCGAGCTGTCAGTTTGGGCCGTCCGCAGGTTAATCAGCTGTCTGTCACCGGACCTCATCTAACCAATGGCGCAGGGTTCCTCCTTCGTTTTCAGCCTATCATCATTCAGCTCTCCTTTTAAATATGATCCTTTTTCTTCCCTAGTTCTTTCAAGCTGGCTTCGTGCGCCCCTCCACCTACCCATCACCGCCATCTTCAGGAGCAGAGGCAACTCCCATCAATCTTTCCCCATCCGGGCTCATCAAATCATCAGTCCTCCACCACCAGGGTCTGGACTCCATGGGGGGATCTATCCTAATGCCGAGCAGAACTTCATCACAAAAATCGTATCTCCACCCCATAGAGTCCAAGCGCCAAAACATTCTGTCAATCTCATTCTGTCCATCATTTTCATTGTAATAAATTCATTCTTAATATCACTTGTCTCTCCTGATTGAAATACTGATTGTTGATTAAAATGTGTGCAAAAAACAACATTACAGCTCATAGTTCAGATTGTAAACGTTTATTTTACTTGGATCATTTGATCAAAGAAACTTGTTTAAGTGTTGCTTTACAAGTTGTGCACAGGAAGACATCAAGTTGGGTTGAAACAGTGTTTGGTTGCAGGACTCTTCTCTTGTCTGTGTGTCTCCTGTGCTCCTGTGTCAGCTGGGCTCTAGTTGTACATGGTACTGTTGGACCACTGAAACAAAAGGAAGGCAGTTTGCTGAATTGGTAGCATTGTTCATATTTGTCTTTACATTAGGTGTGTAATGCAAATAAATGTATTAATGCAAGCACTTAAAGTTCAGTTCTTTAAAGGCTTAGGGTATTCATCAAAATATGTGTGCACAGAATATGATGTTCTGATGTAAATAGTGCAGTTCTGCAGTGTTTGTATGTTTCTTACATTTCCCAATTTTTTTTAAATACAGGACTAGTTTTATATTGCAGCAGACAATTTACATATTTCTGTCATATGTCACATGGACATTTGATTTAAAAAACAGACTGACCTCATCCCAGGTCAGGTGGATCACTCCATCTGAGGATTTGTCCTTGAAGACATCTGTAGGGTAATCAAAAAATGAAAGTCAGCTTGATAAATGAAAGAGAAGCTTAAAAACTCATTTTAAAATACAAATTTAATAAGCATGTAGAAGTGTTGCACTGTACAAATATACTGTACAAATATACCATTCACATGTGAGGGGTGCCATACCAGCCAATGAAATCTGATTGGACTGGATTATTGCCTTGTTGAGGCGCTTCTATTGCTGCACGCTGTAATAAGTGTTCTTTACATCTTAAAGTCATGTCAGTACTTTTAATAGTGACATTAAACATGACATTTTTTCTAGTCCTTAAAGAGATTGAAGCAGCATTGGTATTATTGGGCTAATTTAATGTTATTTGAAGTAATTTGTGGAAATATAAAGGTTGAATGAATAATATTCGTACTTCATGCCAACCCTTATAGGTCTGTGTCCCATTGGGTCAACTCAGTCAGAAATGTCTTCAGGTACAGCTACATTTAAGTCTTAAGTAAGATAAAAGCAACTCAATTTGTCGGTTGCTATGTTACTGACTTGAAGTCTTCTCAAGGCGCATCATGATAGTGATGAAGCTCTCCAAGTCGGTGGAGGAGTAGCCTGAATAGCGGAAAACGTACAGCTTCACCATCGCATCGTTGGTGTCCAATCCTGATACACACAGGAGGAGACAGTATTGCAGTTAGATCAGTGAACATCAAGCAGGATCATCTCTATTGAATGAAAGTTATTGTGACAGCTTCATTAATAAATAGTGTTACCTGAAGCCTGAATTGCTTTCTGGACCTCATAGTCAGACAGGCTTCCATTGTCATTCAAATCTGCACGATCAAAATGTTTCTACAAAAAATATTTAACCACATTCTTAAAACCACTTTAAATATACAGTCAGATATTTTTGATTACATCAACTATCATGAGCATCATCGGTACTGAATTGGTATGAATATGTACACTTATCATGCTCGATTTGTTTCATTACCTTGTATTCAGTAATCTTCTTCCAGAGGTTCCTAAATTCAGTGATGGTCATCCTCCTGTTACGGTCAACCTTTGCATGTTAAAGAATTTTATCACAAACTTGAACTTATCATCAGAATGTTGTGATTTTATATGGACATGGCGGTAGGGTCAATCAGAGAGTAAATTTAAGAAAAACAAGGTTTCGAATTTAAAATGTTCTTTATAGGATACATCCACCAGGGCAATCAGTCCCCTGCAGGTTTCATACTCAAAGCCCCATCTGGATCCTGTGAATTATTAAAACACAAAAACTCAGCTAATTATATGACTATATATAACTATATATATATAAATATATATATATATATATATATATATATATATATATATATATAAAATTATATAACATTGCAGTTTGCATGATAAAAGTCAACTCACCATTAGGGAATTGGTCTTTCAGTAGTTTGCGGAGCTGAAAGGCACTCAGCTCACCGTTCTGAAAACGGAAACAACAAAACGATTTTGAACTGAAAACGCAAGGAACAATGAACAGGAGAGAGGAAGACAGTTCAAAGATGAGTAAAACCACAAACAACTGACGCACCTGATCAGCAAAGCGCTTGAAAAGGGCATGGACAGAATCCTTGGTATCGTCCTCATCTCTCTTTCCAGGTATCTATAAATAAGAAGTTAATGGATCAGATGTCTTACATTCCTCTAAATGACAGGAAAAGTTTTCACTGTATTATTTTTTTACTTCAGGAAGGATCAAGTTCTCGTCCTCTTTGTGGTCGGTTGATTCGTCTTCATGGTCATGATCATGATCATCATCATCATGATCATCATGGGGACTGAATGCAGAGAAGAATATGTGAACAGTTAGTTATTATTGTGCATCCTCCTTTTTCTGGAGGAGCTAACCAAGCGACTTGATATATATTTGTCTTCATAAAAGCTATCTATAATTCTGATGAGTTATTAAGCATTGAGTAACTGTCAGAAAGTTTTAGTTAGTCCTTACGTGATCTTAGCATCAGACTTAGTGAAGACGGAGAGAGCAAACTCTGCATCCATGTAGGGCTTCATGGTGGAGGGGATGATCACATACTCTCCAGGCACCAGGCTGTGCTCTTCAACAAGTTCCCTGTTGTAGGTGTAAGACTGTGTCTGTTTCATGGGCCTGTTTCTGTCGAAGAAGGAGCGTGGCAGGCGTCCTGATCGTGTCTGTAAAGAATATGAATCTCATTTCATGGAATAAAATGTTATCCTGAGAATCTTGTCATCATTATTCTGTTTATTTAAATGTGAAGTTTGTTTGTTGTGCACAGAAGGGGTGTGAGGTTTGCACTTACCCCTTCTGGAATCTGTTGAATGAGAAACAAGTAGAACAAATTAATTACATTTTTTTATTCTATCCCATATTCCCAAAACCCAGATTGATCATAATGTCCATGAATCAAAAAAATATTTAGTTCCACACATAATACACATCTTCTATATCTTTAAAAATGTTAAAAGTAACTTCATAGCAATTTGTATGAGGAGAGTCTGGGAAATCTGCCCAAATTCAGAATACAAACCTTGTAGACGGTGACTCCAATGGGGTAGGATCTCTGCTGTTTGCGATTCTGTGCCTTAGGTTTCTGCATCAGAGAAATCAGGATGTTCTTGTCTTCTTTCTCTGTCAGATCGATTTTAGTCACCTCAATGCGGTACTGAGGATTTGTGTAAAAGGAAGCTACAGGAGATGAGACACATGAATGTAAATGAATCTTGATTTAATTAGTGGGGTTTTCTGATAATGAAAATTGAAAAGATGAAACAGACATGTTGTCATTAAAAGAATGAATTATGCTCACAGTTTGACCAGCTTCCGCCTGCACTTTTGCCTGAGACCCAGTTGCCCTCGTAAACCATGCACTGCCACTGGCAGGTGAGGTCTCCATCAATAAAGTTAGGGTTCTCACAGCAGATGAACAGCATAAGGAAGTAATGACAGAAGTCTTCCAATTCCATCCTGACAGATAAATATAGAAAGACAACAAAAAATGAGAGAATGTCAGAAAATTATTTAAATATCAATTGGAGTCAAAATTCTGCAGTCCATCGTTGGAGGAGGCCTGTTGATTACATTTGGTACACATTACAGTTTGGCAAAATATGCTTTTTTTCACACGGTAACTTTGAGTAATCTTGTTTACCAGAACTCTCCATCATCCCGGTCAAAACACTTTTCCCGATCTTCTGCAGTGACTCCATTCCACTTCTCTGACCTGAGCACAGCAGGGAACAAAAATAAAAAAGAGTTTTCTTTGTTTGCTTCACATAACACAAGTCTGAAGATGTGTTGCATTATAAGCTACTTTTTTAAACAACATGTAGATGAAAGTTTAATTATTAACTTATCGCTCCAGTCTCCGGTCCACTCCGTTCGGCCCCAAGGATTCATGACTCGCACCAGCTGCACTTTGGAGCCGTAATACTGGACCTACAGATGCAATTATACATTAGCAAATTTTCCCATACTAAACTCGAATTAAATCTTATTTGATCCATCACCTTTGAAGCACATTTTTTGTGTTTTTACCTCTGTTACTGCTGTGACAGAATAGGCATGAGCATCCACCAACCCAGTGTTTGCTACGGTGTTCACCAATCTACCCTGAAACAAACAAAAAATAATTAAACATCTCCTAAGATTAGCTAATTGGATTTAACTTCTAAAAAAGTGTCTCTTACTCCTTTCTGGGCAGTCCCACAGCAAATCATTGAGTTGCAGCCAGTGGCATTGTTGAGTGACTTCCACAGCTTCTCATCATGGCCAGCGCCATGGACCTCCCTGAGTTCGTACATCATGCTCACGCCTCCACTGAAATCCTTGCAGGCCTCTGATGGCAGGCCAGCGTTCATGTCTGTGTATGTACCGCACACTCTGCAGGAGACAATAAAAAGTATGTTTGCAAAGGTTGCCCCTGTGAATGGTTTAGACAACTTTGCTGCCTAATGTTCAAAGTGAAGATGAATGAGTTTGTTTTCTTACTTGGCGTATGCTTTCTCCAGCAGAGGAACCCAGAACTCGTTGCCACCCTTAGAGCGGACAGATAGCAATTGGTTGTCGATCACAGGCAAGTGGTCATCAATGACAACGTCCACCCAATGGCCGAACCTCCAGAACTGAAACATACAGGACAGGAGAATATTATGTTAGGAGATTAATACAATGCACTTTTGAGATGCATTGTGAAAGCATTGGCTCTTGTTGATCCTTTACCCTGAAGTGAAAGATCCCTGCATGGTCCTTGAAGGACTGGTCCATAGGCACAACCTGCACCATCAGGCTTTTATGGAAAGTCAGGGCAGAAATGGCAGCCAGAAACCAGCAGTTACCTGAAAGCAACAAACGCTTACTTACTTACTATACTTTATACTATACAACATATACTATATATATATATTGACACATTGGTACACAATTCAATTGAGTTTTGTTTTCTTGAGATTTGTGTTTGTGTTGCCCACACTTACCCACACTGCCTTGACCAAAATCAAAGCGTGAGGCTCCTTTGTTACAGAAAACAGGCTCACCACTGACACCTTGTCTTTTCAAGATGTCCTGTTCAAAACGGTGAAGGAAATTAACTTATATTCTACCTATTGAAAAAACAGTGTATCATTTTCTGAAAAACTGATTTAATGGTACTTACTGAAGGACGGAGCCACTCCACTTGCGCTTCACGCCAGCTGGGCATTTCGGGCAGGTCTCCCAAGGAGCTGTTGTTTGGTGGGAAGGTGCTGTCCACAAACAGGGCTCCTCTGCGGACATACCTGTCCTTCAACTGGGCAAAGTCCTGGTTGTTGTACTTGGCAGGGTTGGAGCTGCTTCCCTCGCTGCCATCTTGGTAGCGCAGGTTGATGATAGAGGTGCATCCAGGCATGTTGACAAGAGCTTTAGACAGACTGAGGAACAAGAAGTAAGACACAATGAAAAAATCTGAATCTCATTTGATATGCAAAAGCTTTTAAAGCTTCAGAAATGATGATGATTATTACCTGCAAACCAACTTCTGCTTCCCTACAAGAGAAGAGACTTAGAAGTGTCTAATCTGAGTTTTGCAGCAGACTGTCTCGTCCTTATATACACACTGTGTTACATAATTCCATGGTCAGACCCTCCCCCAGGAAGGTATGGAGAGGGAAAAAATTACACTTGATGACAGATTTCAGCCCTAAAAAACTGGTTCACAGGTGTAAATCATTCCCGCCAGTTAAGTGTTACCTGACTTTCTCACTGTTACTGAAATTCAGCATTAAATGAAGAGAAAATACACACAGCAAAACAAAGATTCCTGCATTTAAGTGCACAAGAAGAGACCTTTTTTATTGGTGCAGGATATTGTCATCAATTATTCCTCTATAGTGTATTGAAAAAAGAATTCTGTGATTTATTTTTTTCTTTACTCCAATTTGGGTAATTAGTGAATATTACCCTTCGGCTAATGTCCGTCTGAGAATTGTCACGCTCATGACATCTAAAAGAGAAAAAAAAACATGTCAGTGTCAAAGCTGAGTTTAAGAAGCAAGAATGAAGGCATTCATGAAGTTAAAAGAAGAAAGATAGACATGCCTTTAAAAAGAAAATTAAAAGAAGGTGTGAAATGCCCACACAATAAAGGTAACAACTTTACCATACATATTGTTTACAACCCAAATAGCCCTGGGAAAAACAGAGGGAAAAAACAAAACTGAGAATTGTCACCTGTATTACTGGGAATATTACTGCAGTTATACAGTATAATGTTTTGATGCATCTTTTATGGCACAAACATACCAAATAAACAACAAATCTTCATAAACTATAGGAAATGTTTGAAAATGTCAGTAATCTGCAAGATTTACTACCCTGTTTTAGGTCTATATATTCCTTTAAAATGTCCTCTTTGAAAAAAATACGTTGTCTAATATTACATTTCTATTCTGTACTGTACTATAAGAACACCAGTAAAAGCTTTAATGGTACCCCGCCATGGTAATCCCAAATGCCTTTATTGTTGTAATAATTACAGGTCTTTTGCAAACCACTTGCCATGTTGATTATGAAGAAGCAATTGAAGCAAAGTGGACTGTTAAGCTGTATGTGAACGGATAAGTACCAATGTGACTGTGTGTGTCAACCAGCTGCAAGAACAACCAGACAGAACTCTCGCAACAGGGTTTTCTTTTGTTCCTCTCAGGTTTACATCTGCCCCTGGCAAAATGTGCCGAGACAAGATATATATCCCTGAAGCATTCAGAAAAGGGTCTCATAACTTGCATTTAGTGCTGTAGTAGTGTATGCAAATTCTCCAATGGAATTCTTACAAAAGTAGTGGGGGGGCCTTTGTCATGTGTACCTGTTTATTTGATGATGTTGAGACACACTCTTTTGCAAGATCGAGTTCACCATGTAATGATACTTTCCTTTTTTAGATACTTTCCTTTTTTCTTTTCTTTTTCTTAACAAATGAAGTGGAGAATAGATAAATAGTGAGCTGCTGTATGTATACAACAGTTTTTTTTAGTCTCTGTTGTTTATAGTGTGTTGTATTGCCTATGTCATGCCTTGCCCCAGAATTACCAACTGTTTACCACAGAAGCTAATGGGTATCTTAATAAACAAATATACAAGGTAAAGAAAAGCCCTTCTATGGCAATATAAACTGCTCAAAAAAATAAAGGGAACACTAAAATAACACATCCTAGAACGTGTGAGGTATTCTAATTAAATCCTTTGTTCTTTACATATAGTTGAATGTGCTGACAACAAAATCACACAAAAATGGAAATCAAATTTATTAACCAATGGACGTCTAGATTTGGAGTAACACTCAAAATTAAAGTGGAAAAACTCGACAGGCAGATCCAACTTTGATGTAATATCCTTAAAACAAATCGAATGAGGCTCAGTAGTGTGTGTAGCCTCCAGTGGTGCTTCCTCAGTGGACAGTTTGATTTCACAGAAGTGTGATTGACTTGGAATTACATTGTGTTGTTTAAGTGTTTCCTTTCCTTTTGAGCAGTGAATAACACTAAACACAACATAAAATATGGTACTAAACAGCACTAAAAGTGGTTCTTTGTCTCGTAATCCTACAGGAACATCTTTTGGTGCTATATAGAACCTATATTTAAAGGTTCTATATCGTACCTATAATAAAAGGTGCTATATAGAACCTTTGTGAAATGGTGATGTAAATTTGTTGGGCTAGTGGCCGTTAAACCCTATGCCATCATTGAATAACAAATACGTTTCTAAATGACTTTTTGAATAAGGAATAACAGTAGTAGTAATACATTGGCTTTCTAAAACAATTATATTTATTTTTTCAGCAAATAAATTAAATGCTGACAAGTTGGGGGGAAAACATAAGTATGTGTGTGTGTGTGTGTGTGTGTGTGTGTGTGTGTGTGTGTGTGTGTGTGTATATATATACTCAACAAAAATATAAACGCAACACTTTTGTTTTTGCTCCCATTTGTCATGAGATGGACTCAAAGATCTAAAATTCATTCCAGATACACAATATTACCATTTCTCTCAAACATTGTTCACAAATCTGTCTAAATGTGTGATAGTGAGCACTTTTGCTTTGCTGAGATAATCCATCCCACCTCACAGGTGTGCCACATCAAGATGCTCATCAGACACCATGATTAGTGCACAGGTGTACCTTATACTGCCCACAATAAAAGGCCACTCTGAAATGTGCAGTTTTGTCTCACAGCAAAATGCCACAGATGGCGCAAGCATTGAGGGAGCGTGCAATTGGCATGCTGACAGCAGGAATGTCAACCAGATCTGTTGCTCGGGCATTGAATGTTCATTTCTCCACCATAAGCCGTCTCCAAAGGCGTTTCAGAGAATATGGCAGTACATCCAACCGGCCTCACAACCGCAGACCACGTGTAACCACACCAGCCCAGGACCTCCACATCCAGCAGGTTCACCTCCAAGATCGTCTGAGACCAGCTACTCAGACAGCTGCTGAAACAATTGGTTTGCATAACCAAAGAATTTCTGCACAAACTGTCAGAAACCGTCTCAGGGAAGCTCAACTGCATGCTCGTCGTCCTCATCGGGGTCTTAACCTGACTCCAGATCGTCGCCGTAACAGACTTGAGTGGGCAAATGCTCACATTCGATGGCGTCTGGCACGTTGGAGAGGTGTTCTCTTCACGGATGAATCTCGGTTTACATTGTTCAGGGCAGATGGCAGACAGCGTGTGTGGCGTCGTGTGGGTGAGCGCTTTGCTGATGTCAATGTTGTGGATCGAGTGGCCCATGGTGGTGGTGGGGTTATGGTATGGGCAGGCATCTGTTATGGACGAAGAACACAGGTGCATTTTATTGATGGCATTTTGAATGCACAGAGATACCGTGATGAGATCCTGAGGCCCATTGTTGTGCCATACATCCATGAACATCACCTCATGTTTCAGCAAGATAATGCACGGCCCCATGTTGCAAGGATCTGTACACAATTCTTGGAAGCTGAAAATGTCCCAGTTCTTGCATGGCCAGCATACTCACCGGACATGTCACCCATTGAGCATGTTTGGGATGTGCTTGACCGGCGTATACGACAGCGCGTACCAGTTCCCACTAATATCCAGCAACTTCGCACAGCCATTGAAGAGGAGTGGACCAACATTCCACAGGCCACAATTGACAATCTGATAAACTCTATGCGAAGAAGATGTGTTGCACTGCATGAGGCAAATGGTGGTCACACCAGATACTGACTGGTTCTGAGTCCCCAGACCCTCAATAAAGCAAAAACTGCACATTTCAGGGTGGCCTTTTATTGTGGACAGTCTAAGGTACACCTATGCACTAATCATGGTGTCTGATGAGCATCTTGATGTGGCACACCTGTGAGGTGGGATGGATTGTCTCAGCAAAGCAAAAGTGCTCACTATCACACATTTAGACAGATTTATGAACAATGTTTGAGAGAAATGGTAATATTGTGTATCTGGAATGAATTTTAGATCTTTGAGTCCATCTCATGACAAATGGGAGCAAAAACAAAAGTGTTGCGTTTATATTTTTGTTGAGTGTAGATAGATCGCTTTGCGATGAGATGTAAAGTATCAATACTTTTAGCATTCTGTTTTGAAAAACTTTACCTAAACTTTTCATCAATATGCCTTTAAATCACAGTTATTTAAATAATCACCAGTAATGCACAGTCCCCTAACAGTACAACAGCTGCTCAGAAATGATTGTGATGGACATGTCTGTGCAGATAATGGTGGGATGAAGATTTATTATGTAACAGTGTAACTGGGTTAAAGATTCCCACCATTCTCACAGTTTGAGTCTGATTCTCAACAGACTCAATTTATATCTATAGATATGTATATAGATACACACAGAGTGAGGTACTGCTACTCTCTTTGTCTAATATTATATCATCTACTAATATCATCAAGTGTCTTATAGTTATGTGTAAACAAGAAAACAATTATGAATAGGTCAAAGAAAGGTAAAAGTAACAGTTTAGTTTATTGTCAGCCTTTAAGAGCATATTTTAACACAACTACCTTTGTTAGAAACAAAATAGATTAAAATAGTTTGAAGGTAAATACAAAGAGAGTGAACCTAATGGTTGTAAGCTAGCTATTGAATTCACACACAATTATCCCACAGTTTAAATGGGAGGCTAAACTGGTTTAGACTGGTTTGAAATGTGAGATTTAAGAAAATAATTATTTTCCTCATACATGCTGATACAGTATAGTGATCTCTATTGATTTCAAATAAAAAAAGAGTACTACATAATAAACTTGAACATTGACCAAAGCATGAACAATATTTTACATTTACTTGAAACAGCTTTCCACTGCATGTGACTTGCGGTAAAATATGCAGAGAACGAGACAGTTCTGTTTGAAGATACCATTTAATAGCAGCAACAATAATACATCAATTTATATTGTGCTTTTAATCAAAATGCTGAACATAGCTCATTAAAAACACAATTTATTTGTCACAATACAGAAGTATAGAAATAATTTACACTGAAATGTATTTTATTGATTCTTTTTGTGCTTAATCCACAGCAACAAATTCATTAAAAAAGGGTTTAACAGTATTTTAGTTGCTCTATAAAAACTTCTCTCTAAATCACAAAAGCATAAAATAATACTCAGGTAATTTGCTTAATGTAAACACATACCGTAAATTCCGGACTATAAGCCGCTACTTTTTTCTCACACTTCGAGCACTGCGGCTTCTACTCCGGTGCGGCTAATGCATGGATTTTTTATGGGGGACAATGAGCTTCTGCCGCAAAAACATTTGACTTCGTCACGTCGGATCTTAATATCAGTCATTTTGCGCTTCATGCACGCACCCTCATGATGGAAAACACACGGATAAATACATATGATGCAGCTTTCAAGTTAAAGGCGATCGATCTGACTGTCAAAGAAGCTAACAGAGCTGCTGCACGTTAAGATGACACTGACAGCGACAACAGAGACTGAGGAAGTGAGTAATGAAGTCATTCTGAGGCAGTGAATGGATGGACTTTTTCTTGTGAAATATATTACGGTCATCTTTTTCATCAGCCGTGTTACAGACACCGTCGGCTAGGCTTCGTATTGTAACGGTTCATGTTGTAAAGTCAGTAGTTGATAATGTGTTCATAATTCCGATTATGTGGAGAGTCAGTGAATGCACCAGCGAGAACGTGTTGAGTGGCTGTATGAGAGAACGCTGGGGGAGAGAGTTGGATTGTTACGGCAAGTTATGTGTTGCTCTCTGCTGTAAACGGCGTGGTCACGGCCGACAGTGATCGGGTTATTAAGTTATTATTTGAACGCTCTCGTCGTCCTTTAACGTCCGTACGGACGCTACAGTATTTGCGGATGTTACCGGTAGCCTACGTCTGTGTAAATAGCTCTTGTTATAGCGTGGACACCTGCGGCTTATAATCAAGTGCGGCTTATATATGTACAAATACATTTATTTACTTATTTTTAGCCGGTGCGGCTTATATCCAGGTGCGCTCAATAGTACGGAATTTACGGTAACTTTCAATCTAACGTGCCTCAGAGTGAACAGTGCTGATATAATGACAGCCAGACAGGTTGATTCCAAGGGACTTGTTTTTAGACAGGCTGTCAAGAACAGGTTTGTTAACTACTGTGGCTGCAGGAGTATTATTACGAACCTCCTTATGCATGTGCATTTCCCATGCGTCAGTTATTCTCTGAAGACATCTCTAATCACACTCTTGGAAGAACAAGACGTGCTGTTTTACAATCTGTCACAGCGAATGAAGGGCAGTCAAACAGGCATAACTTGACAAAAGTGTGTTCTCATTTCTGCTGAAATAGAAAATCTGTGATTATTTAAAATATCTTAATGACTTATTTGACATCAAGTCTAACAATTGAACCCTTCTTAAGTTCCACCTCCTACTTGGTGGTTTGATCTGTGAAATTCAGTTTTAGCGATGATGTCGCTAGAAGATTCTTAAACACTGATGCAACAAAATAAACATTTATATATAGCATTGCCAATTTGTCATTTAATAACAGCTGTTTTTTCTTATCTGTGCAAAGGGAGCTATGATGTGTTTCATTAAAAGGATTTTCCACACATCCATACACAGGAAGAAGAGGACTTAAATCAATGAATAAAATGTTTTTGTATTTTTCTGGACCTATTTTTTTGTCACAACTATTAAACACACACTTTTCTGAATTGTAATGGTAAAGATAACTTATCTATATTATTAAATTATTATTAAACTCTCTATAGTTTAATAATTTAGTATTTAAGTATCTTTAATGTTTTTAGTTACTATACTTGCATCACAGTAGGCTCCTTTCCTGATATAGAGGGAAGTAGTCAAATACAAAACCATTCCATTTTGTAAGTCTAAAAAAGGCCAGAGGACAAATGCCTCTGGCTGTACTGTTATATGTCATCTCGGCTCCAACTCATGTAGTTCCTCTGACATAATGTCTCATTGTAGGATTAATTTAACTGACAAGTCATTCAAAAAGTGAAAATTTAGTTCATTACAAAATTGTCAATAATAGGTATTTATTTCTGCACTGACTTTACCTGGCTTGTTAGTTCATTCCAGGTTTCTATTAATGTATTGTGTTTCTTGTGTAGGATCCAACCCCTTCTCCATTAATTCATACATTGTTTATTGATCTAAGTTTAAAGAATGTACATTTTTATTTCAACTGTTTTTTATTGATTTTTTTTGTCAATTATAAACAACACAACACATCAATGTGGCAATAACAGAACACAGGCATCCAAGATAAGGCGTATAAGGGAATGGTGCAATGTGCCTAACGGGAGATCAATCTCCATCCAAAGCAAAAACAGACAACCACTGCCAAAAGACAACTACAAATAAAGGCACAAAGAAAAAATAATAAACAGGTCAATAAAAACAACACAAAGAAAAAGAAAGGGAGAAACCAATACAACAAATAAATAAATACAACTTAAAATAACAAAAACAAAAACAAAGAAAACCCATAAAAACAAATTAAAAACAAAAAGCAACTGAAAAGAAAAGGGGGGGGGGGGGGGCACCTACATGAGGACTTTAATCAGTCACATTTGCACTAGTGTAGAATGAGCCGTTGAGCCAGAAGGGAGGCAAAGGCAAGAGAACCCGACTAACAGTTCGAGAAGGACACCCCACTGGGAGCAAGACCAAATATAGCTGTGATAGGATTAGGTCGTCTCTTACGCGAATACATAAGAGAAAGAGTATCAAACACAGATGACCAGAACGGAGCAATCGACCGACAAGAAAAAAATGTGAGAGAGAGTGGGACAAATGACATCTCCGGCAGGTGGGCTCAGAACCAGGGTACAGTTTAGCAATCTTGCTTCTACACAGATGTAACCTATGGAACACCTTGAATTGGATAGGCAAGAAATGCCCTGGACTATGTTATACAGCCTAGAAACACCCACCCCCCCTCCCCCCCAAAAAAGAGGGGTCCAGGTCAAGACAGTCCTCCGACCACCCCCTTAATGGAGCTGATGAAAATGAGGGGACATGCTTCTGGACAAAATCATGGATTTGTAAATATCTAAAATAGCAAGTCCTCTGCAATCCATATACACTAACCAGATCCTCAAAGGATAAAAATACATCCCTCTGAAAAGAATTGGCCACACTCTTCAGGCCCCTCGAAAACCACAGTTGAAAAACCGAGTCCAGCAGGGCAGGCTTAAAGGTTGAATTATGGACTACAGGGAGAACCGGGATAGTTTGCGTAAATACAAAATGTAGTCTAATTTGTGACCAGATCCGAAGCGAGCTGCCAACCACTGGGCTTTAGAGTAATATTTTTTTCTCAGCGGCAGGGGAGCACACAAGGGACAAGTCCATCGGTTTGCAAGAAAACGCCTCCATGCTGGATCAAATCGGTGAAAGAATGTACGTTTTTGTATAAAATATACATTTTACAATGTGGTTGTAACTAATTCCTATATACTGACAGTATAAAACATTAATCTTTGTATGCAAGCAGTTCACTTCCCTGCAGAGAAATGGGAAATGACCTCATTCAGCAAAATGCTTATGTTAGTGTTAAACTGGAGGCAGCTATGAAGTACATATTTTAACGAGCCTGCTTATGAACATGTAGAAGCGTCCTTATGTGGTTGCATGATTCAAACCTGCAGGGACACGCTCATAAAATCTCTGCTTCAGGGTGAAACAATGGGCTCACAATAACCAGTCATTTTTGTTAACTGAAGGGTTGTTGTTATTGGGGGGCAACACTAGTTTCAGTAATAATTTATTTATCCTGATTATCCTATTTATATAAAATTGTAAACAATAATTTGAACATAACCCCAAGAGCTTTAACTAACAGTTACTGATCCACCATGACATTTCTCCGCAGCCTGACAAGAATAATCAGTTTTTTAAAAAACTGTTGTGCCTCGTGTTACTTCACTCCATCTCATATTTTGCCTTGAAGTAGATTGTCATGGTAACGCTTTGAGGGCTTGTTGGGCTCCTCTACGCAGGAAATGATCAAGTATTCCCCCAGCTCGAAGCTGTGGAACTCGATCAGCTCCCGGTTCTCGCTGAACTCACTGACTTTTAGAGGTTCCTGATCCTGGGAAAAGGAAGTCGTCCTTTGGGTGTCTACAGGAAATTTTAAAAGAAACATGTTTTTACTTATGTGTCAAGGCTCTTGTGCCTTGAATCTCTTGATGACATAAGCAGTATATTCTTATTTATTTAACAGTTCAGATGTTTATTCAATCTCAGTAGCATAGTGCTCATGAGGCTAATGTGGGTTCTTCGTGGTAAATATTAAACTGTTTTTGCTTAATCCACAGCAACAAATTCATATAGAAAGGGTTTAACAGTATTTGAGTTGCTCTATAAAAACTTCTACAGCTTCCTAGATTTCAGCAGCATATCTTTTTTTTTGTGATCAAATTTTTACTTTATTTAGTAACAAATCAGAGGCACATGTACTTTGCAAGAATAATACAGGGGAAAGAAATAGATTGCAACACATGCCTGTGCGGATAGCAATGCTCAATGTCATACATTGAAAACAAGGGAGAAAAGAAATTCACAAATTGAGCAACAACACAAGAAAAAGTTTTGTACAACTTAAGACAAACCAATAATAAACAATAAACAATAATAAATCAAAAACCCCAACCCACCCATTCCCTGGACCAAAGATCTCTTTCCTTTACTGTGGATCAGACCTGAAGCGCACTGAGAGTAATTAAAAGTGTGTCCCAGGCCTTGATGGCTGCTTCTTTGGCACCGTGGATTCTGGCTGTCGACAGCTCCAGATAAGCAATGTCCATATATGTCAGTACCCATATCCGGAAAGATAGTGAGTGTGTGTTTCCAACGTGTGGCTACAAGCTTTGTCCCAGCTGTCAGTCCCGCCAGCAGTGCCCTTTTGTTAACAAAAGACAGACAGAGAGCTCGACATTGAACAACTTTGAAAGATTTGATGCTCCAGAATTCAGCCACAGGGGGAAACTCCCAGAACATGTGAAAGAAACTGCCTTTCACTTTTGAGGGGCAAAAAGTACAGATAGCTATACTTGAAGATTTGTACCGAGTTCTAATTAGTAATGTGTTAGTAGGAGGAGATTTAAAAAAGTGTTCTTAAGCTTCATTTAGTTTTTTATTTAGCAAACCTCCAAAACCACTTAATTACAGCTGTTTAAACTGCATTATACAGCCAAGATGCACTTGTCTCTTTCCCTGCCTGAAATCAAGAACAAGTTACCAAGAACTACAATAGTCTTTCATCATTTATCTAATCCATAGGGTGGTCCTCCCCCCGTCCCGCAAAAACCAAGACCATGGTTTATGGTCAATCTTTGTTATGGCTATTTATTTGAATGGTTAATCTGTCCCGCTAACATTGTTATGCTAAATTAGAATGAATCACAGTAAATGTATTGAGTTCTTTTTTTATTTTATTTTTTTAATTAAATTATGTGGCCTTACCTGGCCGACCTGCAGTACCTTTCAAGTCCACCAGAGGGCCACAGCGCACACTTAAGGAATCACTTAGAGTACAAGAATTTGAACTTCTCATACACCGTCATCAATAGCAGCCAGTGGCATTGCCCAACATATTTTTCACAACAATGTTATCGTTATTTATTAAGTAAATATACATTATCTGCTTAAATTCTGATCTGCAACACAAAAAATAAACTTTCAGTCAGTAATGCTTCCATCCCCCTTCTGAGTAGGTTATAAAATGGGCGTGGCATTTAATTTTAAATTGAATTAAGTCTGACTCTCTTTTCCTTCTTCTGTTGATATGTGAAATATTTCACTCTTGCCTTGTCAACAGCCAACACATGATTTATTTTTGTGACTCATCATTGAGCACTAGGCCTTGACCTTACATACAGCAGAACATTTTGGCATTGGATTATTTAAAATAGCTTTACCAGAACGCTCCATAACGCTCTTTCTGGCACTGGTTCATGTCCTGTTGTCCTGACTGTGTTCTTCAAGTCTGGCCTTCAGGTTAGCTCCAGCTGGGTCTCAAGTGCTTTAACAGTCAGGCTTTGTAACACAACTTTATATGAATTGTGCAGATAACCGATGGCTAACTGAATATAAGCTTAATTGGTTTCTTAAGTACGATCAAGTTTTTGTTTTTTTAACTTATTTCTATTTAGGTTTTATTTGTAATTTACCTTGTACAACTTCAAATGTGAGTTTACCCAAGCAGTTATTAACAAAAAACGTAAATGTGTACATCGAGGCATGTTGAAGTCACATTTTTGTTATTAGAAAATGTTGACATCTCACCCTCTGCAAGGGGGGGACCAAAAAAAACCCACATCCAGACTCTGTCCTTCTGTGTTCATGTTCTGATACACCATACTTTGTAACATCAGGGTCAGATATTGACCTGGGAGAATTACAGGTCCTTCTCAAAGAATTAGCATATTGTGATAAAGTTCATTATTTTCTGTAATGTACTGATAAACATTAGACTTTCATATATTTTAGATTTATTACACACAACTGAAGTAGTTCAAGCCTTATATTGTTTTAATATTGATGATTTTGGCAAAAAAGTCAAGAAAAACCAAAAAAACCCACCTAAAAATTTTTGCATATTTCATCCTACCAATAAAAGAAAAGTGTTTTTAATACAAAAAAAGTCAACCTTCAAATAATTATGTTCAGTTATGCACTCAATACTTGGTCGGGAATCCTTTTGCAGAAATGACTGCTTCAATGCGGCGTGGCATGGAGGCAATCAGCCTGTGGCACTGCTGAGGTCTTATGGAGGCCCAGGATGCTTCGATAGCGGCCTTAAGCTCATCCAGAGTGTTGGGTCTTGCGTCTCTCAACTGTCTCTTCACAATATCCCACAGATTCTCTTCTGCTGCTGTTTCTGGTTCAAAAGTGGCTTGACCTGGGGAATGCGGCACCTGTAGGCCATTTCCTGCACACGCCTGTGCATGGTGGCTCTGGATGTTTCTACTCCAGACTCAGTCCACTGCTTCCGCAGGTCCCCCAAGGTCTGGAATCGGCCCTTCTCCACAATCTTCCTCAGGGTCCGGTCACCTCTTCTCGTCGTGCAGCGTTTTCTGCCACACTTTTTCCTTCCCACAGACTTCCCACTGAGGTGCCTTGATACGGCACTCTGGGAACAACCTATTCGTTCAGAAATTTCTTTCTGTGTCTTACCCTCTTGCTTGAGGGTGTCAATGATGGCCTTCTGGACAGCAGTCAGGTCGGCAGTCTTACCCAAGTTATGCGAGAACCAGGATTTAACTTTAAGGAGACAGAAAGAGAGGGCTGAAGGTGGGAGAGCGGAGTTGGGCTTGGAAGACAGGTAGAGCTGGGTGTCATCGACGTAGCAGTCAAAGTGAGTACCAAATCTCCTGAAAATGTGTCTGAGGGGTAGTAGGTAGATGGTGAAAAGGAGAGGACCCAAGAAAGAGCCCTAAAACTTTCTACTTTTGATTAGATACTTTCCTTTTTGACTGTATACTTATGGATGTATGCCACAACAAAAAACGTTTGTTGGATTCCTCAGTCTTCCAAAAAAATATCCAGAGCTGGATCAACAACAGATGAAAGGCCTTGCAATGGTTTTTCCCAAAGATTTAAAGAACCTGAGCACTGGGTTCCCCTTTGGTTCTGGATTAGGCACAGTCATGCAAGTCTTCAAGGCCTCGATAACTACATCAACAATCGTTGGATCCTCTGATTCCAAGGCTTGGAGGAGCTCCTTTGCGGTGCCAAAATGCTTAAGGAGGTCTCCGTAAAAAGTCTTGGTTACCTTCCCGACTGTTTTACAGTCTGATCTGATCACAACATCCGAGGACTCTATATTTTCTGAAGCTTTACCTCTCAGACTTTTGAGAATCCTTTTGAACTTGGGTTTGCTCAGTGAACTCTTGGCCTTATCTGTGGCTTTGTTCAACAATCCGGTTAGTAGCAAGACCACCAGTTTCTGAGTTTCTGTGTCGTGTTTTGTAACTGTGGATGTCTCAGAACTAGATTTGTCATGGGTAAAGGCTGCAGAATCATCTTCTGGTTCTGCATCTTCTACTTCTTCATTGAGAGACTCAGAAGTGGCTTCTGTATTTGACTGACTTCTGTCCACAGTTTCAGTGGATTCCATGAGGATCAATCTCACGGGTTCATTCAAGGTATCTAAGTCATCTGAACTAAGCATCACCTCATCCATCCAACATTCATTATCAGTATATAAACTGGACTGATTGTCATCAGAGCTTGAAAAGATCGCCCATTCGTCATCATTAAACCAATCAGTCTTGTCTACCACTGTGGAGTGATGAATTGCATTAGATTCTGTCAGTATTTCAAAGACATTTTCGACCAAAGTTGAATAGGTCACCCAACATGACCCTTGCTTTACATCCGTACTTTTTGTTTTTTTCTTGTCTCCTTTTAACTGTAAATCCAGTTGGGGAGTTTTGTTTTTTGGGCTTGTCCTCAGATTACAAGGGCAGTTCTGAAAGCGAAGACACCGAATGGTTTGAGAAACCAGACCAATCATGTTATTTAGAGTTGTGAAACTGATACAGTTACATCTTACACACTCTGGTAGCTCACTCAAAAGTTCATTCTTCATTATCACTGCAATGTTAGAGTTGATTTGCCTTGTCACCTCTCTTGCAACTAAAACGATGAATCTGTCCAAACTCTTACAATCGAAGATTCTCAAGTGGTTTAGAGCTCGAGCGAAACTCTGCGGGAGGATGTAATTCAACTCACCCAGGACATCCTTCTCACACACACCGAAGAAACACTGCGAAGGTTTTACATGAGAGTATATCCTTTTTGCTTTCCTTTGCCAGTCTGAAATGACCGGTCGAATAACATCCAAGATCTTTATATAGCTCAAATGGACAATGTACTGACACAAGTCAACCAGCACATTCAGACTTTGCTCGACATGCTTGCCAGATTCCACCTCACACCAATATGTGGTTGTCAGTGTCTTTGTGAAGTCGCTAATCTCTATGTCACAATCCTTCATTCGAGGCCAGTGCACAAAAGCAGTCACTAAGAGTCCTGATTTCTCCATGATCCTTTTTCGGCTTCCTTGTTTGGTTGTCTGTCTGTTGGCCGTCAGTGCAGAAAGAAATACAGTGTGATTCCTTTGGTGCTGTTAACAATGATAAACATTCCGTGCTCAGGTCACTTCAAAGGCATTCTATACTGTGATGTCATCAGGGGGGCGTGGCCTTTGTGTGTCTTCTTTAGTTCTATTGTGACATCATAAGTGGGCAGGGCCATAAACTGTGAACAGAATAATGGTATCAACTCATGTCCAACATTTAAGCATTAGCCTTTTAGATCAAAAAATATATATATGAGAAAATAACATCTATTTCAATCAGCTGTGTCCAAACTTTTGACTGGTAGCGTAGTTTTATCGCCCAGCCCTTCATTTTTGAGCTTTGTGGATCACAGTCACCCAAATCTGTCCACGCAAAACAGACGAAATGCTTTTTTTATATCACTTATTCTATTTCTTTATGGGAAGGCATTAACCATTTTAAAACAGCAATATACATCTCTGACATCTGGTGTTTAAAATGGGTACTGCAGTCCAAATTCAAAACACAAAATCCAGAGTGGATGCTCACGCAAGTTGCCATGTGGTGGACACTGAAGCTTCAGTGTTTAGCCAGCTCTTCATCCCCACAAGGTCCTACAGTGCTTTGTATGTAGGTAACAGGATTTTGTAGTGGATTCTGAATTCCACTGGAAGCTGATGAAGGGAGGCAAAAACAGGGGAGATGTGTGAACGATGGTTGGTTCGTGTTAATAATCTGGCAGCTGCATTTTGGACAAGCTGTAGACGGTTTAGTGTTGATTGGCTGAGGCAAGTGTAGAGAGCGTTACTATTGTCCAAACGGAAGATAAAAGTGTGAATTAATATTTCCAGATCTGACTGGGAGAGGATTGTTCTGATTTTTGAGATATTTTGTTATTGTAGGAAACAAGACAACCTTAATGGTGTTGGCGTCAAAAATGATTCCAAGGCTTTCTGAGTTCTCAGGTTAACAAAGTTTATTAACCAGTTGAATCAAGAATACAAGATCCAGAGTCTCCAGGTTCGTTTTACATTTCCCTGACAAACAATACAGATGCTGAGTCAGTTCACAAAGTCTGAACCCAGTCCAGCTCTCCCTGAACCCCTATATAGTCTAGACAGAGGTTATCTAACCAAAATTATGCATCTTCAGGGTGTCGTCTCCTTTTCATTAGTTCATTGCATCCACAGCACCAATCCGCCTCTGTCTCTGAGTAGAACCGTCAATGTGCTCACGTGACTCACCATCTTTAGGAAAACAAAACACCCTGCCTGCTCTATTGTTACACTATCCGACTCCAAGTAGCAAACATTAGTTTGTTTACCTGTCAAACCACAAACCTATGTGGGTATGCGAGACAATTCTGCTACTTTTTGTTCCTGTAACTGTCTTGTCAGCATATTTCAACATACACACTCTCCCGTCAGAAATATCACTGAAAATCATACACGTGAATAATATAATACACTTTATTAAAGTGTATCAGAAACCATGCATCTCAGCAGGAATAGATCAGCAAAGTTAATAGCCTTCACATATAATGCATTTAATCTATAGACTGGCACAGGAATATAGGGGAGGTGACTAGGGTATTGATGAAGATGGATGTGCTGTTGGGTGTGAGAGACTGGCAAAGATAGTTGATGTTGAGAAAGGGGAAGTACGCTGAATGAGTTTTGATGTGTGCCTTAAAGGGACTGTGGAGTTGTCGATGGTTATTGCAGAAACGTCAGACTTGGCCAAAGTGGATTTGGTACTGTGCTGTGCTTTGTTGCCGTTGAGTTGAGAAAGTTTTACCCACGAGAGTTTCTAAAAGCCTCAGGAATGTTTTGCAGGTGTTTCGATTTGATTCGTTGATTCAGATTAGGTTAATAGCTCGTTTAGAGAACCTTTTCATGATATGCTAATCTTTTGAGATAGGAATTTTGAGTTTTCATGAGCTGTATGCCAAAATCATCAGTATTAAAACAATAAAAGACCTGAAATATTTCAGTTTGTGTGCATCATTACATTATGGAAAATAATTAACTTCATCACAACATGCTAATTTTTTGAGAAGGACCTGTACTTACATTGTATTGTCACCATTTTTATCTCTGAAATTGTTCCATTTTTAACATCCAGCATAGTCACTCGGTCACCAGGAACAACAAGTCAAAGTTACAGGACTGAATGTTCCTCACTAAGCTAAGTTAAGGTGAACTTTTTCAACTTGTTTGTGTGTCAAAGGTGAGGCTCAATGAGAAACTACTTTTCAGTCTTTTATTACATTTATTGCAACACAAATCCATCTCTTTTACACATCCATCTTAGTAGTAGTCACGTCAACTCTTGATATCTGTAACAGAACAAAGAACCAATAATTAAACAAATGCAGCTTAGAAACATTTAGTACCCACACTGATGTTGGTTTTATTTCCAGCATAATAGTCACCTTAAATAAAAACACCCAGCAGATAATCAGCTGATATCAGGTTGCAGAGAGATTGAGAAAACGATATTTGCTATAAAAGTCACTATTGACGAAAGCGCTGTTGTGTTACCAAATACTCAGACCAGTAATTGACAAATTGTCTGCATATCAGTGCATTTGTCTATACAACTTAGTTACATTTTCTAGAAGATTATACTACACTGAAACAACACAATTACTTTAGATTAAAGCATCTTAAATCAAGGAACATTTCCCAAATTTAAATTCTGACAAATTAAAATGTTTTAAACATTAACAAAAGGTGTCCTACACTGCTATCTCCATTATGGTAAAACCAATGCAGATAGTCTTTTTTTCCCTCACTGAGAAAACAAGCTAAAGCTCACTCGTCATTGAAATTCTATGTATAGCTGAATAGTTTATAAATCCTTTGCAGGAGATTGAGGCTACAGTAACTACAGCCAATATTTTGCATGACACACTTAAGAGCTTTCAGACTTACCACATGCAGCTTGCAGGAGTATCAAGGCAAAGTTTTCACAAACTCAATTCAAACCTGCAGGAGGAGAAAAGAAATTACCTTCAAATGGTTAAATGCCGGACAGCAGAGAATACAGTCACATTGATGGCAGTGGTTGCCATGTATGTTGACCATCAATCAGGTAACTAATCTTTTTCATACGCAAGTCGGAGTTATGCGTCTTGCCAAAGGACACATCGGTGTCAATATGAAACCATTTCATGTTTAGTGTAGCTGTTAAGGACTCAGAAAACTGGATAACATGTTATCGTCAGTTGTCGCATCGGACGGCACTTCCTATTCCAGGTTTTCATCACTGACCAAGCTACAAAACACTAGTCAATGAAGGTTTGTTAAGCATTAAAATGCAACTTATGAAAGGTTGTTAAACTAGAAGACTTTCACAATGTCAGCAAACTTTACTCGTCTATCATATAGTTCATTAAGCTCTTTAAAAGTCTTGTCCCAGTTTATTTAAAATCATTCAAGTACTGATCTATTTTGGTGTACATGGGTAAAAATCAAAAGGCTTATTTGATGCCAAGACAGGCATTTGACTCACCAAGGATGCCTCAAAGTCTTGGCTGCAGCAGCATCTCTAACCAGTTTCTTTCAGAAGAATCTCAACCTTTGGAAAGCAGAACAAAGTGTTTAATGACAAGACAACAATCAAGTCATTTCAAGAATACACATTTTAATTTAGTGTTCAGAAAACCAAATGTCACCACTAAACAGTCTGACGGTAATTCCAGCTATTTCAGTTTAAGTTTCATCACAAACCAAATATTGATTTTGTTGTACATTGGCGTCAACCAAAAAGCTTATTTTACGCCATTAACTTACCAAAAGACTTGACAAAAGTAGCTGTAGCAGAGATTAACCAGTTTCTTTCAGAAGAATCGTAAAGCACCAACTCAACCTTTAGAGAGCATAACAATGTTTAGTAACAAATCATCATGTCAATTTCAAGCAAAACATTTTAATTTAATGTTCAGAAAACCAAATATCACCACTGAACAGTCTGACGGTAATTCCAGCTATTTCAGTTTAAGTTTCATCACAAACACCAAATATTGATTTTGTTGTACATTGGTGTCAACCAAAAAGCTTATTTTACGCCATTAACTTACCAAAAGACTTGACAAAAGTAGCTGTAGCAGAGATTAACCAGTTTCTTTCAGAAGAATTGTAAAGCACCAACTCAACCTTTAGAGAGCATAACAATGTTTAGTAACAAATCATCATGTCAATTTCAAGCAAAACATTTTAATTTAATGTTCAGAAAACCAAATATCACCACTGAACAGTCTGACGGTAATTCCAGCTATTTCAGTTTAAGTTTCATCACAACAGAAGCAAACATTTGTCATCTTAATCAAAGCAAATCTTACCTGAAGAAACGGAACTTCAGATTGCTGGTTACGTTGGAGGCCCATAATGTGCTGCAGGACAGCTCTGAAAGAAGACGGACTTTAAATTAGCTACAGAGCTGGCAACAGTATTAATTAAGAAAATAGTCATCAGCCTTCACGATGTGAAAGACAAACTTACCTATTCAGATGTTGCAGCTGCATTTCCTGGCCTTCACATCTCCTGTGGCAGCTCACCAGTCATCTCAGCTACAGAACACAACACTGATGTTATTTTTCAGTTACACATCATCCATACAATGTCATTTAATATGAATTATCGTTCAGAAAACCGATAGTCACCACTGAACAATCTGCCGGTAATTCCAGCTATTTCAGTTTGAATTTCATCAACACAATTAATCTCAAACAGTTGTAATTAAGAAAAATAAATGATGACATCCAACCTGAGTCTTGGTTTATCCATGATCATCAGAGAGCAACAGTGGGGGCTGAATTACTAGAAGACAATAAAATAATGTTAATACTATTTGCAATTGGTAAAGATTCAGCTTGAGAAACCACACAGTTTAGGGCTCAGAACAGTGAGTATGAAACATCGTCAGTTGTCGCATCAGACGGCACTTCCTATTCACAGTTTTCATCACTGACAACTTCCTGACACATGGGAGCTTTACTTTATTGAAACTCACCTTCCATAACTTGTCCTGAATAACCCACAGTGAGCAGCAAGCCTCAAGTCCATCTGAACACAAGCAAATCAATTCAACACATTGTACACTGCAAAACACGTTCAATGGCTATGAAGCATGTCATTTATCGTCGTATAGACTATTGTTAATGAATTAGTAGTTAAAAAAAAAAAAAAAAGAAACTAGCAATTCAAAATACTTCAAACCCCCCCCCCCCCCCCCCCCGGTGATCGCAGTAAATAAAACACACCCTAATCGATATTACAAAAAAGTGCATACTTGATTTAATGACAAACCACGAGAAAAAAGGCTGATTACAATTAATAAAATGGTGGCAATGCAAACAGCACTATATTGAGATGCTCAGATAATTATTTTGAACAAATTAATCTCACGATCTTTAGACTTCTTGAAGTCTTTAGTACTCCCCACGTGGCCTTCTTAGGCCCATCTCAAAGACGCATCATATCATTTAACTAAAGCTACTAGTTTAAACAATATTCGAGAGAAAATTCAGTGTCCTTACTTGTTATGTGAACAATTCTGTGATAGCCTGTATTTAAACTTCATTGTTAACGTTTCAACAAAAAGCTTTCTGGTACCGACGATCAAGACACGACGGCGGACAAATTAAAAAGAGGTCGATTCCACGCCTAGGCCATGCTTTTAAGCGTGGCTCGCGTCGCAAAAGTATGACGTCAGTCCAACCAACGAGAAAGGCGCGCTAGCCATACATATATATATGCGCTCTAGCACCACCTGCTGTGCCGGAGTATATCTACCTGTCTGACTGTTATCATAGACTGCAGCTACTTTTAATATGTTTTAGTGGCATTCATGCAGATAAGATCTTCCTCACTAAATGGTTTGAATAAAACAGATACAAAAAGAAAATATGCAACCGAAAGGTATTTCAAATCTAATGTTAAACCTTAATTATGTCATCATAATTTGTTTATGATGGAAACCCTTAGGCCACAGGATGGCGCTGTTTCACATATTTTAGCCTAATTTCATAGTGTCATTTAATGCGTTTCTATTTTTTTGGACAAAACACTGCTTTTCTGTGAGTCCTTTAGATTCAGATTTGTATTTTTTTCTCGACAGTCTTTGGATATCACATCACATCCCCAGTTTCTTTCAGCCTTCTACCTTTCGACACTTAAAGGTAAAAGTTTTCAACTGAGCCTATCAAATCCTGAGTAAACTACCGGGTTTTTTGTTTTGTTTTGTTATTTTTTTTACGGGTGTTTTTACGAGCATTTTTTGTTTTTGTTTCTGCTCTGAAGAGTCTTTATTTTCTAAACGGACACATTCTGTTTTTAGCCGCCCAGTGTAAACTTTAATTACTAAATTGTCAAATGAAAAATGTTGCCAGTGGCTATGGTACCAGGACAGTTAGAAATAATTGTAACCTTATTAATCAATTATAAAATGTTGCATGTAGTAAGCGTTTTGTTATTTGGAATCCAAGAAAAACATCCCTCATACTTCGGCCAAACTGTGAACTTTCGGATGTTTGCTCTATTTCAGGAAAAGTTGGAAGACCTCAAGTCAGACCTTCCATAGTTTTGTGGAGGGAGTGGTGAGGGGGGGAAAACGATGTGGATCCTCTTCAAGTGACGCAGAAGTGTGCTTGCTGTCAGTGAGAGAGGCAGCTTGAAGGATTTGAAGTTCCGTGAAAAGTGTGTGTCACAGTGAGTGTTTATCAGTGTTAAAGCATGTTGCCACCTGTGAAGAAGGACAGGATCATAACTCAGCTCCCACAGGTGAGGAACTAACTAACACACACACACACACACACACACACACACACACACACACACACACACACACACACACACACATACACACACACACTTGATTATATATAATTTGGGTTTACTTTTAAAGCTTTTATTTGTGTCTCTTTCCATGACTTTCTTTTTTAGTTTGAATTTTCCTTTCCCCCTTTATAATCTAACAGTGTTTCAGTCCAAATGCAGCCCTGCACACCAAAGATGGCTTCCATCCACAGGTGAAGGCTGCTTGCCAGGTGCAGAAGACAGGCACAGTAAGGTACAGTGACAGAGGGGTTAGTCGGACAACACAAACTGCCTTTCATTCTGCTGCTACACATGCTCTGATATGTCTCTGAATTAAATTAGTTCAGGCAGAGTCATTTGAGTGAAGCTGCTCTGTCAGCTGACAACCATGTACCCTACCCATCATTTTGAGGATAATGCTGGTGAAACTACAGAAGTTAGATTTTTGACAAATCACCTAAAAAGACCAATACCAACAGACTGATCTTTCACTGTTGCTTCCTGCTCTGTGGCATTTGGTCTGAACAAACTAAACAATATGTGATGTTTTTTTAAAAGCTCATAAATCAGCTTCGCAAAGAAGATTTTAGCAAACATTTCTCAAACTGCAGCTACTGAGAACTATATTTACTATGTAGTAGTAATACACATTGCTGTGGTGACAGGACAGTGGATGAGCAGTTTTCACTGAACTTACCATCTGTTTCACGTTCCTCCATTTTAATAATGGAACGTGAAACAGGTTTCCCGTTCTTATGACTTTGGAAGTTTTCAGACGTAATGTAAAAGATTGAATAGGTTGTTACTTTGGCTGAACAGAATACTTTGATGTATGAGATTTAAAAGTCTTTTATTTGATTATGATATGAAAAAAAAAGTAAAATATCACCAGAGTTCAAAGCCTTCATAGTTGCCCACAGCAACCTCAACTTTAATAAAATTTGTGAGTGTTTCAGAGAGAAAAAAAATCCCCTTAATCTGTGAGATCAGTTATTCAACTGATTCATCCATGAGTTAATAGCAGACTATGACTGTTAATGGATTTCTGATTGTCACTTGTCAAGAAGTAAATAAAGAGTTACTTGAATTACTTTAAAAATGTAATGCGTAAGTAAAACACATTATATTTTGCTTTCAGACGTTATGTAGGGGGAAATAGGTGGCTGCAGGTTATAGATTAGATTTTGTGGTTTCTGATGTTAAGCAGATATTGTTTGGAGTCATTAATAGATTGTGTTATTTTTTTCTGTTAACAGCTTTAACATTGCCAAGGTCATTGTAGTGGGAGATGTTGCAGTTGGAAAGACGTGTCTGATCAGCAGGTAAGAAGCAGTCATGAATAATTAGACCGATTGAAGGTTTAATCACCTTAATCACCAAAATACTTCTTGAACCTTTTAGTTTAATTCGAAAGATGTGTGATGCACCTTCAAAGCCCCTGATGTCTAAGGAATGTGTTCGTGTAATCAAGTTTTCTTTGGTGAAGATCCAAATCATCATTAAGGTTCTAACTGAGTTACGTCCAGCTTGATCAAAAGAGAGAGAGAGTCCGTTTAAAAATCTTTTATCTAATCTTGAAAGGTCAGTTGAGGGCAGGACTGTGACAGAATGGGATTTCTTTTGTTCTCAGGTCTAGTCACCAATTAAAGCATAAATGTATATTGAACTTTTTATACAAAGTTATTAATTACAAAATGTTTATTTAGTAATATAAATTCCCTTTGTTCTTAAAAGATTTCGTAAGGGTGCATTTGAAAAGAACTACAAAGCAACCATCGGGGTGGATTTTGAGATGGAGCGTTTTGAAGTGCTCGGTGTTCCCTTCAGCTTACAGTTGTGAGTATGAGGCCACACCACAGACTGACTCTAACTGACTTAAGTTAATGAGGTTAAATGGGTCCACAAGGTCTGTTTAACTGCTCCCCTTATGTTTTATCACGATGTTTACATTTCAAAATATTTATAAAATGTGTTCTTATTTCAGGTGGGACACGGCTGGTCAGGAGCGATTCAAATGCATCGCTTCAACATATTACAGAGGAGCTCAAGGTGAATTTAGCTCAGTCTCTATAATATTTATTAACTTCTCACCTTTGTCTAAAGTAACAAAAAAGTGTTGTTTTACACACAAAGTCATTATTCATACTGTTCAATTTTTTCATACTATCCTGTCTTTATTCCACAGCCATTATAGTTGTGTTTGACTTGAGCAGTGTACATTCTTTAGCCCATGCCAGGTGAGGACGACACCGTCATAATGCCAGTGTTGTACCCTTAGAATGTTATTTAAGAGTCTGTTGTGTGTTCAGACAGTGGCTGGAGGATGCTATGAAGGAAAATGATCCATCCAGTGTTTTATTGTTCCTGGTCGGTACTAAGAAGGACCTCAGCGTGAGTGAAACCTAACAAGAGCTGAGTAGAAACTGAAAGGAGTTGAACCGTTATACGATCAGTTTTGTAAGGAGATAAACAAAAACAAGACATTCTGTCAGTGGTGTGATCCCTTTATTTTCTCTGTTTCATATAATAATTTAAGTCATGTTTTTTGGGTTTGGACGAACAGACAAAACGCTTAAGAAAGACTTCAGTTGAACTTCGGTGTTCTTTTTGTGTATGTTCAGATATTTTTAGAGGGATTGATTTTGATAAAGATTTTTTATCAAGTTCATTTTCCAATTGTAGATACTTCTTTCAAATCTATTTGGTTACTACTGCTACTTTGATTGATCCGTTGGTTTCTAGGTCATAAAACATCATACTTACTATAACTTTACTTAAATGTAAACTCGGAACATGAAAGAACCTGGAATCATCCAGATGTAAATGCCTCACTGCTACAATATGATCAGTCACCAATGGCCTGGGAGAAGTTGAAGTCTACCATTTCTTCCATTCTCTCCTCTTTGTGTCTCTCCTCAGTCTCCTGATCAGTTGGCTCACGTCGAGCAGGAAGCCATCAGACTGTCAGAGGAAATCAAAGCAGAGTACTGGGCTGTGTCTGCAAAGTCAGGTGGGAATTGAACACACTTTATTATGAGTTAATCTTTATCTACCACCACCCACCAATTCTTTTTGCATCCTGTTTTTATCCCACTTAAACCATTCCTGTGTCCCTTCATTGTGCTAGGAGACGGTGTCAGGGATTTCTTCTTCCGCGTGGCTTCTCTGACTTTTGAGGCCAATGTTTTGTCTGAGCTGGAGAAAAATGGCTCGAGGAGCTTTGGAGACATAATCAGTGAGTCTGTTTACTCGGATAAATCACTATAACAAGGCAGCATGATACTTTATACTATTTAATCCATAGAAATAGTTTACAACAGTTCTCCAATATCTATGAATTTGCATATGCCGGGGTTACACATATCAAGCCAGTTTGGATTTCATGTTGATGCACTCTTCAGTGTAGTTAAGTGATGTTTCTAAAGGTCAAAGGAAAGAATTTCCTCTGAGGAATGTTGGTTTTTCAGCTGTAATTGAAGCATGAAAATCAGTTATGACATACAGGAATCCAAGGATCATCTCTGTGGGCTCTTGTATGTCTGTGGTTGGGACTAGAACATTTTCTGAATGAGGATGACTTTCATTATCAACTCTAACAAAAATAAGAGCTCCTGACTGTTTGCCCATTTATTGCATATCTACACTTTTTTTCCATTTGTAATCCATTTGTTTCTTTTGAAGATGTACATTTTCAGTAAGGAGACAGCTCAAAGTTCGCTTTATTTTAAAGGAAACGTTGAAAATTGACTTTCACCCCCCATTTGTATGTTTAATCAGCATTAACTGTTTTCTGACTCAAAGAGTAGTAAATAGTAAGTTTGTTCAATAGCCCATGAGGCTAAAGGGTTATGTGTGTTTACATTCAGTCCCTTTCACCAGCAAATATATATCTTTACAACCATGTTGTACATTTCATTTTCATTTTTCATTTTATTTATTTATGTAAAGGATAATGCACTTTACTCAACATTTCTTTAAATGTGCTAGTGCTAGCCAGCTAATTTTCAACTACACTCCTTTGGCAAGATGATGAGAATTGTTACAAAGGAACATGTCAATTAGTAAAAACATGTGGCTCATTTATAAGTTACTGACAAAAAAATTGTTTGTAGAGTCTGTTCATTAGATATTTGGTTCTTTAAACAGGATTTATTAAACACAATACTCTGTGTGATGCTTGACTTTAAAACCTGACACCATGTTTTCTAAGCATTGCATTTAAAATTCTGAATATACAAAAAGGTGTTGTATTTGAAACATGTTGTCCACAGGGCTCACAGACAGCACAGAAACCAACCACAAACCCATCAAGAGGAGCTCTAACTGCTGCTGAGACCAGAAACCCAACGACTGCTGTGATACACTCTGCACTGTCTTAACAGCAACAACCAATAATTATGCTGAAGGAGAAACTCATGCTCAATATTTTTAATTGATCCTTTGAAAAGCATCATCATTTACATGCTATTACATTTGTAGTGCCTGCAAGATAGCATAAGAGTAGCTAGTTCTGTTCCAGATAATGATGTTGAGACTGAAAACAACCATCAAGTCTTCTCAGGGATTTTTGTGCTGTCGACCTGGGTTACAACAAATAGAACTTTGTGATATGCTTGTTAAACATTTATGAAACGAGGGACATTATTCTCCTCTAGATCTTTTATCAAATAACACTATGTTGATGCTTTCAAAAACACATCTTTCCGTCAACAGAAGTATTTTTTTCCTGTGACAAGCCAATGTTTGTACTCATGCATTTTTGGTTCCCTCACTGGTTTTTAGTCATGTGTTTGTTGCTAATGTGATGCGTACGCTGACTCCCATGACTGCCGTCACACTCACAGCTCATCCTTCTCTTCCGATGAGTTCTCATGATCCTAAAAAGGAGGGATTGTAAGCATCGAAAGCTAATAGATTTTCGCTGTCATTGAGTCAGTAAAAAGAACTTTGTCTGCATATGTTGTCTTGTCTCCTATTGAAAACATACACACACTTGTATTATAGCTCATTGGAAATAAACTGTAAATAAATGTGTTTTTGCAAAGACATAACTATTATCACATTTATGGACTGCCAGCCTGTTCCCCAAATTAGCACCAAAAAAACTTGAGGTTTAATATGAACACTTTTATTAAAGGGATCACAGGTAGAAAAGGTCATTAGCAGTGCCAGAAACAACTCTTCTCTATCAACTACTGCTGACAACCAATCACCTCCCTTGCTGAGAGAGACCATGTATCTAAATATGCAAGAGAAGTAAAACCAAGCAAGTTTAATCAAAACAGTCATTTAAAGAAAGAATCACATAATGGGACTGTAACGCTTTGCACACGGCAAAATGAAGCACACCAATGAATATTAGCACTGCTCAATTGTTATGTGGCACTAGAAAATAAATGTTTAAATCAGAAGGGATGCCGGGTGGCTTGGACAAAAACAAATTCATTTGACTGGAACAGCTGCATGCATTTTGAATATATAGAGCTAGGTATCTTAACAATGAGTAATCAGTTTGATGGGTATCTTCTGCTGATACATCTCAGTTCAGGAAAAAAAGTCCACTGAAATGTTTTAGTTTTATACAATAGTTTACACCATTGCTGCGGCAGCAACTGAAGGTGTTGCATCTTTCAACGTTGATGACATCATAACCCCAAATCAAGGTCAAGTTCTCTTTGAACTCTGAAAAGTAAAGCTGAGGGATTCAAAGAGTTAATTTGAAATGAAAACGTACATCGACACTGTTATGGATGCTAACTTGACACATCGAGGTGCTTTTACTTAAAAAAAATTTAAAAAACGCATTCAAATGTTACATAACTTCACTGCACTGCCTTGCGTTAATGTGGATCACAAATAACCACTGTAACATGTGGCACACTATCCGTGTCCACACAGTATTCTTAAAGACGTTCAGTAAGAGTCCATAATACGTTAGAGGCTATCTACAGGCACCAGAGCAGTCAGCTGATCGTAATACAGCATGTTGTGGAGAAAGGAGCAGTAATTCACATTTTAACCGACAGTAAATGTTCAGTGTGTGTGTGTGGACTGTCACAATGCGTTTGCTTTGACAGATGTGAAGAGTAGAGGCTTATTGTTCAAACAGAAAAAAACAACAATCTTTATTCATTCTGACACATACAAAAAATGTCAATTTCCTGATTAGCTTGGCAAAGCTCTCTTTTGGCAAAAAAATCCACCTACCATAAAGAAAGGAAAACCTACCTGTGCCCCTCTGTTATAACCATTCATGGCTAAAACTAAGACTGATCACAAAAATAAAGATAGCAGGACAGCTGGCTAACAGTCTGTGTAGGTCCATATCCTATACGTTACTGCTGTCAGATAGTTCAAGTGTATTTTTTTGTCATTGTACTGACATTTTGCATGACATATACAGTGTTATTCATACTATACAAAATACTCATCAGCCAATGAAATTGGCTGGATTAGGGGGTGGGGAGGGGGGCATTTGAGATAACATTGGTGGATAGGTAGAAGACATGAAGGAGGGGGTTGAGGTTAACCATGACAGCAGACTGATAAACTGAAGGAGGAGAGGAAGTAAATGGACAGTCAGTTGGTGGGGAATACATTAGGACAGAGGAAGATTATCCAGATGAAGAAGCCGTGTGGAAGAGGTGGGGGGGGGGGGGGGGGGGGGGGGGGGGGGTAGTGATGCCCCCCTACGTGTCCTATCGGTCCATTTCATCCAATAGTGGTGTGGCATCTCCGGCGATGGACATGGGTGTGCTCTCAATCATGGGGCTGGGTGATGGACGTGGCGTCATCCTCTGGGCTTTCTTCCGCCCCTCTGCCTCCTTCTCCTTCAGCCACTGCTCTGCCATCTTACCCCAGTCCACGGCGGAGGCATTGCTGCCGCTGGCCCTGCAGAGAGAGGGTTGAAAGGGGGGAAAGGGGGGAGGAGCTTTAGGCAATGACTGTGTAAAAAAGAAAGACTGCAAGAGGTGGTTGTAGTGGGGTACTTAAAAATGTTACTGCTACAGGTTGATGGTTAGTGCCACCTACTGGCAAAAAAAAATAAATAAATAAATTAAAAAAAAACTTTCCACAAAGCTGATTTGTTTATTTCAGGGTTCATACTTATTCTTTGCAAGTTAATTTTTTCCATAAACTTGTAGCAAATTTTAATGACCATATAAAACTGACATACAAACTTTCCTCCTGCTCTTTCCTGGAAGCACACACACATCTTCCTTTGCGTTTTGAATGACAGACGAATAGCAGGGATTTTTAATGACCGTACGAACCCGGAAAGAGTATTTAGAGCTAGAACAATCTGTGCATGATGTTTTCGTATTTTATCACACACACACACACACACCATAAAACCAGTATGCTTTCCATCATCATTTAAATAAACCGTATCCCTATACTTACTTTGGCGGCTGCTGCTGCTGCTGCTGCTGCTGCGGTGTCCGCCCTCTGGATGACGTGGAGGATGAAGGCGTACCAGACGAGTGGCCATGGTGACTGCTATGATGGCCATGATGGCTGTGTTGTGACACATGGCTTCCGTGAGGATGGGTGTGTGCATGAGAGTGTGAGGACTGTGGTGTGGAGCCGGGGTACTGTGGCGTGCCAAGGGTCTGCTGGCTTGGTGTGGTGTAGGAGTAACTGGGTGTCATCAAGGGTGTCGCTACAGGCTGCTGAGGAGTCGCAAATACCTGCAGGGGAAAAAGAGCTGCTTATGAATGTGGCTCCGCAAAGTATTTATTTCAGCTAAAATCACGCGTCTCCCTTTTTGCTAAAAAAATCTTTTTTTTTTTTTTTATTACTAGAGGAAATTAATGACCATTCAGATATCAGATACAGATTTTGTGATTGTAGGTGAATGTCTGTGCTGGGCTGGCACAAAAGCATTTGATTTATGAGGTTTGCTTGTATGTTCACACACTTTTAAATTTACTGCAGCCAAGAAAATAATTAGGTTTCTTGTCTAAAAACAGATCAGTCTCATAAATACTATTATCGCAAGATCTGATGATGGAACGCATAGCATCAGAAGTCTGGAGCCGACAAAGTACAAACAAACAACAACATTAAAGAGGTCCATCAACATCACCAAATCTAACTTTTTCCTTCCACAGTATTCCACCTTCAAAATAACACTCACATGATAAGCAGAGGAGCTTCCTCCTCCTCCACCTCCACCTCCTCCCGTGCTGCCGCCATAGCCGTACTGGCTGGAGCTCCACTGAGCTGGGGTGGTGTTGGGGTTCTGGCCCTGGCCTGTGACCGCAGCGATAGCACTGAACATCTGAGAGGTCATGTTGCGTGGGAGAGCGTTGACAGCTCGTGTCAAGTCTGATGAGGAAGAAAGAATTATGAAATGTAAATACACAGCTGCACTTGTGCTGAGGAGTTGGTTTGTGTTTAGGTGTGTGTTGTGTCTGAAAGAATCAGACTCACCTGCAATGTTGATATTGGCTGGAGTGGCATTCAGGGAAGCCGGAGTCCTTGTTCGGCTGCTGTTGCTAGGAGTGATGCCTTTGGAAAAAAAAGAAGGTGGGAGATTATAATGCTTAATCTATTTTACCTGTTATAATATAGATATACAGTATACAACAGGCAGATTGCTTCTATACCTGGCACAGGCTCTTGGTAATGGTTCTTAAACCAACGGAAAAGCCCGTTCACAGTGGGAAATACTTGTGAACGGTAGCGGAAACCATCTGGAGTGATGGTCACAAACTCCACCCTGAAAACAAAAAGATATTTTGACATTTAGCTGACAAGGTAGTTTTTCAAAAGTTCAATCACACCAGTAAGTATTGACGGTAATAAAAAAAGTCTCAGTAGGGTAATGGTTGTATGGAGCGGCATGTTTTACTGATACAATGGTCGTACCGGTGTATAAGATGCAGCCAACTTTTAAGATGAAAAAATAGGTACTGAAAGTGGGTCTTATACACCAGAATGTATGATAGATAAAAAATATGAGCCTGTATAGGAGCTATGGATCTTTGAATATCACCATATCTGACATGTTAGCACAAGTACTTACAATATTTAATGCAATTGTTTGCTGTTTGTGTGTTCATTTTGAGCTGGTCACCTTGGTTTTCCACGAGGCTGGTAGCCCAGTATGAACTTTCCTGGCAGTTCTTTACATGCCGAAATAAAGTATGGAATAAAAGTAGGCTTCTCCCTCTTTGTTTTGACCAATAACTCCTCCATTTTCTATCAGAAAGGAACAAGAGAAAAGGAAAAGCCAGGTTTTAAAAAGAGATCCATAAAGTCAAAGATGAGAATACGCAGGACCGGACAGTGACTCTGTACTTACCTCCTTGTTCCCCCCATAGCACTCATGGAAGTTCTTATGTCCCAGCAGATCCCGGGCAAAGGATGCCATGGGCTGAATGTACCGAGCTGTGATTTCATCCAGATCTTCAAACTCCTGCAGAGTTTAAAACCGCTTATTTTAGAACACGCAGCAGCAGCAACACTAATGTTTCATGTTATTAATGTCTAACATTGAGGAGGGAGAAAACTGCCTACCTCACTATTTATCCACAAAGTGTGACCTAAGCTGAATGCGTTCTCTTTGCCTTCTTCTCTCACATCCACATGCTGGTAGATACCGTCAGCCACCTAGAAAACATTAAACAGTCAGACCGAGGTACATTGAACAACTATGCATCAAATCTATTTACATACAAGTGTTCTGATTTAAACATGTTTCTAATCTGGGCTTTCATACATCCATGACCTCCATGACACTAGAAAGTATCTTATTGTGTTGCATCTTTTTTCCTCAATCAACTTTTCACTCATTTATGAATATGATCCTAAATCGCTCTGCTGTCATCCTCCATCAGTTTCCTACCTTCCAAGTGACGGTGAGGTGATTCTCTCCCTTACTGCTGGGTCTAATGATCAAGTCTCCCTGATCCAAGGACTCCATCATCTTCTCTGCTTGGTTAAAACTGATATTGTGGAAGTTTGGATGAGCAATCACACGTTTAATATAAGCTGGAGAAAAAGGACACAGTAAAAGGACAGTGAGATTTATCAAAGTGACATTTTTAGCTCTAAATATGATAGCGTTGGATTCATTTAGATTATATAAAGTATGATCAATCATTTAAACACTAACGTGTTCGCTGTTGTTTCTTTTTAAGTTCTTCCTCCTGTTTTTGGTCTTCAGTCTCTGTGTCAAAGTCATAGTAGCTGTCCTTGGGGAGCTTCCACTCATTGGCTTTGTCCATCAAATCTGATGTGCGGCATGTGAGATCTACGCTAAATTTCTCAATGTCGATTTTCATGATACGGCAGTGAACAGTCATGCCCACCTGGAGGAGGAAGTGAACAGTCATATTTAACAGGGGGACCAAAATGAAAAGGAATAATCCAGGAAATAAAGAAGTAACAACACAATCTTTCTGTAGTGTAACTGGGACGAGCTGAAAATAAGTTCCTCTTTTTTACTGGTAAGATAACAAAAAACTATAAATACCAAAGTAAAACCCTTTGCAAAGTACGAGCATTGCCTCACCTTGACTCTCTCCTCAGGATGTTTAACCACTTTGTCACTTAGAAATTTTGTGGGAATGAATCCCTGGACGCCGTTATCCAATCTGGACCGAACCCCAATAGCCTGACCAGGACATGAGCCGCTGTCAAAGTGATTCCACACCTAAAATGGAGAAACAAAACCAAAAAGTTGACGTTAAGAGGCCAGGCTCTTGTTTTCTGATATAAAGTAAGTAGATAAGTAACAAACTCAGGTGACTGGTACCTCGCTGAGTTCAGGGAAGTTATCCTGCTGACAGAAAGGACACTGCCACAGACCTGTAGAATCGTTACGGATGGCCTGATCATAGCTCTCTCCCTGAGGACGCCGGTGAGCGATACCAGTTACTATACTGGTGATCAGCTTACCTGGAAGAAAAACAATGACCCATGATGCTCAACGTCATCAGCTAATAGTTAAGAAACAAGTATTTTGATTTCTTCATCTTATTAGGTCTACTATGGCAATTTGTATTACCGATATAAAATGTCTCTGGAGTCTCCTTTGTGAGCAGGTTGAAAACCTCCTCTGTGTTGGGAACTCTGTAAACAACTCTCAGGTCTTTGTATCTGCAGCTCAGCTCTGCACGGATATCGTAGAGGGTAATCCCCTTATTGCCATAACCCTTAAGGGAGAGAAACACAGAAGAAAACAACAGTGTTGATTAAATCATTGAAATCTGACACAAGGCTGAAGTTACAGGTTTGACTTTACAGGTTTAAACACAGTGTCATCTTTATCTAAACTAATTATAGTTACAGATACAAGCTTTAAAAAAGAAGCTTTACCAAAATGGTGCATTGGACACTGTTACATCACACTAACCTGTCTCTCAAGCTCTTCTGCAAAAGCATCCAGGTCAAGGTCTTTGAGGCGTTCTGGATTTTCTAAGATCTCCTCAAGAGCTCCTGCTGGGTTGGCATCTTCTGCAGATTCATCATACTCAAGTGCGTCCACAGCCATCTTACGAGCCCACTCGTATGTCTCAGGATGGACGCGAGACCCATCCAGAACCTCAATGTAGGAGTCAGTACTGTTGGAAAACAATGCTGATTTTGAAAAAATAACTCAAAAAACACAAAGTAACTTTCTTCTGTTAAAATGGAAAAAAAAAAAAATAATTATCTGTTTGTGTGCAAACATTTTCAAACCTGTCTCCTAGTGATGCAGTGTCAATCTTGATGAAACCAGCACAGTTGATAAAAACTTTGGGCCCCATGTGACACATTGTGACCAGCTGGGTTCTGTTTTCTAGACGGGTGTTGTTCTGCTTTAGAATCTAAAGAAGTACAAGAACCAAGACGGTAAGCTGTTCAGCATGTAAGAGCCTTTTGTTTCAGATATGACACAATAAATATATAGCAGCAGCACAAACACTCACCTTGAGCAGTTGGGAGCCCTTTCTTGGTCCTAGGCCGCAGACATATGGGACCAGACTCTGAGTGTGAGGGTGTGCGATGGCCTTGTTCACATCGACTCCAACCTCATTTACACGGTTGATGAATTCACAGTGAAGAGCACAGAGCAAATCTTCCTTCACCACATGCTCCTGAAAAAAGCAGAGAAAATAGAGACCCGACAGTGTCAAAGAGCAGCATAGCATGTAGCTACAGAGTCATCATCTCCTTCTCTAGGCACTTGATGATGGTGAGTGTGGAGATACAGCGAGACATGTCATCCAAATATTCATCCAAATATTCACATCTTGTAGCAACAGTAAAATATGTCACTGATATAGGTGATGCTGCAGAAGATTAAAATGTAAAAAAAATGCAAATAAAACAATGAGGAAGAAATTATTCTTCATCAGCATACAGAAATAAATACAAGGATTGACGTCTGTGTTTTAATTGTTTTCTCTCACCTGTAGGGGGTGCAGTTTGAGACAAAGTATATCATCATCAGTGCTGCAAACCTGAGAATACTCTATCAGGGGATCCTGGATCTTCCTTGCTATCGACACAGCCTGTCGTAGCAAGGGAGGGTAATCCCTAAAATCTACCTGCAGAGGACACAACAGGGGGTTAGGGTGGATCTAACAATTTAGGGAACAATTGTTCTCCTCTGGTTAGTAAACTAGCTGCCATGGTCGAACATTGAAACCAGTGATGTGTCGGTGTCTTGATAGGATGGTTAAGCCAGCATGCTGTCTATTTACCTCAGACTTCTTACTGTTCATGTACAGTGTGGCCAGCTCATTGTCAACAAGCTCTACTCCCACAGCAGGCAGAGAGGACTCCTGCTCAAGCTCGCTGATGGTCCTCTTGATGTCCTCCATGATCATTTGGGCATCTCTGCACATATGACTTGTTTTAAACACTGACCACGACTTTATTACAGCTGGTGAATGCTGATTAAAATGTCTATATGTCACTTTCAATCAGTAAGAGAAGATATTTTATCATTTTACCTGTTTTCCCCAGCCACAGCCACCACATGAGGTTTCTTGCTTGACAGAAACTTTTTCAGACTTTCAATATCATGTTGCTGAGGATGACACACACAAACATTAATAAGTGATGGTCTTCAACCTGAATCTAGAAACACGTTTCTTAAATAAAACCAAGGATGTGATGACTGTATTGAAGTACTGTCACGTTCTTGGTTTGTACCTTCTTCTCCCTCTCATCCTCCCTGAAGGCATTCCTCCTTTTCATGAAGTAGGGCAGACGTAAGAAGTCAACCACCTCTCCTTCACCATTGATCAGAGCACAGAACACTGGCGTGTCTCTGTAAGAGCAAAGTGAGAGCTTATACTTTCACATAAACTTGCAGGGGAAAATATTATTGTGGGACACATACCTGCTTGGTGCATAGGCTACACCCAGCACACGAATGCCTTTGCCTTGACTCTCATCCATCAGATCATCATCTTCTTCAACCTGCTGATCTGGCCTGTAAGGAGCCACCTTCAGCCAGTTATACAACCGGCGACAGCAGGACTACAAAAGAAATAATGGTGGGTTCATTTCAAGCTTTGAAGTTTAAAGGCTAATCAAATAACCACAAATTAAGGTTTTTTTTTCAATCTTATTTTACAAATTGAGCATTACACCAATAGAATAACATGTTACATAAGAGCAGGACTAATTACCCGAACAATGCTCTCTTTGGCCTCAGCGATCAGTTTGCTCTTGAGCTCTTTGGCCATCTGAGGGTAGAGGAACTGATTGAGAGCTCTCTCAATAGCTAAAGTTCGCTGCCTGTTCCACTCCTGCACCTGGTGGCTGAACTCGTCTCTATAGTAAAACTGTTTGATCTCATCAAAGTACGTCTGGTCCCCGGCATATCTGAGGAAAAAGGCACAGAGAGAAGCAGACACGTGAATAAAGAGAGCCTTAATAGAGCCGGAATCATAATTCAACAGACCCGTGCTTTGATGACCGCAATGTGGGTAGAAAAATAATTTGCTGCTGAAACCCTCGGGGGAGCTATCCCACATATCAACCCTCATTTCCTCAACATCCAAGCAGAATTCAAAGCTGATGCTAAAAATGGCACTAGTTAGTCACATCTGATCCTGTTCTTGGGAAATGTCCTACCACCATGGGATGTACACAAACAAAAAATGAATGCAAATAGAGGCCTCGATGGGTCTGTTTACTGTTTCTTGTTGATTACAGCTGACTTTACATGACTTTTCAAATAATCATGTATTCTCAGACAGTGTAGTATTCTTTACAGATCTGGTGCACCTGCAACATGTCACTGAAGGTTGTTTATTTTAGTTTTTAGTAGTCCATTTTGTCCTTGTACGTACCCTTTGACACCTATAAGGTCTATACAGATGTCAATGGAAAGCAGCCCCTCTTCTTCTGCCAAGCACATCTTCAAGAACTGATCCCCGTTCAGCTCTTTGACAGGCTTGTTCTTCAAATACTTGAAGGAGTAGGCAAAATGAGCCTCATCTACCTCCTACAGGAACAAAATGAAACAAATGATTTTGCAGTATTAGGACGCTGCTTGTATAATACTCTGTCAGATTGGGACACATTCTGCTGTTTCTTGTCACCTTTTTGCCCTTCTTTGTAGGCTTGATGTTGATTTTCGCTCTTTCCTGAAAGGTCTGCCGGAGAACATGTCTTACTAGAGGTTCACGAGCAATCTGCATGGCCACCATGTACCGGGTTCCTTCAAGAACCGCCTCAGGCGTGGAGAATTGACTGCACACATAGTCTTTGGACAGCTCTATGGGCTCGGCAGGGAACTGCTCTGTCTCATGACGCTGGTAGCTGTCTCTCAGATTTTCTCCAAACTGCTCTGGGGTTAATCCAAACTTTTTAGCCAAGCCATCTGTAGTGAGGAAGAAAAAAAGGTTGCAGTGTTACCATGATCAGAAAAGAGAAGTTTAAGGGTACTCGAGTACTGGGATGGGGTGTAAAAAGGGAATAAAAGGACTGACCAAGTCCTACACTCTGGCAGATGCTGTACATATCTCTGCGAGATGCCAGCTTGAGGTCAGGTCCTTTCTTCTCTTCTTCTTGTTCTACTTCCACTTCTTCTTCTTCACCTAAAGATGCAGACCATCAAAGGAAGTTGTTTGAACAAGGCAAATGCTCCAGATAACAATCATATATAAATTGGACCATTCTGCTGTATCATTCAATCATTAACTAATAAACTGGAACATTCAGACTCATCCGTCCTACCATCCTCTGACACTTCTTTGATCTTCTTCAGCCTCTTCTTGCTGGACTTTGCAGCATTTTGCATCTTGGGGATGTCTCGGCCATAGTAGAGAAGGAAGTGGTTGTACACGTCACCCAGCTCTTCAAGACTCTGCACATCTTTCAGCCTGACGTAAAAGGACAACTTAGGTCATAATTGAACAGATGAGGATTAATCATGGTTAATACTTCTGCGTCAAATCTACACTGTAGTGGCCTATAGTGTCGTGAGCACTACATATTGGTTTGTTAGTGTCTGAGTGGCTTTGCAATACTCCATTAGAATTCTAGGCTTGTTATATCACCACTTTTAACATTATCTGCTTATCAAACAATCAATGAATCTTTATTTGTATAGCGTCAATTCACAATTCAGGTGTTATCTCCAGACACTTTACAAAAAGCAGATAAAGGACCTTATTTATTGCTATATTACAAGAGCCCAACTTATGTATGTATGTATGTATGTTAGGGGTGGGACTTGATTAAACAATTTTGACTTGTAGCTGCTAAATATTTAGCAGCAGTTGATCATACTGGCTTGTACCCTGATTAGCATTAGCACTGTTCATATCCTATCACTACATCAACTCGTCCTCCTTTGTTTAGAGGACATACCTCTCCATGTCAGCTGTGTCCAGAGGACGGATTCCGTCAGCCAAAGGTTTGTCAGGGTCTGCAGAGATTTGCTCAAACTGGTAGGACTGCATCTTTTGAAACAGACGGGTCAGGTTCTGTTTCCTGGTCTTCAGCTGAGTCCACTGGTGGATGGAGGGGGGGTGATGTACAAGTCCAGAGACCAGAAGATGCATACGCAGAAAAGTTGATAAAAGAAAATGAAAGATCAATTAAAACAGTGTCTGATTAGTATCAGACGGCACCCTTTATATACATATACAGTCATGGACGAAAATATCAGCACCCTTGGAATCTTTCCAGAAAATACACAATTTATCCCAGAAATGGTTGCAATTACAAATGGTTTTGGTTTAAATGTATTTATTTCCATGATGTGCATTGGAGAAGGCAAAAAAAGCACAAGAAAAAAGCCAAAATTTACATATGTTTTAACAAACTCAAAAAATGGGCTGGACAAAATTGTCGGCACCCTTTTAAAAGTGTGGGTAAAACATTTTATTTCAAGCAGGTGATGCTTGTTTAATCTCAGCTGAGACAAGTAACAGGTGCTGGCAGTATAGAAATCACACCTGATGCCAGTTAGAATGTACAAAAGTTGACTCAACCTTTGTGTTGTGTGCCTGCGTGTTTCACACCAAGCATGGAGAAGAAAAAGAAGAGCAAAGAGCTGTCTGAGAACTTAAGAAGAACAATTGTGGAAAAAATATCAACAATCTCAACTTTACAAGACCATCTCCAGAGATCTTGAGGATTCTTTGTCTACTATACGTAATATAATCAAGAAGATTATCACCCATGGAACTGTGGCTAATCTCCCCGGAGGGGGGCGGAAGAGAAAAATGCAAAAAAAGACAAAAGACAAAAACGCAGGATAGTTCCAATGGTGGATAAACATCCTCAGTCAACATCTACACAAATTCAAGGTGTCCTTCAGACTCGGGGTGCAGAAATGTCAGCTCGGACGGTACGTCGTCATCTGAATGAGAAGACGCGCTATGACAGGAGACCGAGGAGAACCCCACTGCTGACTAAGACACATAAAAGGCCAGACTGGAGTTTGCAAAAATGTACCTGAATAAGCCTCAAACCTTCTGGGGGAATGTTTTGTGGACAGATGAGACTAAGGTAGAGCTTTTTGGAAAAGCACATCATTCTACTGTTTACAGAAAACACAATGAGGCCTACAAGGAAAAGAACACAGTGCCAACAGTCAAACATGGTGAAGGTTCAATGACGTTTTGGGGTTGTTTTGCCGTCTCTGGCACTGGGTGCCTTGACAGTGTGCACGGAATCATGAAATCTGGACTATCAATGTAGGGTCTAGTGTCAGAAAGCTTGGTCTGCGTCGGAGATCATGGGTGTTCCAGCAGGAAAATGACCCAAAACATACTTCAAATAGCACCAAGAAATGGTTGGAGACAAAGCGCTGGAGATTTCTGAAGTGGCCATCAACGAGTCCAGATCTAAATCCCATTGAACACCTATGGAGAGACCTCAAAATTGCTGTTGCAAAAAGGCACCCTTCAAATCTGAGAGACCTGGAGCAATTTGAGTTTTGTTTAAAATTGTGTCAATTTTGGTTTTATTCTTATTTTTGTGTTTTTCCAATAAACATTAAGAAAATAAATACATTTGTAATTGCCACAATTTGTGGGAGAAATTGTGTATTTTCTGGAAAAATTTCAGGGGTGCCAATATTTTTGTCCATGACTATATGAACAATTTGTTAACTTTACATTGTGTTCTATTCCCTCCACCAAAAGAGAACTAAACAGATCAACTTTACCTTTTCATCCCACTGCCACACCTTCCAAAGGTCATTTATGTTGAGCTCTGGCTCCACATATTCTTTTCTGTAGAAAGCTATAAAGGGAACCTGAAAAAGGAATTGTTTGTGAACAACTATGTGACATTTTTATTCCTTTCTTAAAAACATTATGTTGTGGATTATAAACAAGATGGGAACAGGAGGATGCAGATAATGGGAATGAATTAGGGGGGCTTACTGTACCTCAAACTGCTGATTCCTCATAAAGTTGAGGGCCTCTTTGATCTTGGCAATTGTGCTTGGGCCTTTTCTGCTGAAATTAGTGGTTGTGCCCCTGTCCAGATAATCTGTGCTCTCCTGTTGAAGGTAGAGATAATAATTAAAATGAAATTTAAAAAAACACATTATTTGCATGATATACTTGGGAATGATTTTTAGACATGTCTTAGACTTTATTCAACGAAAAGGATATTTCAAATGGGATTTTCGTACCTGCATGGAAATGGTAAGAGTAGAGAAGCCATGCCTGAAGATCCATTCTGCTTCCTCTTCCAGTTCATCGTCTTCAGCAGGTTTAACAGGGATTGATCGCAACTATAAAATTGGTAACAAAGTCAGAAAGACCAGCAACAAGGAAATAAAAGATGAGCCAAACACACAAAGAAAAGGCTTTCAAGGGGAACAAATCCTCAATGTGATCATCAAAACCGACACACACCTGGAACCTCTCAGGCATGTCAGTAGTCCGGATCTCATTGTCTTGGTCAGTCATGTGACTACTTTCCAGCTCACTGGGCTCGTAGATCTCAAAGATGCTCTTCCTCCCTTGCCTTCTCTTGGTCTGCTTCTTTGGTCTGTCCCAACTCTCTTCATCCTGGTCCTCTTCTTCTTCCTCGCCCTGGTCGTATGTGTCTGCGTCGAAGTCGGCAAAGTCAAAGTCGCCGCCAAAGATTTCTTGGGCTTCTTGGAGTGCTCTGTTGGTACATTGACAGTAGCGAGGCGGACAGAGAGATTTTAAATCATGTTCCTGTTTTTTTAAATATTGATCAATTCATTTTTATTTGACCAATTTAATAAAGCAAAGAGAACGGCATCAATATATTATACACTTTTGAGGATAGAGGAAACTTACGCATCTGTGTACCCTGAAAACTTCTTTCCCCTCTTTTTGGTGATGGGTTGACCATCGTCATCCACAATGAAGTCGTCTATATCTGTAGGAGAAATGCCACATTTAAAAAGGTTTCGACCACATCATGTAAAAATTGAGTTTTAGTTTTGGTTTCCCTACAACGGCCAATGCATTTTTGATAACTTAAAAAAACATCTAAAATCTCTTCTTCTTGGCCAACCTGACTCCTCATCCTCTCCTTCTTCCTCTTCATCAGCGTGGTGGAGCGGCTCATCAACTGCCTCGCCTTCCTCAAGCTCTGCATCCGCATCACCATGAAAAATCTCATCAGCTATCAAGTCCTTCTCGTCATCATCTTCTTCGTCGTCATCAAGTGTTTTTACGCGATCATATTTCTTCTTCTGTGACACAACACATGAAACGTCAACACCGCTAGCTTTAAAGGGAGAGTGTACGCTCTTGCTTTGGAATAATAACAAATCTACTCTTACCCTTCTCTTGACTTTAACACCCAAGTTTTCCTCTATCAGGTCAAGATCATCATCATCCAGGTAGTCGTCATAATCTGCAAAGACAAAAAGTTCAGTCAGAGGCAAACAATGAAGACCTGTTGCATTTCTACATCTGTCTCGGCGTAACTATCCTGCCGTGTGAACCAGGCTTAAGAAAAACAATGTTCTATCATAGAATAAACTTTTATTCCAAAACCATAAGACAAATAGTTTAACAATGTGATTAAACTAAAATGAGGATGTGGATCCAAGCGCAAACAAACAAGACTTTAGACTTTCCATCTACTATAGGCAGAATCTGACAAATCAGGCTCGACTATGTAAATCCTTAGTCGGGGACAGGCTTACAGTTTGAATATTGGCATTTGTTGAATGAATGTTTAATCAAGAGAATAAAATGTTAAGCTTAAGCATTTCTCTCATTTAACCACCATGATTTAAACGATCATATTTTCTTAATAGCTGCTACAGGTTTTTGTTAATTGACAGTGTTTAACGTGAATAAAAGATAAATTCACTGTTGTTGATGTAAAAACAAAAATCAGGACTATGATGGGAGTACAGTTGTACAGAAGTACAGTTGAGCAGCAGCTGCCAAGGCTAATGATCCAAATAAGTGGTTACATCTGGCTTACCGACACATGGTACACAACAGAGGACGGAAAATAAGGCAACATGTTTTTTTAACCTGCCTTACAGATGGCAGAAAAACGGTATTCTTTTATTTTTTAATCTTTTCTGATTAATTATATATCTACATATTGTCTCACTTTGTTATCTCCTGTCCAGAGCATCGAAACAACAAATAATGTGTAATTAATTGCATACATGCACGACGCCAAGACATCTTTTATCTGCTTACCAGGGGCTGATAAGAATTAGAAGGATGTGAGTAATGATTGAAACAGCCAGATTGATTAAATAACATCCTGCACTGTATGATGGCAACAACCATTTAGAAAAACCTGATGAGGCTTTTCAGGCTGTTTTTCTGCAAAAGTGCTGTAACCAAGCGCCACTGTTATTACTTGCATTCATATCAATTTTGTGATAGTGTAATATTGGTTTTCCAGTCTGTGAATTCACAATGTTTCTGCAACACCTCCAGAAGTTCCACATACACACAGTCAGAGATCCAATCAGTTGAAGATTCAATCATTTTATCAGGTTAGGAAATTAAGAAATTTTAAAAGGATATTTGCTGGCCTTTATTATGTAAATAGGTAGTTCCCAGACCCCCTCTCCCCTCTGGACCCCCCCCCCCCCCCGCGCATTACAACATCTGACTGGATCACGGATCAAGTATGTGCTGATGCACTTGAAGTTAACAGGGACGAAGAAGACGCCCGCATCTGTGTGAGTGTGTGTATGTGGCTTTGTGCTGAAATGTATGTTGGTGTGTCTAAGACTGTCAGCATGCTCTGCGATGCTCACAGTCATAACAGCAGAGAGAGGAGCAGGTAGCTGCAGCTCCATAAAACGTGTGTAATACTCATAGCATAGTTTTGCTTACTTTATGCTTAAAATGTACCCGATCTGACACTGTTACTGTTATTTTTTTTTTTTAAGAATCACATTTCAACTGGCCCATGATTACTCTTTCCATCCCTAGTGATAGAAAAGTCAAAGGGTGGTAAATATTGCACTATGAAATGGCAATCTGGATATGGCTGTATACTCACTGCGTTTTTTACGTCGATGTCTCACTTCCTCTTCTGAGTCACTCTCAGCTGCACTACCACTCTTTTGGGGCTCTTCTTCCTCCCCCTCCTCTTCATCTCCATCATCAATGAGTCCACGTAAATTTCCTTGCTCGTCCTGGTCCTCTGTATTCTCTTCTTCCTCGTCATCTTATAAGAGATGACAAAACAGTTATATACACATCACACAGCTCCAACTCAGGGACATACATGTATATCCCAATCTAAACATATCTCACCATCTTCCTCCATAAACCTCTGGGTTTTTTTTGGTTTCAGGTCTTTCTCTTCAAATTCCTCCTCTGACTCCTCAGCCTCGCTGTCAATGAAGTCAGCCATGACCGCTGATCCTAAGGAGTGCAAGATGCTGTTAGTAAACATTCTTGCCATTATTCATGCATAATTTTTTCGTGTTCTCCCGTATCTTTATTTTACGCAGTAATGTACATTATAGTAATAGTAGTAATATACACAAAAGACATTTTTGTAGATGCAGCAATTCACCACAGGAACATTTTCCAAATGTTTAGATAAATGTATGACCAAAGGTCAGCCTTACATATTTAAAACCTTTGTAAACTGTAGGTTGCTGTATGATTAGGTTTGCCCAGTGTTAACCTGTAACACCATTTTAGTACTAGATCAGATGGACAATACTTAAGTTATTGTTTATTGTTTTAAAATATAGCTTTTTGACAACTCCATATATACTAAATACAACACGTCACACAATTGAAATAATAGTTAACCAAAATATAAGTTTTATGTTACCCGGTGAATGTTGTTACAAAATATTTGTGTTTTAATAACGTGCAGTTGCAACAAAGCAAGACAGTTTTAAGCTTTCAAAAACAATCTGAGGTTGTCGCAATGCGCACACACATCACCAACAGACACGACCAAGATCATTTTTGATTTGATTTTTTGCTTTGTTATTTATTAATTATAACTCACGGTTTATAAAATAAACGTCACTCTCGCCGTTATATTGTGATGTCGCGCAAATATCGTGACTTTTAAATCACAGTGAGAAAGCAACTACCCATTAGCCTTAGGTTGGAGATGCTAGCTAGCCAGCGAGCAACGTTAACAACATGTTAGGAAATAGAAGTCATGCCACTATTTGAGACTTAATTTTGGATGACGATACATAAACTAATTACATTCCAGCTCATGAACCAAATTTGTGATTGCATAAGTAAATCCAGGCCTACACGCCTGTCGCATTCTAACAGTAGTTCATGCTTTAGCACACCGCTACATTAGCTTAGCATTAGCCGAAAAGACAACAACAGCCAATTGCATTAACGTTAACTGTACACGGTTACGAGAAGAGCAGCACAAAGTACAGATCGCAAACAAGCACGGTGAAACTGAACTTACACGTCACTATGCGGTGGTATACTCCAAATATATAAAGCAATAACGGGGTGGTGTTGTGTTTTGTGTTTCGGGGAGCTTGTACTTGGAAAAAGAGGCCGAGAACGAGTGGCGTGAAGACAATTCCGGGATGCAGTGAGGGGAACTTTCCTCCTTGCCAGGAGCTGAGTGTCGCCCCCTGCTGGTTGGTATTGACTCTTCATTTATCGAAACAACAACGGCGTAAGACTGCACCGTGTAACCACTGCTAATAGTGTGTAGGGAACACATGAAATACAATATATTATTATAATAGCACAGCAGCTGCCAATAAATCTAATTTAAACAAAAAATATATAAAAATAACACTCCGAGCCGCTAGGGGTGCTGTTTCCTCAAACTCCAGTCTGGTATACGTTACCGCTTTACTTTCATGACGTAGCAGAAATTATACAAATCTCAGAGAGGTATCGGCTGCTGCTTCTTGGGTTTCTAGGAATGGGTCCCTTTAACTTAGCTGTCCTTACCCGCTATCTATCATCCGTAATACTTTTGTTTTCCTGGATATGTGGACTCTCTTTCGGTTCGGAACTCAGTTTTGTAACCTGCGGATCAGTCATTAAACTATTAAACGTTAAGCACAATGTGAGACTACACTCGCACGACGTACGTTACGGTTCAGGTGAGTTTAAGCTTTCATAAACATATAGCTATACAATGTATTCCCTAACGCTTACTTCATCTGCAGCCCTGGAACTGAAATTATTTCAGGAAAAAAAATGGAAAGGGATTTCTATGTACAAAGGTCATCAGTTTGATGTTGTCTTATTAGTATGAGTATTGAAACCATCTGTAAAAGTAAAAACTGCCTCAACATTTAAGATATGTTAATGTGGTAGGTAAGGTGACATATGTTGAGCATTTTGTAACCAAGTCTAAGTCATAACTGCGTCGCCAAATAAATATAATTCAAATGTTGTCTAGAAAACTGGCCTTTTCGGATTACCAGCCTAGTAAACAAAATCCGGCTACCACTGTTTAAATGGGACTGTTAAAAAGGACTGAGCTGAGAGTGAGCCTATTATATCAATATTGTAACACATTCTTCAGGTTGTTAGGCATGTTTTAACACAAACTTAGAGAGGGGATTTCTCCTGTTATTTTAGGGACTCTGCTGATAAAAATTGGGTTGCACCACTGGGTGTCACCTTGACATAAAACAGTTTGCTGTTGGTTTGCCAACATAAACCATTTGGTTCAAAGTTAGATCCAACAAACAATCACTGATTCTGTCTTTATTTGTTTTTACAGACTTTAATACCATGAACAAACCGAATGGCCTCCGACTTTGCAGACATTAATAATGTACTTTGATTAATTGCATTGTCTTTGTAAAGAAGAAGACTTACTTTGATTAGGTGTTTACACTCTGTTAATCATGACACACACACACACACACACACATAGGCTGATATATGCAGTAGACATGCACAAATGGAGAGATGTCAGAGTGAGGGAGCGGCCCAGCAGGCTGGTTGGAGGTTTTGTGTGAGGGGGGTGCTCAAGGCCACCCCAGCAGTGCCCAGGAGTTCTGGCACCTCTGCAGCTACCAGACCAATTTCCAGATTCTTACCACACCGGGACTCGAACCAGCGACCTTCCAGTTCCCAAGCCAAGTCCCTATGCGCTACTGCCACCCCTAAAAGCATAACAAATAAACACAATCATTCCCTTTTTACTGCTTTATTTCCTCTACACCAGTGACCAGTACTTTGCTCAATGTTTGCATGTGTTTTTGTGAAATACAGGTAGTGGTCAGCAATCTGTAACAGGAGTGACTGCAGTGGAAGACAGTAACAGCTACTGGAGTATACGAGGAACAAGGGACACCTGGTGCCATCGGGGCACCCCGATCCAGTGTGGGCAGGCGATCCGTCTAACTCATGTTAACACAGGCCGCAACCTTCACAGCCACTACTTTGCCTCTCCACTGTCCTCTAATCAGGTGGGTGGTGTGAGGACAACATGTGAAAGAGAAGAGGTGAACAACACCAAGTTTCAGATTACATAATTTACATATTACAATACTACAGTTCTGTTGGGCAGTGGGTCCATCAGAGAATAAACCTTAATAGAGGCAAATAAGGTGGTGAACAAACACATCTGTTTTGTGAGAGATTATTCACATAGTTTGTTGCAGAGACAAAAGAGATTTTTCATACAGGTCTGGTGATATCTGGAGATCTCTTGTAATTTTTAGATATTGCAAGTGGTCTTTTATGTCTACTTTTAAAGTAGAAGTCAAATCTTCATCTTAAATTCTTATATCTTTGTATTTATTACCTGTTTTTATTAGGCTTAACGGATATGATAAACGTTATGTTCGGAAGTAAATGCTACAACAAGGCTCAACATCAGATATAATTTTGTTTTTTGAGGGTAGAAAAACGTGATTTAAACCGTCAATGTAGTCTTGTATGTAAAAAATCTGTTCATGTTCTTGTCCATGTCACTCAGCCCACATCAAGTCTGATAAATGTGTGGACTTTAACTTTTATAAATATAGACCAACATTTTGAGCTGGACCTGAATGACATTGTTTGTTATCACACTTAAGGAAATTCTCTGTGAAAACAGTCAAAGGAAAGCACTTTAATGAAAGAGGTGTGAAAAAACAGTTTATGTTCTGAATATATCATTGGCCACAGGAAGTGAGTGCATTTGGTGACGAAGGGGAAGGAGACCACCTGGACGAGTGGATGGTTCAGTGCGGGGGATCCATATGGAAGCGTGAGGAGGCTGTCCGTTTCCGTCACAAGGCCACAGACGCATTACTTTCAGTGACGGGGGAGCAGTATGGACGGCCAATTCACGGTCAGAGGGAAGTTCATGCTATGGCGAGCCCCAGCCAGCACAGCTTGTGGAAGGCCATGGAGGGCATCTTTATGAAGCCCAGTGAGAGCCCTGCAGGCAGCCAAGACTATGCTCACCAGCACACAGAGTTCTGACCTTGACTCTTCCTTTCTGCATCTTTCCCTTTCTTTTTCAGTCTCTTTCTGCCAATCTGTTCCTGATGTACCTCTAATTTATACATGCAATTGCATTTACACATTTTTTCCCCTGCTATTGTCTTATTTTTTTTTCTGACATTACACCTTGACTGTCATTTTGAGGAGACCGTGCCAAACTCTGACATGAATCACAGTACATTTCATTGATGTAACAATCCTTATGAACCTCTATATCATGGAGCGTGTTTTAAGAAATACTACTTGAATCTTAAGAGATCCTGCTGCTCTATTCAAAGAGAAACACTTATCAGAATGGGGTTACAGTTTTCCTTTAAAAGTTTAAGACATTTAACATTTTGAAAGTTTTTCTGGGTGTGGAGACAATTGTATGTATTGCAGTTAGTGACAATTTACATTCAAGAGGAAGGGTTTTTCTCTGCTTCAGTTAATTGTTGCAGTTAACTGTAACACAACAACATAGATGGCAGGGCACGTCTTTCTATTAAGTACATCATCAAGTAAGTCGTGGTTTGCTGGATTTAAAGAAAAACGTTTTGCACTTGTGCCTTTATCATTTTTAAAGAAGTAGTAGATGTTTAAATAGTAAAGCTTTTTCAACTTTTAAAACAGACATTTTAGTGTTTTGATGGTCTTTGTAACCTCTAATTAATGGCTGAGCAGTGTTACTATTTTTATTTTTCATTTGAGTCCTATTCAGTGTTTATCAGTTTTCCTGGTGGTGCTGGGGGAAAGTACAGAGTTTTGCATCATCATGTTACATTGTCTCTGTGTTCCAGGGTTCATATCAGCGAAAAAACATGCAATGAATACCTCATATTAAAAGATTTTTTACGCATGTGTAAGTGTTGCTTCCTTTGTTGATTTCCACCTCTGCATGTAGTTGCTATTGTTCAGGTAATATTTGTAGTCCTTTCTACATCATCACCTGAAATAAATCACTGATGCTACAAGTGACTCTTCTGAAACTACATTTTCCATTAACATCAAAAATTGAGATAAAGGGCGGCAGTAGCTCAGTCCTAAGTGATTTTGGTTGGAAACTGGCGGGTTCGAGTCCCGGTGGGGACCAAATATGGAAATGTGTCTGGTAGCTTGAGAGAATCCCCCCCACCAGCTCCGGAGGGCCTGTTGGGGGGCTTCTCCATCACTATGACGTCTCTCCGTCAGTGCATGTGAATAGGTTTGTGCATAGAGCCTATGTGTGTGTGTTGCATGTTCATTGTTCACCAGAGTGAAATCACTTAAAAAAAAAAACATAAACAGTGCACTACAGGCCAGTGGTTGTTAACTGGTTGGTCTGGGCCTTCACAAATATGTGCCTGGAAAAAAGCTGTTACAAATAGTCTACGATGCACTTTAAAAAGATGTTAATATTCTTAAATCATTGTTTGGTCCCTTTTCGCTGTGTGAGATTCACTTTTTTTTATCGAAATGTAAAAAAAATGTTTAGAAATTAAGGTCACGGTTTCTCATCAAGGAGGCGGTGTAGGATAAGCTGAACCACTTGAGAACCTCTGGTGTAGACAAAGTTGTTTTGTTTATTTTGCATTGAGAACGTTCTGCAGTAATGACATGATTTGTTGTGACAGTCTAACCCCTTCATTTCACCCATAAACATGAAAACAGACTAAAGGTTGATTTGTTATTGTCGTCCTGGGCTATTAAGCTTTGCAAAATGCCTTGTTTGTCCACTTAATGGCATGTTTTGGGTCATTATCTGAAGGTTAATGGGGTTCAGGTGCATCTGTTCTAGGGTTGTTCTCACTTGTATTTGACATATTCGCCCTCGTTATTGTTGTTTAAAGCAATGCCGGTGCTGCTCCACAGAAAGTATCTTTCTGAAACAAGATGACAGACATGTATATCTGACATAGGCCATCTTAAGGCTGAAGAATGGTTTCAAGATGCAGGGCTGGAACGTTTTTATTTGTGTATACACTGTGTTCCTCTGATGATAATATACAGAACAATTAAAATCTTGGGCAGGAGGCTACTCCTGTGGTCATTGTCATGTTTAAAAAGAAGTTAAATATGTTAAGTTTTAATAATTGTGTTAAATTATTCATAAACTCCACAAATGTGTAAACCTTCAGACTCTTTGGGTCCTCTGTGACCTTGTTGTTCCTCTTAGGTTATCAGGCTCTGTAACATTTGGAGCATCCGCTGGAGACTGTAAGGAGTCATTTTGTAAATCTTCACTTGGTTCAAGAGCCTTTTCTGTCCAAGGGATCATCAATGGAATACTTTACCTGCAGAGCTCATAGGTCTACTTTAACACAGTTCTTACAGAGGCCTCAGTGTTGTCGTCAGATATGAGCTTGTTGGTCCTGTTTTAGTTTGTCCTATTGCACAATAGTTTGTATCATACAGTCTGTGTTTTAGTGGTGTGCATGTTTGATGTTGTATCTATTGTTGAATGCCTTTCTAGGGATGAGCATTGCAAGTTAGCGTAGGCTATAAATTCTGTTGTGCGTGGCAACTCTGTCCTTGCACTATACCTGTCCCTATACAAAAGACCATGAAATAAATAAAAGGTGGTCTCCTTTAGTTCCACTGACATGAAGAAACAGCAGGGTTTCTCAGTGAACACATGATGTGCTGTCATCTATTTTGGGGGTTGATATTTCAGATGACACTGTGATAATGATAACAAGTGACAAGTACAGCAACAAGCCAAATTTATCTTAGTAAAAAAACTGTGCAACTGCCTCTGAGAACCGAAGGTCATGTGTAATTTAGGTGGCTTATGTAAGAAGGTAAAACCTCCTTACAATGCTGGGGACTATTGTATCATCATCTTTGTAGTGTACATGTTGATGAACAAACCTCTTAAACAAGCAAACCCAAATCAATTAAAATTGTTATCAAAACAAGATTTTATTGCATAAACATATATGGATACATATATATATATATACTTTTTGATTAAACAGATTAGACTCATTATTTGCATTTTTAAATAACCATTAAGTGGATGACTATTGCTGTTTTTAATCTCCTTTTTCTAAGCAGCATGCCAAGGTTGTGTTACATATTCGTGTGAAGTCTTTATCTCTATACAATCTACAAGGTAAAAACGTGTTTGGTTTCAAACAAATCTTAAAAGCAACTTTCAAAATCATGAAACTCAGGATCTGAAACATCTTGTTATAGATGTACAGTTTAATGATGTAAACTTCAAAAGTGTTGGTAAAAGGTATTTGACATGATTTCCCCCTCACATTACCATGCAAGGATGTCTAAATGGCACAGTTATAAGAGAACTGTTAGGATAAGTGGTCTATGCTGGTTTTAAAAAGGACCATGACTCTTATAGACAAAGGTGAAAACATGGTCCATCGGTCAAATGTCAGTGTGCTGGGAATATCAAAGACATAGAGTGACTTACAAGGTGTAGCATACATTATACAGCAGTTTACTGACAATGAGACAGTTAGAACATTCCATAGAAAAGTAATGTGAATAAAACATCATTTCAACCATCACAAAAAGACCAACAGAGACTCAACCCAAAGATGACGTGAAACAGAGAAGATGATGACGTTGATAGTGTAACCTTGAATTTGCATATTTATGAAAATGCCCTTTCCTGCACTCTGATTTGATTCATAGCTGGTAGAAACTAGAAAAATGGCTATTACAGTATAAACTGGAGAGTCAAATATATTACAGTAGTACATACATTTGAACCAAGGCTGTGCCACCACAAAGAAAGGTTAAATTGATTTCCCTGTCTGTCAAAGACGTGAAAATTGAAACAATGACATGCATACTGATATACAGTTTAATACATTTTGCTGTGATACTTGATCAGGCAAAGCTTCTTCTTCTTCTGTTTTCTTTTTTTTTTTTTTTTTACAAAGCCCTCTCCTTTTAACATCCTCTTTAATATTAACTCTAACAACATATAAACTCACATATTTTCACATTTGTTTTGAATGAAATATCCAGTTTTGCTATTAATCCATCCTGCAAAACACAAGGATAAACAATTGATTTTGAAGGGGAGCACCATGCAATTTAAGAATCCACATATGCTGTTTTAATGGGATACAACAATTAAATAATTCATTGACCATCAATGGGTGAATTTTAAAGAGGCGTCTACGCTAATGGTGGAATACACGTCACAATATCGTATATATATGACTTTCACAAATAAAAAAATATTTGTGTTTACTCAACTTACCTGCCCTGACTCCTTGAAAGTAAAAAAACCCCACAAAGATAGGAATAGAATAAAAAAAGGCCCTTACTATGAAGATGTCACTCTAATGAGAGAAGAGCAACTGAGACATTTCTTTACCACCCAGCTCTATACACTCACAAATCCACACATTTTCATACTAACATTGAATCTGTGGCACATAAGGGAAAGTGGGGCATTATTGTAAGCCCCTACAAGTTTTCTTCCCAAATACAGTTGGTTCATTCCATTTCAATGCTATCAGGTCTGAACCATGAAACAGTTATTACCCCAGAAACAACAACAGGTGAAGTAACACAAATAGGTGTGGAAGGAAAAAAATGCAGGTCAATACAGACAACACTTACACAGATGTAAGACATATCAAAGCTCAAAATCAGTGGTGTTGCTATCTTCTGAATACCTTGAAAACATTGTTGTTCAAGCGTTTAGCTGCAGTTCCTATTTTGATCGCTAGACGGCAGCCTTTTTTAGGAAAACAGCTGTGCCAACAGCTCTGCTGTATGTCCCTGATTTATCTCACAAAGTTTCTACCCCTCATACATTCTGCTGTTGATTTAATAATACAATACACACTCTTAATAGTTGCCTACTATATGTAACAATAAGTCACTGAAAAAATAAAGTCTGTCATGGCAGTTTATATGCTGCATGCTTGTGTATGGTCTTCACTCACCACAGTTGGGGCAGTATAACAATGATATGCTGAACATTTAGTCTTGAACCATTTTCTAACAGTGCATTTTTCTATGGTTTGTCTGAATTTCCCTAATGGGACAACCAATAAACTAACTAACTATTATTAAAAACACTCTAACATAGCTGTGCCTGGTCCCATTGTTTTTCAACAAAACCATTGCTTCTTTATCACAAGCTGTCTCTTTTGTTTTTAACCTTCTCACATTTGCAAAGCACTGTCTTTAACACATCAATCACTAAACTTGTAAGTCACAAGATCTAAAAGTAAAGTTAGGGGTACAACTACGGTTCTTCAGTGGTCCCTCACTGGGTATTAACTTGTGCTCCTTGTAAATACAAGCAAAGACTAAACGTGCAGAAAGATATGAGAACTCAGATTAAGATGTGGATGTTTTACAAATAGTGTGAGTTATTACCTGAACACATGAGAGGTGAGGGGTTTACTGGTAATAGAAAGTTTAAAACTGTGCTGACATTCAGTGCCCACATTCACTCAGGTCACATTCTACGCAGCTTTTCTTGGGATAAATACCTTTACAGGCTAACTATTATAAATATTACTTTATTTTTTATTATTATTAGAATGGCTCGAAGCACCTGAAAAATATATTGGGTATTAAGAAAATAATATTTAAAGGGTGATACTGGTCTTAATAACAACATAAGAAATCATACTAATCACCTAACAATTTATATATAAAACAAAATACTTTTCCAGTTTAGGTTTCAGAAAGTCCAGTAACATTACATGGTGACATCTTCAATGTTGAATAAACAAATATTGTCATTTAATCCCATTGTCTACTTCTACAAGGAAAGTTTAACCTAAATAATAGAGAAACAAAATACATTGTTTAAAGAAGTGCTTGGTTTGTGGCTGGTCCAGCTTTGGCTGTAAAGACAAGAAAGATGTGAGGTCATGGCTGTTCTGTCCACTCCCTATGCTCACAGTGCAAGTGGTTACTCCATGCCGTTTCGTAGCATCTGATTGGCGGCGATTAGCATGACACTGATGATAAAAGCCATCGCAAAGGCGCAGATCAGGCTTTTCCTCACACATGTCTGACGGTTCTTCTTCTTAGGATGGACTGAAAGAAGAGAAAGAGAGTAGAGTAAAATGTTTGAATAGAAAGAAAAATGTAGTTATTTTAATACATCTCATTCTTTGAAGATCACTTGATTATTTATACTAATACTACAACCTGAATGGAATTGTTCAAAATTTAGGGAACTACACTTAACTACTTTCTTGCGGAGTGTAGAGGAAGATTAATTCTACCAGCATTAATTGTATTAATATTTTTACTATTATATACCATGACATATTAATATCATTATTATTACCCAGCCATTCATTTTCAAACCACTTATCTGGGGCCGGGTTGCAGAGGCAGCAGTCTTAGGAAAGACACTCAGACTTCCCTCGCCCCAGACACTTCCTCCAGCTCACCTGGCAGGACCCCGAGGCGTACCCAGGCCAGCCGAGAGACATAGTCTCTCCAGCATGTCCGAGGCCTACCCCGAGGCCTCCTCCCGGAGGGACATGCCCGGAGCACCTTCCTAGGGAGACATCCAGAGGGCATCCGGAACAGATGCCCGAGCCACCTCAGCTGACTCCTCTTGATGTGAAGGAGGAGCAGCTCTACTTCGAGCTCCTCTCTGGTGGCCGAATTACTCACCCTATCTCTAAGGAACCCTAACCCAGCCACCCTACTGAGGAAGCCCATTTCAGCCGCTTGTTTCCGGGATTTCGTTCTTTCGGTCATGACCATAGGTGAGGGGAGGAAAGAAGATCGACTGGTAAATCAGGGGCTTCGCCGTTTGGCTTTCAGCTCCTTCTTTACCACAACGGACCGATACAACGACCGATCCATCTGTCAATCTCACGCTACATCCTCCCCCACTCGTGAACAAGACCCAGAGATACTTAAACTCCTCCACCTCGGGCAAGGTCTCCCCACCGACCTGGGGAGGGCAAGCAACCTTTTTCCGGTCGAGGACCATGGCCTCAGATTTAGAGGTGACGACCTCATCCAGGTTCGATGGAGCCAACAGGATCACATCATGAACAAAAAGCAGAGATGAAATCCTGTGGTCCCGAATTGGACATCCTCTGGACTCAGGCTGCACGGAGAAATTCTGTCCATGAAAGTTATGAATAAAACAGGTGACAAAGGGCAGCCCTGCCGGAGGCCAACGTGCACTGGAAACAGTTCCGACTTAATGCAGGCAATGCGAACCAGGCTCCTGCTCAGGTCATACAGGGACTGGACCGCCCTTAGCAAAGGGCCCCGAACCCCAACATGGCCAAACGCCTTCTCCAGATTCACAAAGCACAAGTGGACCGGTTGGGCAAACTCCCATGAACCCTCTAACACCCGATAGAGAGTGTAAAGCTGGTCCAGTTCCGCGGCCAGGACGAAAACCACATTGTTCCTCTTAGATCCGAGGTTCAACTAACAGCACCCAGTACCCTGGAATAGACTTTCCCAGGGAGGCTGGGGAGTGTGATTCCCTGGTAGTTGGAACACACCTTCCGATCCTCCTTCTTGAAAAGAGGGACCACCACTGTCCCAGACCTCCACGCGATGTTACAGAGACGTGTCAGCTATGACAGCCCCTGCACATCCAGAGGCTTAAGATACTCAGGGCAAGTCTCATCCACCCCCGGTGCCTTGCCACCGAGGAGCTTATTATTATTATTATAATTATTGTTATTGTTATTATATATTTGTTTCCTTTTCCTTTTTCTACCAGTAGTTACCAAATCATGGTATATAATAACAAAAATATTATTATTATTATTATTATATACCATGACATGGGTATAGTTGGAAGACTGCAACTACTGGTAGAAAAAGGAAACATCTATCCTGGCTCTTTGCAAAGGTATCATCATTGTTCACTTATATGATATTTGAATATCTTGCACATTCATACTACAGGGTCACTGCTGCCAGATAAGAACTTGTCCCACAATGCACTATGAAAAAGCATTACTTAGGGATTTAATCTCATTAATGGGCGAGGCTAATTACATTCACCTTATTTATTGCACAGGCATTTGTATGAGAATTTTGGATAGAACTTCTGAACGCCCTGTACTGCTGCATGTCTTGACCATCTCAATAAGGCTTTTCCTATTTGAATACATTTGAAACAAAAATAAAACATTTGGAAAATTAAACTCATGTTTTTAAGGGTGCAATTAAAGTTGTTAAACCTTCTATCCAAATACATAGAGTAATCTCTGGTAATTAAAAGAAGAAGAGGGGTAGAGACAGATTTTTTTTCCAAAAGGCCTTGCAGAAAGGGCTACAACTAAAAGTTCCCTCTCTGTCAGCCTCCATCTCAGTTTGGAAGAATCACATACCGCATCAATAAATCAAGTCAGAGCTCTGAGTCATGGATCTAAGAGAGAGAGACGGTTAAAAGGCACTGGAGTCCCATCGGACAGGAAGAAGATTGGGAGGAAGCAGGCACGAAAGAGGCAAGTTGAGGATGTGGGAAGAGGGTTAACTGTGGAGAAAGGTTTTGTTTTTGTTTTTTTTCTACAAATTTCTCTTCATATGTTCCTGTTTCTTCTTCATCTTTCTTTATTCTCCCCCTGCCTACTGTGCCCTCTTTTTAGTGTTGTTATTTGGCTCTCTAACCATATGTTTCGCCCTTCCTTCAACACAATAACTTAGTAACAGGGAATGCAAGACGTGCAGTTTCTTTATCCATTTTTTTAGCTTTTTATCTCTCTCTTCACTGCCTCTTCTTTGTCCATTTCCTCACGGCGGTCTCACCGAAACTGTAGACCAGATCACAGCAGATTTATTAAGACTGTCTGAGTTTACTCTAATATTTGATCCCTCTTCACCTTTGCCCTATCAGTCTCTGATCTTTTGCAGCACAAGGCCATACCTTGCTTCGGACTACAAACACAGGGTAAAATACAGGTTTTTTATTCTCATTGCTCCATCATGCATAATAAAAGAATAATGTCTTTGGGTTTTAATTTGTCAGTTTAACTTCGGCAACCAAACAATCCTCCTGTAACTTGATTTAAGACTTGCACCTTAACCTTAAACATCATTGGAATGATCCTTTTTAATATTAAATCTGTTTTCTACAGCCTCAGCACGCTTGAGCTTTCCTTTTTTTAAATAGATCACAATGAAACTTCTTAGCTGAAGTGTTAAGTGTTTAAAAGAAACCCCAACACCTTTTCATTTCTACTAATTCACAACTGAACAAAGACCTAACAAACAAGTTTTCATCAGTCTTGGGGCTCTCTCTTCTCTTTCCCTGACACTCCTAAACATTTTTGTTGGGTTAATTTATTGACCCATACATTGACTTGTAGCTTAACAGAGTGAGTTTTTTTATAGCAGCCTGTAACACTGTAGCGTTGCCATTGCAAAATGTGTGGCACTAACTGCAGGCAGCTAAGAAAAAGTGAATGTGTCTGCCCATACGAAAATGCTTTAAAGGAGTGTTTTGAATTATAGGAAACGTTGGGCTTTACAAGCTAAGATTGATAAACATTTTATATGCCCCAATTATGGCGCTATAACCAGGGCACCACTGTTTTAGTCTTACGAGGGGAAAAAGCTAGCTGGCCAACAATTAACCACAGCTTAACTAATTCCATCTTGTTTGTAAATCTTACATTTCTGTTTTTATAGTGCTGTTAATAACTGTTCTTATCCCCATAAGGTTGCTAAGCAACAAGCATAAATTTAGGAAATCAAGACAACGGGCCACTACACACAAGTAGTTCAGCACTGATTAAACAAACAAAGAAAACAAATGTTGCTGATGCGTTATGTAGGCTTGGTTAGAAACATGTTTGAACTTGTTTTATTTCTGGTATAGAGAGGATGAATTTCCTCCCCCATCCCAAGCCACTGGCTACATTTGTATTTCTCTGCAGAAGACTGTAACCTAATTTCTAATTAAAAGAACGTTATTTAGTTTACATATCATATTTATTAAAGCTTTAAATGACTCTAATTACAAGTATGATTATTAGTATTTATTAGAAAAAAAATCTCCTTACCTCCCTCATACTCAGGGCAGTTCCCTGAGGTTTCATTGAGGCTTTCCTCCTCTGTGATGATGATGTTTTCTATGTCCTTCATTGTCAGGTGGTCTCGGAAGGCGTGGAACAGCACCTGCTTCAGCTCATCCAGAGATAGCTGCTGCATGTCAAACTGCAGTGGCACACAGCAGAAAGACAGTCATTCACAGAACAGTTTTACGAGACAAGGTAAATACAGGAGATAAAAATGAGGTGTAAAATGCACAAGCTGCAAGAAATGATGGCATGTTTGAATTTCTGTTTCATTGCCTGAATGTGTAATGTGCAGGTACAGCATGTGGGTAGGAAAGGTGTTGTTTGTAATGTAATAGAAACATGTTGACTGTGTCTGCCCAATTGACGAGACAAGATAAATATAGGAGATAAGAATGAGGTGTAAAATGCACAATCTGCAAGAAATGATGGCATGTTTGAATTTCTGTTTTACTGCCTGAATGTGTAATGTGCAGGTACAGCATGTGAGTAGGAATGGTGTTGTTTGTAATGTAATAAGCATGTTTGACTGCACATAACTTCTATTTTTGGTTGCCTAAATCAGTATGCAAACCTGTGCATGTTTTGATACCACCACAATTACTTCTTTGGAGGAGTTACATTCTAAGTTGTATGTTTAAATGGATTTATAGGGCTCACACAAATCACTGATTGAAATTTTGAACCTTAGCTCTTCTTCTATTCCCTATCCAACCTTCCAAAAAAATCACATCCTTCTCGTTTGCAGCAGACTCCCTCAATACATTGAACATACAAGCTCTAGATTATTAACTTTACAAACAGCCGCAAATACAATCAGTTGCTTGTTTGGCATAATGGACATACTGAGGCTGACAAGGCAGAGATGAGGAAAAGAGGGGTTGATAGAGAAAGGAGGATAGAGATTCTGTAAGATTAGAAAAATAAGAAAGAGAGTCAGTGCATTCTGAGAAGAAAAATGTAGTGGGAGACACAGATGGAGGAAACAAAACTGGCAGACAATTGTAGAGATATAAAGGAGTGGTGGTGGTGAAGAGGAGAGGAGGAGCTCATTTCAACCAGGAAACAAAAATCCTTCTCATGCCTCATTAGAATGAGCACTCAATGCTGATGACAGCATCTTTCATGTTTCAATAAAATGTTACCACCTTGAGTAAAGTACAAGATATTATTTAATGAAAAAGAACTAAAGATTGGGTATCATACCAGCCAAAGAGTGACCATCAACAACTGAAACAATATTGAGGTCAGTTTTGTTGCGTTTACATTGAGAGGAACATTTACAATCTTACAAAGCCACCAAGCGGTTCAGTTCGGTTCGCCTCGGTACGGTTCGTCTTTTGCAGCGTTTTCATAGACGAAAGCCGGGAAATATCCCCAAATAATCAATGTCAGTTTTTGGGACCCTTCCGTTGGGGTGCCAAGTAAATCGATCCAACCCTAAAAAGTGGAGCTAAACACTGCAGTGTGTTGATTAGTCGAAAGAATCGTCACTTCCTGTGCGATAACGGCAAACACAACCCCGCTGTTTAAACACACAGATTGTTTACGTCTGTATTTCTCCTGGCGGCACACAGCCGTCTCTGAAACCAAGCTTGATTACGTTTTGTAATATAGAGCCACATGCTAATGACAAAGTAGATGAATTGCTGGATGTCTTCCAGCGTTGGTTTTGTCTGTGTCACATTTTTCCCCTTTGTTGAATTTATTAGTTAGCAGTTAGCGGTTAGCTGTTATCATGTCACTCTATTACATAGCTGACGCGGCTGTGGAAACACAAATGGGATCAGGCTTTAACATAACTGTACCTGTCACACTGAACCATGAGAAGGAACCCAAATGCACGACTCTTTAACACCCGTGTATTTTTGATTTTGATTTAATTATTAGGCATAATCAACACAAGTTCATGGAAGTTACGTTGCCAAAGTCAGGCAGGCGCGTGGTTGCAGACACCGAGCGAAGTGTAAAGGTTCCCTGCTCACTCCATGCCCAGTCTACAAGTGTCACAGTTCAAGATGCAGCATCATGTTGGAGAAAGCTCCAGTAACAAACAAGAGCCATGTTTTCAGAGACAAAAAAACTGATTGAGTTACGTCTGTGCCTACCCGTCTCTGTAGCCTCATCCGAGCGTACTTTCTCAACCTTGCGTCTTTTGAAGACATGGGTACTCAGCACGATGACCCAGAAAATACTCACAAACCTTTAATTGATGCATGCCCACAAAGACATCATGAACTCCCTGGACATTCGTCCCCTCATTACAGATTTTAGTTCCACGACCCCAGAGCGCACCTTGAGATTTGGACACCTGTAACCAGGGCACCCTGTCTGCAGCTCAAAGTAAGATCATGGTGTGTGTTTGCGTAATGGATGTTGTGATGGTTTTGGGTCCGTTGCTCTGTTAAGGCCGTGGAGAGTGGAGGAAAACGGCAGGCAAAAACTCACGTCCACACTATACGGGGATTTCAATGCTCGTCGTTTATTTAAATAAACACTCCAACCTTATCAAGCCCGGTTGTACGGCTACTATCGTTTCATACATGAACAAAATAGTGCCATATTTGACCATCATTGTTGTTCTATAAAATAAAGAAAACAGGAGCGAAAAATAATACGTCCGACCAGCGTAGTGTGCGCATCGTTCCACGAGGAGCAGGTAGCACAGGCACTGCTTGATGACGTCGCCACTAAGCGACACAGTATACACATTGTTAAAGGTACATTCCATAATCACAACCGTTACATATTCCCCCCGGTGAGACAAAGGCTGTCCTCAGCCGTACGCACAGAGACACAGTCTATACTAAACATACCCTCACACATGAGTAAGCAGTTAAGCTGCCAAGACCAAGTAGGATAATATACAGTGGATTAATCAGGTAACCGGCATACATGTCAGCACCAGGTAAATGGAAGTCCTTAAACATCAAAAATAAAATAAACACAAGCTTAGGCTCCTAAAACAAAACAGCATGAAATCCCTTTTTATGCATGAAAAATAACATCTAAAAATATTAAGCTTCAATATAAAACCAAAACTTATTGTTCTTCTTGTTGAGTACAGAATAAACAAAACACTACCGCTCTGGTAGGATGCATAATAAACTTACACCACTGACAACAGAACAATTGTGCTTTCTTTTTTTTTTTTAACACGTGAACAAGAACCAGAAAGCACACATTTTAAGTCAAATCTGGCAGCATGACACGGGTCCGTCCACCTCGGCCTGCAGACTCCCCACCTCCAGCTCAAGGTCAGCAGTGGGCTGACCCCGAGCGGCGCGAGGCGGGAGGGGCACAAGGTCAGCGTGAACGACGCGGTCAGACAAGACAAGATGGGCCGCCATTGTATTTTTTACAGACAGATCCCGTCAGCTCCACAGAAACAGTCCGGGCATGAGTGACGGAAGTCCACGGGGAGAAGTGCAGGAGAGTGGCAGGCGTTGGGGAGGAGGAAAACCACGTCTTTGGGGATCCGAGGAGCTTTCACGTACAGCCAGGAACGAAGCACTCAGTAACAGCAAACTGGGAGCCGTCGCCGCATCCACCGGGTCGCCTACCGTAGCTGCCGGAGGGAAACTCTGTACACCGAAACTCCAAAACTCCAGGAAACTTAGAGCGTTCCGTCTGAAGCCGACTCTCTGTCCGTCCGCGTGCGACACTCCCGCGCGCGTACCCGCTTGTGACTTTGATGTCGCCGAAAAGCGCGGCCAAGCTTAACACAGTCCAAAACGGCGAAAAAAGAATGGTGAAAAAAATGTTCACTTCGAATACTTGCACTGGTCGTTGATGAAAGGTCCAAGGAAAAGTTGTTCGGGCGCCATTTGTGATGGTTTTGGGTCCGTTGCTCTGTTAAGGCCGTGGAGAGTGGAGGAAAACGGCAGGCAAAAACTCACGTCCACACTATACGGGGATTTCAATGCTCGTCGTTTATTTAAATAAACACTCCAACCTTATCAAGCCCGGTTGTACGGCTACTATCGTTTCATACATGAACAAAATAGTGCCATATTTGACCATCATTGTTGTTCTATAAAATAAAGAAAACAGGAGCGAAAAATAATACGTCCGACCAGCGTAGTGTGCGCATCGTTCCACGAGGAGCAGGTAGCACAGGCACTGCTTGATGACGTCGCCACTAAGCGACACAGTATACACATTGTTAAAGGTACATTCCATAATCACAACCGTTACAATGTGGAGAGCTATTCAATAATGTGCTTAGATCGTCTAAGGGTGTATTCACACCAGAAAAGTCCTTTAGTCCGCTTTCTTTGGTTCGGACCAAATACAATGTTTCTTTTGTGGTTTGGTGCGGTTTGTTTTCACACAAGATGCCCAGAATTCATAAACAAAAAAATGTGTGCAAAGATCGTTCAATCATTGGATAAAAAGGTTTAGGGCAGGGTAAAGCGGTAATCGCAAGATGAAAGTAAACAATCATGGAGAACTTACATGCTACACTCGCTGTCCTGATATTGAACATTTTAGCAACAATTTCATCCATTTAGTACAGGTAAGAAAATATTTGTGTAAAAAATGTTGATCTATGTGTGGGCAATCAACCGGTGTTATGATGAATGTGGCCGAGGTTATAAATGAAGTATGTGGCGCAGGGGAAAAGCGCCAGGAAAACTCTGCTGCAGCTGCTGTTCTGTTCATAGTCTGTGTGATTTAAATGTATTGGATAAAAAAAGAACAGAGCGATGAAACACTAGTGAAAGTGTCTGAAAGATAGACTAAAGATTACCTCCGCGTCTTATATCAAAGAAGTAGGCAATAGAAACGAACAAGAAGACTGTGCTGCTAACCAAACAATTATTTCCCTTAATGCACAAGGCAACGGGAGCCTGTTATGTCCAAAAAGCCGTGCGATTTTTAGAGCTGGGTCGGACTGAGGTCTGGTTGCTTCCACACCTCAAATGAACCGTATCAGGGTTCATTTGGAAGCGAACCGAGACCACCTCTTCGGCAGGGTCTCGGTCCGGCTGTTTGGTGCGCACCTGATTTTTTTTTATTTGGTTTGTATTCACACCTACTCAAAAGGTCCGCACCAGGGTTTTAGTTCGTTTCAAGCGAACCAACAAGTTAGGTGTGAATACACCCTAAGATTATTTCTTTGTGCTGTGTGTAAAAGGATTTTGGAGCCAATAGAGTGATGTGTGACAAAAGTTAAAGTGTTATTGTGAAATTTAAGTAATAGCACATATATTCCTCTGAGAACTGATGATGTCTTTGTGGCCCTGGATGTGTTCACTGAAGAGTGTAAGACAATGACGTGGTGAATCGTAATCTATTTTTTTATTTTTAAATATTTAAATGTATATATTATAAATGTATAGGTTCACAGGTTTTTTGTCCAAAAAAGATCAAAAGATTTATACAGCACCCCCTGTTCAAAATAACTTCAGCGGCCCTGGCTGGATTTGATGACTTTGGTCTCGACTTGCCAAAATAATGAACTTGCAATTCGACTTGGACTTTAACACTAATGACTCATGACTTCACTTAGACTTGAGCCCTATGACTCGAAAATACTTGAGGTTTTAATGTCTTATTATTATGTCCCTATGATTCCCGCGATGCATAAAACACTGATGGAATCATGGAGTTTCACACTGAAAATATAATCAACGGTGCTCGGGGTATCGTGGGATTTGTCTCAACATGGGTCTGATTTCTTAAAAACCCCTACGTTTTCATATGACATTTACGCAAGTTTGGCCAGGTGTACCTTCAGCTCCTCTGCTGTCTGCGTGTTTTAGCGCGAGCTGACAGAGACACATGCACACACACCACGTCTGTTAACTTTTAGCGCAACAAAGTCTGTGATCTGTATGGACTTTAAAATTTACTCTGTGCATGGTAACGATCAAGTCTTTATGTTCGGGAACGTACATAATTGGAAGAAAGTACAGAACTGTCAAACGGCCATTTCGAATTTTCTTTGTTCACTCTCACCTGGTCTTTTTTCTCAACAATCAGCACCTTAAAAACAGTAGACTAATTTTATCTATCAGCCTATGGTCGGGGAACGTCTGCACGGACTGTTAAAACAGAGGAGTAAGGGTGGAATGGGTATTACTAACTTTTAGAAAAATTGTAATCTTCCTGACTTCATCTCAAATTATCCAAATCAGTGATCTGATTCAGTGGAACATCGTTCAACGCAAAATTCAGTCCAATAAAAAGTGAAGAAACAGTATTTAGGAAAAAAAAAATGAGTCAGAAAGACTGTTGTTATTATATTTTAAGAAATAGGCAAAATGAAATGAAATCAATAATAATCATGATTTGTGTAACTGTAACATATTATTACTCTGTTATGGCATTTCATTTGTTGAAGAGAGCTTATGACTTGTGGAGAACTCGAAATTCAAAGGTTAGGACTTTTGACTTGACTTGAGAGTTGCCTGTCTTTCCTTGGGACTCGATTCGAGACTTGCCCATCATTACTTGGGACTTGACTCGGGACTTGAGACCAAAGACGTGAGACTTACTTTTGACATGCCAACCAATGACTTCGTCCCACCTCTCGGTTTTTGACTTTTTTAAAAATTCTGTACTGCTGCTGCTGCAACGCCTGAATTTCCCCATTCGGGATCAATAAAGTTCAATCTTATCTTATGGTCCAAGTGCATGTTGTCAGTTGGCTGGTCTGGAAGGTTAGACTGAATGTCAGTGTGACGCACACAAAAAGTGTTGTCACATTTTATGTTGATATTCTGCTAATTTCTTATTTTAAGATGTTATGTAACCTTCTGTAAGATGAGCCACTTTAGTTGGTTAATTGCTGTGACACAAAGCTCAAGTTTAAACAAACTGCAATTTTCAGTTTTACCAGTAGGAGGCAGTGTGGCGCAGTGTGTCTCTGTTGGACGCTCTTTATTAGTAGACTCGTGGCTTCTTCATTCTGCTGAAGACGCACTGTTGTCACGCTCATCTTTTCTCCTGTTACACAGGTTTGTGCAGCATGTATGTGTGTGAGAATGTGAATTAATGCCAAAACACAAGTTGGAAAAACGTTGGAAAGGATGTTAAGCAAGTATTTTGTTAATCTGTTACGGTCCGGCTAAGCTAGCGCCGCTAATGACAACGTGTTTTGGACTCCTACAAAGTAAAAGTCTGGTTAACTTTCATGCTCCAGTACATTTAAATATTGTGTTTTTGATCAACTTTGAAAAGTTATCAGTATGTTACAGTTGTAGTCAAACGTGTTAAATGATGTAAAGATATAAAATGTTTGTCAATATCTAGCTCATGTAGTTTTTGTTTATCACTAGCAATGTGCTAGTTTCTCTTGAAGATGGGATTTAAGTTTAACAAGTGACATTATATGTTTATTATGTTTATAGGTGTATTTACACTAAAGCAAACTATCTCAGTTTAAGTGCTGAAACTGTTCACCTTTAGAAAGGTGATGATGATGGATTGTATCCACATGTATATTTTGTGACTGAAAGTGCTTTGATACAGCAAAAAGACAGTCAGAGAAAAGTGTGTTTATTTTGAATATTGTTTAATAAATTCTGTTGAACGGAGCTGCACTGAGAAGACGCACTGTTGTCACGCTCATCGTTTCTCCTGTTACACAGGATCTTCATTTGTTAATGGGTCATCAGCCTGAGACCTGTTACATCAGGCAGAGGGAGACTTAGAATGGGGGCTTCGTCTCAGGCATAATAAGATTCAACTCATCTTTATTTGTAAGGGACCATGAGCAATTCAAGGCAGGGTAGGTACTATAGTTTTCTTCAGATACACTTTTCAAGATTTTGTTTGAAATTGTGTTTAGGTCATGACAGAAATTAATAATGTGAAAAAGAAACAAAAAACACCTGTCATACGTAACAGTTTTAAAACTTTGACCAATGTCGGCACTCGACCACGTTTTATGAACAAATCGAGCCTCTCGAGTGTGGGCATGCATGAACACTCAAAGCCATGATGCCAAGTCTGCTTGTTATAAGCGACTATGGGCTTGTTTTTCCTGTAAAGTTGCTTGCAAATATCTTAAGTTGCGTGTTGTGGTTTTTTGGGCTTGTTTTCGAAACTGTAGTTGCTTATTTGGGCTTGCTTTTTCTCCCTGTATGAACTCCAACTGATTGTCTCCCAGCTCTCCACAATAAAGTGAAACACGAACACAATATTTAGTTTGTCCTTTTCCAGGATCTGTCAAATGTCTACAACCTTGTTTCCTTGGTTACCATGTGTGCCCGATCTGGCGCACATGCACATGCGCACACACACACACACACACACACACACACACACACAGCTACACCTGACAGAGCAACAGAGTGACAATACCCAGCAATAAGTGGGGAAAATATGGAAGAAAATATAACAAAGAGTGGGAGAAAGTGACAAATTAGTGTTGAACTAGAAAGCTCAAGTTTTCTACACTCTAAAAAGTAATTCTGGGGATCTGTTAGCGCCACTTAATTAAATGCATAGCCGCAACATAAAAAAATTAATTTCTTGATTTAGATAAGCCTTTTAAATTGGACACATAGTTTCATCAGTTGTGCTGACTTAATAATGTTGGTAGTTACGTCAACTTAATATTTTATATAATTTCAACGCAAATTTCTGCGTCAACTGATTTAAAACAAAATTGAAGTTATAGTAACTTCATTAAATTGGTTTGATGACTTAATTTGTTTCACCATAAGTTCAAAATTTCACCTACCCACATGCCCGGACATGTTCTGACGGTTAAAACTGGGTGCTGGCTGAAGGAATACCACTCAAAGGACATTTTGAGGTGAGTTTTATTTCTTTTACACTTTTATTCCACTAAAACAATGTATTTTGGCATATTGTCAATTCTGATATGACCAACAGTGGACTTGTGTATGGATTTTAGACTACACCTGCAAGTACAGCTCATGTAATGTTCTACATGTAGCTTACGCTATTCACAGTTAGCATTAGCAGTAATTTTTTTTGTCCATCCCATTTAATTTAGCACAGGAATCATTAAGTTGCAAATGACAAGTCCTCTCAGCTAGAAAGGGCTTTCCATTATGGAAGTGCATGATTTCATTTTTGTTTGTGTAACTGTTAGCTACATTGTTTAATGTGTGTGTAACCAAAAGTGCAATATAGCTGCGACCAGCATGTGCGCGCTGCATGGACAGCATTAGTTGTTAATGTGTTTCTATTGATATCATTCAGACCTACATTTATCTATTTGTGGCTAAGATTTGAATCGAAGATTGATTCATCATATGCCTATTCTTCTTGATTTGAATTTAGTTTTTTTCTTAACAATTCTCATCAATGCATAAAATAGAACACATTCATACATTAGAACATTCTTGAACGTACTACGAAGCAGAATTATGAAAATAGCCTGCTTGCAACATGAATGTTAAAATACAATTTTTTTTCAAACTATGCAAAATATCTGCATCAAGTTTGAAGTCTTTGCAAGTTTAAAGTAAGAAACTGAAATCAATACCTTCTTGGAAGATAACAAATTACTAGTCAATAATAATGGGTCAATTAGGTGCTCTTCTTTTTTTAGGAGGTCATTTAATTTAGGAGATTTTCTTTGACTATTGAAGTATAGTGATGTTGGTAATTGTCACAGTATTCTTAGTTGTCTGCTGAAAATAATATTTTCTGTTTATGTGCTCTACAGCTAAATGAAGAATTCAAAAGAATCACTACTGTAAGCCTTGAACCTGTCTTTACGGGCAAACTCAACCTTTGCATCCCAAAACTTATGGACGTGGTCACATCAAGGGGAGGAGCTACAGGTGTGAGAATCAGGCGGATCAAAGAAAGACTTCTTGAGGTATGATAATTACTTTGCCATAACTTGCATTTCAAACTAAATTCAGTCACTCATTGAGATTATAATGTAATTGATTATTAGCTCATCACCAGTTCATTAACTTCTAGCACGTTAACTTATTGTTTAATTTTCTTTACAAGGACACGGACGAGTTTGAAGCAGGCCTTGACAGACAGATGATGACAATTGCCATCATCGGTGACCAGCCCACTGACCACAGGACTGCAGCCATCGTGGTGGAGGGAACCAAAATCCTTGAGGGAAAGGATATTCCAAGATGCTGTGGTCTTTACTATACCGTGTTTAAAAAAAAAATATATATATATATATATATATATATGTAAAAAAAATTTGCAGGACCCTTAGAGGTTTGGTGGCAGTTGAGAGACATGGACCGTTATCACCGTAGTTTCACAAAATGTTACAAATATTTGACAGAATTATTTAAAAATATTGGAGTTCTGAAGTTTTTACATGTTTGGCACTGTGGTTTTAACTATACAAAGGCCTAGAACTTAGCTGTGATAGCATAACTGATCTGTTGTGATGGCATAAATTAGTATGGTTACAACTTAATTTCCCAAGGCAGTATGGCCAGTTTGGTCATTTAACTTGTGGGGTAATTTAAGTTTGTCTATTTTTTTCCCTATTTCACATATTGAAATATATGTTAAATGTTTTGGAATAAACATTTTTTTTTCGAAGAGTTTTGTTTCTGGGTGAATTAATTCAATCAACAAAAACATAAAAAATTGAATTGGAGCAACTTAATTTTTTAACAGTTGTCAATTTAAAAACTTATGTTCATAACAATGATAATTAAGTATATAATTCTTAAAATACATTTTACATATTGTGGAAAAAGCTGTTGCAACAACTTAATATTATGAGTAATCAACTTAAAAACGTGTGTTTGTGCCACCAATTGTTAAGTAGGTAGTAATTAAAAATCCTTTTGACTGTAAAAGAAAAGCTATTTCCCCTAACTCAACATAGATTGTTGACTGAACTTAATTTCATTAGAAGTTACCACAACTCAAAAAGATTGACGCAAACAGTTGCGTTAATTTTCTTAGTTGAGCCAAAAGATTTGTTTTTAGAGTGTAGCAACATTTAAAGTCAATAACTTTTGTGCTACTAACAAACAAAAAAAATCAATATTATTTGATCAACAACTATAGTGTATAACTGTCCAGTCATGCCAATCTTGCAAAAATAAATATCAAGATTTTCATGAACGTGTAGGTTTGTCAGCTGCAGCCAGGGCATTCATCCCTGTGACAATTCACCAAGTTGGTGAAGGTGAATAAACTTTTTGACTGCAGTTTGAGAGCAGAGAGGAAAAATGTATATTACACTTCCACTTAATATGCTTCAATGCATGAATGCAAAAAAATAACTGTTAAGTCGCATGTACACATGTTCTTGAAATCCTTAATTCTGATTTGGGCGTGGCTGGGTAGATATCATCAATTAGAAGAGCTAAGTCGCTTGTTTTGGGCTTATTTCCATGGACCTGGTTGTTTGTTTCTCTCACGAGATCTAGCAACACTGCTCAAAGCATGAGCTGAAATCTGCTTCTGGACCAATGGCGCTAGTGCATGTAAGTGACGGACGCGGCTTCTGAGGGAGCATAGAGGTGAGGGGGTGGGTGAAGACAGAGCACCGAGAGAATGCTACTTGTAAAATCTTGCTAGTTTTTGAAAATGACCAACCCTACCTTTAAAACATAAATGTAGCCATTTGATGAACACCAGAGTTAGCCTTAGGCTTATTTACATCTGCAGTCATTGGCAGGTAACAAAGACAACATCATACATCACTCAGCAAGCAAAGGGCATGTAACAAATAGCAATATATTGCACATGAAATGTCCCTTGCAGGCACACATAGACACACACACACATAAGCGCAAATGCACGCACCTTGTCAGCTCCATGGGGAATTAAAAAAATGAGTGAGACAAAAATGACTAATTGACTGACAAAATTAGTGAGTAGATTCTTGAGAGATTTATTGTCTGATCCCACTCAGACACACCAAAGGAAACAACACACAGCAATGGAAAGACAACGATGAGCGCACAATGCTTTTGCGGCAAAGTGTGCAAAAACCTGCATGGCCTAAAAACCCACCATGCCAAGTGGAACACAGAGCTCAGGGGACACCCCTCGTGAGACGCAGGAGGAGCTAGGCCTGGAGCCAAACCACAAGACCCAAACCCATGCACAACATCAGAACATCGTCAAGTAAAATGGCCCCAAGCTAACAAGGAGAAGTAGTGGCTCCAGTTTGACGAAGATGCCGACTCCATCTTGGAAGCAACAGCCATGGGTGATGCTGATCAACAATGTCCACCATCATCAAGGATCTCCAGGAGGTGATCAAGAAGGCCAGAGCAAGCTTAGCTCCAGAAGGTGTTGTACCTTACAGGGTGCCAGAAGCTACACCACAGGCTCTTGAAGTTCCTGAAGGTCATATGGAGGAGGGGAAAGGTTGCTCAGCAGTGGCGGTCTGCAGAAGAGATATGGATTCCAAAGGAGGAAGAGTCAAAGACCAATCTGTTCAGATTTGGTGGAGTACCAGCCTGCAGAGCTGCATTGGTGGAGTCACTGGTCACTGCTGCCTGAAGAGGGGGACCCTGGAATACATCCTCAGCTGCTGTTCGAAAGCCCTCAGTGAGGGGCGCTACTGCTGGCGCCATATCTAAGTCCTGAAGGCCATAGCAAACACCATCGGCTGTGGAATTGGCCAATGCAAGCACCTCCGCCCAGTGAAGAACACCATTGCTTTCGTCCGGGCTGGAGAGAAGCCACCACCAGCTATCAGGGCTACCTCATCTGGCCTGCTGGCAACAGCACAAGACTGGGAGTTAAAAGTTGACCTCGGGAAGCAGCTGAAATTCCCAGAAGCTGTCGTCACTCCAAAAATGCGGCCTGACATGCTACTGATCTCAGAGACGTCCAAGCAGATCATTCTCCTGAAACTCACCGTACCCTGGGAGGACCGTATCGAGGAGGCCAATGAGAGAAAGAGGGCAAAATTCCCAGAGCAAGTGGAGGAGTGCCAGAACAACGAGTGGCGACGTGGTGCGAGCCCATGGACGTGGGTAGCAGAGGGTTTTCTGGCCAGTCCTTCTGCAGGGCCGACAACATCCTGGGCATTGCAGGGGCCAGTAAGTGAAGGGCCATCAAGGAGGTCACTGACTGGTGGCTGTGGATTAGAAGAGGAGAACCAAGTGCTACCTGGACACAAGCTGAGAGTGAGAGTGTTTGAAAGACCTGAAACACTCTGTGACCCTAGGTAACATCACAGATGATGTGTCTAGGTTGCATCAAATTTCCATCCATCCATCCATTTTCTGCCGCTTATCCGGGGCCGGCCAGTCTAAGCAGAGACACCCAGACTTCCCTCACCCCAGTGTAACCCAGGTGGAAAACCTGCATTCATTTATTTATCCCTTTTATAATGTAGTGCGTTGTACGTCATCACGTCGCGCCGTCAGGTGACGGACGCGCGCTCCTAATTACAAATAGAAACCCAGCTGCGGCTGGCAGCAGGAGGAGCGACAGGGGCACACGCTGGAAAAGTTGCTGCAGGTACGCATCGTTTAATTCGCTTTATATTAACTAAATATCCCAAACTAAAACACCATAAATATCAAACTGTAGGAGCCGACTACCGCCGCCGAGCATGTGAAACCGAGCCGTGACTGATTGAAACGCGGAATTGGTGAGTCGTGCTATTGCCATGCATTTAATGGGTTAGCTCAGCCTTGTTACTGCTATCGGCTAATTGTTGGTGCAGTTAACGGCATCTTCTATGCCTGGTCTTAAAGAGTGTGATCTACTGAATGAGCCATTAGCATTGTAACTTGGTTTTATGACTGTATTCTGGTGACTGATAAATGTGATTTGATGTTGGTGTTTAGCATCTTATGCATTTTAGCACAGTCCAGTTAACCACTGGGCTGCAAGGCACTTTATTTTGTGGATGCTGGATGGATTTACTATATTTACTATATTGTACAATATGAAGCATTGAAATGAAATACTGCTAATTATAATTCAATCTGTTTTATGAGCTTTAGTATTTCTGTATGAGTTTTGATAAAGTGTGCACACCTGATTGTAAATGGACCTGTTTTTTAATACAGGCCAGGTCGATGGCGAGCTAGAGCCTAATCTTGGCACGAGGCCCAAAGATTGTGCTGGAACCTAACCAACTGAACCTCCACTGCTCAGGCCGGGCTGGTAGGAGGCTCTTTTGTGCAGCCACCCTCTTCCCGCTTCTTGGTTTGTCCCCCTCGCAGCTCACCAACGGCCCACAACTCACCTCACTCACTCACTCACACATGGACTTTTCCCCCACTGGACACTCAGTCGTGGGGCCGTTGAGCTGTGGTAGCGCTTACCATACAGGCAAACCTTGAACTCTTTTTTTTTGGTATTTTTGTGAACCAGCCTCTGTGAGCCATAATTATCCATTAATGTTTACATAACATATTTACTTGTACAGTACATACTGTTGTTTGACGAATGGCCATTCACATTCTTATTTTTGTATTGCTTAATGTTTGTTCACAATTATAATATATATATCACTAAAAAGCTAACCTGTGTTCAGTGTCTTCCTCTCCACTCCTAGAGACAAACCTAGCCTTCTGAACCTAGCCCAAATAATAGTCTGCTATCTGTTAGTACTTAAACCGTATTCTTATAGTTTAATAGTTAGCATACATGTTACACCAGACACCTCCTCCAGCTCTACCGGTGGGCCCCCGAGGCGTTCCCAAGCCAGCCGAGAGACATAGTCTCTCCAGCGTGTCCTGGGTCTACACAGAGGCCTCCTCCCGGAGGGACATGCCCGGAACACCTCCCGAGGGAGGCGTCCAGGGGGCATCCGGACCAGATGCCCGAACCACCTCAACTGACTCCTCTCGATGTGAAGGAGTAACGGCTCTACTCCGAGCTCCTCCCTGGTGACCGAGCTCCTCACCCTATCTCTAAGGGTGCGCCCAGCCACCCTACGGAGGAAGCCCATTTCGGCCGCTTGTATCCGAGATCTTGTTCTTTCGGTCATGACCCAAAGCTCATGACCATAGGTGAGGGTAGGAACGAAGATCGACCGGTAAATTGAGAGCTTCGCCTTTCGGCTTAGCTCCTTCTTCACCACGACAGACCGATACAGCGACCGCATGACTGCAGACGCCGCACCGATCCGTCTGTCGATCTCACGCTCCATCTTCCCCCCACTCGTGAACAAGACCCAGAGATACTTAAACTCCTCCACCTGGGGCAAGGACTCCCCACCGACCCAAAGAGGGCAAACCACCTTTTTCCTGCCGAGAACCATGGCCTCAGATTTAGAGGTGCTGATCCTCATCCCAGCCGCCTCACACTCGATAGCGAACCGCCCCAGTGCGCGCTGAAGGTCCGGGTTCGATGGAGCCAACAAGACCACATCATCTGCAAAAAGCAGGGACGAGATCCCGTGGTCCCCGAACTGGACCCACTCTGGCCCCTGGCTGCGCCTAGAAATTCTGTCCATAAAAGTAATAAACAGAACCGGTGACAAAGGGCAGCCCTGCCGGAGGCCAACGCGCACCGGGAACAGGTCCGACTTACTGCCGGCAATGCGAACCATACTCCTGCTCCGGTCGTACAAGGACCGGACCGCCCTTAGCAAAGGGCCCCGAACCCCATACTCACGTAGCACCCCCCACAGGGTGCCGCAAGGGACACGGTCGAATGCCTTCTCCAGATCCACAAAGCACATGTGGACTGGTTGGGCAAACTCCCATGAACCCCCGAGCACCCGCTGGAGAGTGTAGACCTGGTCCAGTGTTCCACGGCCAGGACGAAAACCGCATTGTTCCTCTTGAATCCGAGGTTCGACTAACAGCCGGATCCTCCTCTCCAGTACCCTGGAATAGACTTTCCCAGGGAGGCTGAGGAGTGTGATTCCCCGGTAGTTGGAACACACCCTCCGGTCCCCCTTCTTGAAAAGAGGGACCACCACCCCGGTCTGCCAGTCCAGAGGCACTGTCCCCAACCTCCACGCGATGTTACAAAGACGTGTCAACCATGACAGCCCCTGCACATCCAGAGACTTAAGATACTCAGGGCGAATTTCATCCACCCCCGGAGCCTTGCCACCAAGGAGCTTGCAAACTACCTCAGATAGCAACTACTTCAGCTTGGGTGATGGACGAGTCTACCTCTGAGAACTCAGCCTCTGCTTCCTCAGTGGAAGACGTGACGGTGGGATTGAGGAGATCCTCGAAGTATTCCTTCCACCGTCCGACTACATCCCCAGTTGAGGTCAGCAGCTCCCCATCTCCACTGTAAACAGATACAGCGACTCGACCATCGCAGAGCTTGGTGCCGGCTCTACAGCTACAGCGGATCCCGATTTGTCCCCAGCTGAGCTGTCAGTCTTGGCTGCTCATGATGACATAGCCACCGCAGCTACATCCAGGATGTCTTCAACAGTTCCAGCTCCACATCCCCTTTCGGAAGACCCGTGGCTGCTGCTGGGGGCTAAGCTAAAATGGGCGAACAACAGTGCAAAGGCTACTTTTACCTTCAGTCCAAATCCGAGGCTCAGAGTTAACAGCTCCACTCCTAACCAAGAGTCATGGTCCACAGTAAATTGCAAAAGGAGAGAGGAGTCCAGCCCGACACCTGCTCCACCTGGTGAGCTCCAACTGGAGAACAAATATAGCAGATATCTTGAGTGTTGAAGAATTCCCTCCACTCCAGTCGGTCCATGCTGGCCCTCTGACTGATCTTCTGCCAGTAGCCCAAGGGGCTGGGGGGTCTGTTCTGGGTCCCTCGCTCAAGTCTGTGACCTCCCTCTCCCGCTGCAAGCTTGTGAAGGAAGGTGCTCTCAGGGCAAGACGCTCTGGTGGTTTTTTCCCACCGTGAAGGCTTATGTGAGGCCCCAGCTAATGCGGAGGGCGAGACCTCACCCCACACTCTGCCAACAGGCCCCACAGAGCAGCGGTGCTCGCCTCCTCGCCCACATCCCTTGTTCCCCCCAACTACCGCCATAGTGGGTGACTCCATAACCAGGAACATTCACTTTTTTAATTCCACCACCTTCTGTTGTCCAGGAGCAACCGTCACAAAAATCAGAGATAAACTGCCAGACCTACTGCAATCATTCCCACTCTCAATAAAACGTCTGGTCGTGCACATTGGAACCAACGATGTGGTCCAGGGTCAGTCAAGAGCGATTTAAACAGTCTGTTCACTGTCCTAAAAAACTGTGGGATGTCCATATTCATCATCAGCCCTCTCCCCACACTCTGCCTCAGTGCGGAGCGGTTCAATCGGCTCTTCCATCTCCATTCCTGGCTCCAGGCCGCCTGCACTATCCACGGTTTTTACTTTTACTAATTTTAACTGATTTTGGAACCATCGGGCGGCTGTGGCTCAGTGGGTAGAATCATCGTCTCTCTCTACCGGAAGGTCGAGGGTTCGATCCCCAGCTCCTGCAAGCAACATGTCCGATGTGTCCTTGGGCAAGACACTTAACCCTGAATTGCTCCCCCTGCTCTGTCAGGGTGTATGCGGTTCGCTGCTCCTGTGGTCAAAAGCTTGGTGCGCTAATTACCCCACAGGGACAAACAGAGTTTCGGAAAAAAAGTCCCCCCTTTTATTGTCACGACGGACTTCACCCGAGCAAACTAGGTAGCCGCATGTTAGCCGCCAATATACAGCACACAGTACACACCACACACACGTGCGTGACTGTTTACATGCCACAACCCCTCCTCAGTCCCTTCCTCTTCTTCTATGGAGCCCTCCATGAGCTTTACTTCTCATAGCGACTCCCCCTACAGGCTCCAGCTGTCACTACCCTTAATAGACAAGGACCTCTACTCGTCAGTCCCCAGTCAAACCGCCCCAGCTCCCTCAACTGTGCAACTGGTAGATGCAGCGAGCTCTTCATGCATGGTAGGGCAGACAAACCTAATATCACAATATCCCGGTGATTATCAATCATACTCCTAACTCACAGCAAGCATCCAGGAGCAGGTATCACCGGGGAGCGAACACCTGTCACCTGCGACCACTGCCACTGGCTTCTACTAGACCTCCCCCCACTGAGCTCTCTGTAAAAATGGCTATGGTTAATGCACACTCCATTAACAACAAAACTTTTCTTCTTCAGGAGTTGTTCATTAGGGAAAACTTGGACTTGTTATTCCTCACTAAAACCTCATCTATAAATGAACTCTGCCCCTCAGACTGCAGCTCCATCAACACACCGAAACTGTCAGGCCGCAGTGAAGTCGCATTTTTAAAAATCACTTTGACTGCCGGTCTCTCAGCACCGAGACTTTTCCCTCCTTTGAACATAATGTGGCTAAAGCTGGCCGACTAAATTCCTTTTACTGTATTGTAATCTACCAATCTCCTGGCCCTTTCCTGTCTGATTTTAGTGAGTTTTTATCCTCAGTTCTTTTACTGGAAAAGGTTTTATTGTTGGGGATTTTAATTTTCATGTTGATGACGTTACTTGTATGGTTGCATCAGCTTTTTTAGAATTGACCAAAGTGTTTAATTTTATACAACATGTCTCTAGGCCCACACATAAAGTTGTGCATACTCTGGACTTGGGTTTTTTTTACGCATGGACTAACAATTGACAAGTTTTGTCTTGAGGATTTCCTGGTCAGTGATCATAAATGTGTCCTATTTGAGATGTCTTGTACTCTCGACCTGCTACCGCACAAGTCTTCGTCTCATTCTAGGCGCATCATTAACGAACAAACAGCTGAAAAATTCACTGCCTTATTTGACCCACATGGTCTGTCTGACTGTGATGATGTGCAAACCCTGGTGCAACTCTTTCACAGCAAGAGCTCCTCTGTTCTTGACATAGCTGCTCCCCTCAAATCTAAAAAGCCTTCTATTGTGAAATCCTCCCCTTGGAATAACGAGTCAGTTTGCTGTTTTATGCCTAAATATAGGAAGATAGAGCGTTTATGGAAATCCACTGAACTACTGGTCCACCAGCTGTATCTTAAAGACTTGCTGATAGAGCTCAATGAAATGATTAGGGTGGCAAAAACAACATACATTGCCAACCTCATCGCAACCAACAAAAGAAATTCAAAATTTCTCTTTGACACCATAAACACTATAGTCTCTCCTACCACTCCACAAGTGCCTGCTTTCTCTCACGCCAACAGTAATAATTTTCTAAAATTCTTTGTTGATAAAGTCAGCGGAATCAGAGCCAAGATCCCCCCATCCTCCTTCTGCTAGTGCTCCTAATGTCTTAATTTTACATTAGGAGATTGTCTTAAATCAATCATAAATTCATTTTCCCCTGTTTCCCTGGAGGAGGTTACAGCTTTGTTGCACAAAGTTAAGCTTCTCCCTCCATCTTTGATTTATAACATTTTTTCAAACAATTGGAACCTCAATTGTTGATATCATAAATCTCTCCCTTTCAACAGGCTCCGTCCCCGCTCTTTTTAAGCATGCCATAATCCAGCCTCTGCTGAAAAAAAACAAATCTTGACCCCACCCTTCTAACTAATTACAGGCCCATCTCCAAACTGCCCTTTGTCTCAAAAATTCTGAAAAAGGTAGTTGCCATGCCGCTTACAGATGCTTTAGACACATGTGACATGTACAACCCTTTCCAATCTGGTTTTCGTAAAATGCATTCGACAAAATCAGCTCTTACCAAAGTCACTATTGACCTTCTGATGGCGGCAGATGACGGGAAATGCTCACTATTGGTACTTCTTGACCTCAGCTCCACTTTTGACACTGTGGACCACGGTATTCTGCTAAATAGCCTTGGAATGGTTCTCATCCTACCTCTCTCACAGGAGATTGTCTGTCTCAGTGGGCCAGTTCGTGTCTGACAAAGCCCCTTTGTCTTGTGGTGTCCCAGAGGGTTCTGTCCTGGGTCCAATACTCTTTTTACTGTATTTGTTGCCTCTGGGTCAGATAATCAGCCATTTCAGTGGGATGTCATACCATTTGTATGCTGATGACATACAACTATATTATTCATTTGAACCAGAAGAGAGCTACAAATTATCTATTTTTAATGACTGTTTGCAGGCCATTAAAATCTGGACGTTCGAAAACTGCCTGAAACTAAATGCAAGCAAAACAGAAGCCCTTATTCTTGCTCCCCAAAAATGGATACCAGTCCTCTTTAGTCCTCTTTTTTTTACTTTTTGTTTTTGCACTCCTGCTGCTGCTGTAACGCTTGATCCCCAATTTCCCCATTGGGGATCAATAAAGTTATATCCTATCCTGTCCTAAACAAGGCCTAAACAAGGCACTGTGCCTTGGCTAACAGGCACAGTTAATTGGGAGTGTGTGTGAACGCCACCTTCACCCTGAAAAAAGGCAGTCACCAAAAAGCAGTGCTGCCAGTAAATATAAGCTAGCCCCAGCGAAAACAGCTACTGCCAAACAATAAGAACCGTCAACAGAGACAACACGAGCACAACCGAGTTGCTAAACCACGCCTTAGCAGGTTGGCTCAGGCGGACACACCGCGCTAACCGTACACAAATAAACTTAACTATGCTGGATGTGGCGAAAACACACTACTGTCAGCAATGAAAGAAAGCTATGATACTCACAATTGAGATGGCGACCAACCTTAGGGATTGCAATCCAAATGAAAAACCCCGAAATGCCAAGCTTGTCGCAGCCTTTGGAGGGCGACCTTAAAGATGCAACTCTGATGATAGTCATAGGGCTTGCGACAGCGACAAGCTCAAAATTCAATGCTACTCTGATAGTCCAACACCTGCGAGCAAGAAGATGTACAGGAACATATCCTCTGATAACACCAGAAGATACAGACCTGTCGGGATCGTCAGGGGTCACCCGTGACTTTGTTGGTATAGCTACTTGACCTGTGCATGCTTAAAGCACTGCCTCTGGCGGTCAGGAAGGATGAAATAGAACTTCTCTTTTTATTGAACTCTGGCTTTCTTCTTTATGAAGGGCCTTATTTTTAATCTCAGGTCCCATCAAATAGCAAACATTCATTTAAAGACTAAGCTTACTAATATGATCCGAATCGGTTAAAATTTTGTTTGCAAATACTGTGCGAAGCAGCCCTACATTTTCAACAATGTGCACTTCATTTTCCTATCTTGAATGCTTGTTTTAACACAAGCCTCGTATTTAAAGTGATACTGTTCTGACTCGTATGACCTTGTTGGCCACTCTAAGCTACAGGGAAAGGGAGTGCTAGTGGTTGGTAGGCCTGATTCTGCCTTCTTGCCAAAGCTGTCTCTGCTTTGAATAGATTCTGGAAAGTGGAGGATAAAATAACACATTGCACTCCAGCTAAAGGACAGACAACATGACAGCTCAGGGCAGCAGCACGAAGAAGTTACAATGTTCCTGTCTCTCTGTCTGAGGGGGGAAAATCAACAGAGGAGCCGTAACCTGTTAGAAACCTAGAGAGTGATGCGATTTCTCCTCCTGCCCGGTTTCTGAAGGACACAGATATCAACATACAGACACAGACACAAGTAAACACACTTGACATTCAGGAGTTTTTGCCTGTGAGTGTATTTTGTCTTCTTACTGAATTAACTCAATGTTTGTCTATGGGTGTGCCGATGAGTGTGCGTGTGACAGGAAAACAACATGAGATTGTGTTCAGTGACTGCTGACATACTAAAGGAGACAAGACACATCGATCAGAAGAACAGGTGCTCACACACTGTCCCGCCTGTTTAATCCCGCCTTTTTAATCCTGTCTTTTTCTCTGTACTATTTAACTTCAAGTAAATTATACCCACATATAAAGGACACGTTCGTATTACATTGCAGGTAAAACAGCTAAGATTATATTTGTACAATGATAGAAGAGACTAAAACCAGCCACAAATGAATAATAGATAAACTAGACCCACAGAGACAGAATCAATTACAGTGGAAGGGGATGTTATGAAAGACGATTCTTAAAAATATCAACAGATTTTGTCAATCTGAAGCAAAATTTGCCACAGGATCTCTCCCAGTCACTTCTCAGACACCAGTCTTAAAATAACGACTCGTACACGTACTGCACATCAGGAGAACATACACCAAATGATAGTTCTTATGTAACACAGACGCCATGTTTTTTTAATGACTATATTTGACATCACTGATCATCCCATAAAAACTGCACACTGTCTAAACAGATGCAGACAGCAGTGATAAACCTGCCACTAGCATTTCTTTGCTTCCTTTAGATTACTCTGCTTTCATTGACAAATGCACAAAAAGGTGGTCAAGTATATTACTTCATGTAAATAGCAGAAACCTGATTAATAACGTGGCATGACTTTGACTTTACATTTTTAACGTTACTTTTAAAACAAATGAGTAAAGACTAGTGCTGTCAGTAGGTTAAAAAATATTAAACTAATTAATTACAGGAGCGGTAATTAATTAATCTCATATCTGTTTAAAGTCCCCAAATAAAGAATAAAAATTTCAAGACATAAATTAGACATTAGTACACAACTAATAAAATGAATACTCGGTGTCGCCGATAGCGCAGCAGCAGCGCGCGCACCATGTTGCGAGGCTTTGCTCCTCGCGCGGGCGGCCCGGGTTCGCGTCCGGCCTGTGGCCACTTTCCCGCATGTCTCTCCCCACTCTCTCCCTGTTTCCGACTCTATCCACTTGCCTCCCCTATCAATAAAGGCATAAAGGCCAAAAATAAACCTTTAAAAAAAAAAAAAATGAATACTCTAAGAAGAGAAGATTTGAAATCCACATTATTATTAGTGATTGAATAAAACGTTTTTTAATGAAAAGTTCTTTTCATAATATGAAATTTCAATTCATATGCCCTTTAATCTTATAATTATGACTCTTTTATTAAAATGTTCAAATCTTGTAAATGCTACATTTTTAATGCATAATCACAGCCTGATTCTGATGATTTTTTATGACATAAAACGTTTCTGTTTTTTTTAAATTCATTAACGATGCCTTGTCTCGTTTCTTTCCTCAAATGGGTTTTGGTCCTGGCTGCTGACCGTTGTCTTGCGCGCTGTCTCCACCCTCTTGACTTAATAAATGAACCGCGAGCAAGACATGTTTGAAATGACGTGCCACTGACAAGTACGGGTCCTTCAATGGGCCAAGTTTGAAATGCATATTTCTTACAGTCTATCGTTTCTGGGTAAAATTTACATAGAATTTTTTATTCAAGTGTGCTATAATTAATCTTGCGTCATTTTTTATAACGCGTTAATTTGCGGTGTAAATAATTAATATGAGTGACAGCTCTAGTAAAGACTAGATGTTCTCAAATTAAGAACGTGCAAAGTATTGTCATTGACTTGAGTTTCTAAGTTTCATATAAAATGAGGAGATAGGCTTGCACTTACAGTAGTTGCAGTAACATTCATTGTGAGACAATATCCTTGGTGGTTTTATACTAACCATTTACTGTGTACAGACATGCCACTGGAATTAATCTTGTGTCACAAAATAGAATTATAATTTGAAACAGTCAGTTTTTGTTACAAAAAAAACAACAAAAAAGTTACAAAAGCAGCCCACCCCACTGACTTCTAAAGTCACCCAATCCCAGTATCAAGTTTTACAAGATCAGAATGTGTTAAATTTCTCCCAAAGAAGGCTTGTGAAAAAAAAGTTTATATGGTTTACAAACACGTTCAGGTAGCTCAGTTGAACATTTACTGCTTAAGTGTCAACATTGTTATAATACTGCCAAAAAGATTGTGCTGTATTGTATCTTCAGGCAATGGGACTTAAATTGCAATGGACGCCTGGGTTTTTCCCTTTTTCTAAACTAATTTACAGATTGTCAGCAGAGAAGCGATAACTTGAGTCAGGGGTTTTCTCCTATAGGTTTTACTTAGACCTTCCTAGTGTATATAATAAACAAAACATATTTTTCAGATATTTTAACAGTGCCCTGACTTAAAGGGTATATAAACACAAGGACATGAAAATGTATTCAACAAAAATAAACACGGAGGAAAATAATTATATACAAACTTGCAAACTCCAGCCCCCCAATAAAGTCAATCAGTATGCAACGATATTATCTGAACATACTGAATTGAGTCATTATGGCCCACCCTGATGTGCCTCCCTCTCTTCCATCTTCCACTTCTCAACACAATGACTCTACCTCTCTGCCTGTCTCCCTCCGAGGTCTGTGAAATATAAACAGAAACACACACGCCACACACAAGCAACTGCTTGCACTGTCCTCAGAGACATACTTCCTCCCACCATTTCATCCCCCCTCCTCTCTCTTCCTATATTCTCTGCTCTCATTGCTCTTCTCCTGCTTTGCTCTTTCCTCTTTAGTCTTTTTTCATCCCCTCTTCCTGTTTTCTGTTTATCTCATTGTGGGAGGCGAACATTTAAAATCACCCCTGAGACATACACTGTCTGCGACCTTCATGAATCTCAGTCTCCCGTACTTCTTTCATTTCCTATTTTTCTCTTCCTTTGTGGGTTTCCTAAGATGCATTTTCTTGCATTTTAATGTGGACCCAAAAATAAATTTCATCAAATATTCCATCTATTCTATTAACCTTACTTTGGTGACCCGCATTACTTCTTCTTGTCCTATCCCTACTTTGATGTTTAAATGTCTAAGAAACAACCGACCTTGATATGAAAATCCACAGTTTTGGAACAAGTCTTTCGGGGTTTAAGTTAGATGGCTGTTATTCAAGATATTTTCTGCAGTTTCCACAATGAATTTTAGAGTAAAGAATTTCCATGCAAATACTGTATGTGTAACCTGTATGCGCACACCTCCTCATTTCAGTGAGTCACCCTCTAATTGATTCTCTTCTCATTCAAGTCAAAGCCAGCAGAAAACCGCTTCCTGCGGGCTGTCGCCCTGCTAAACCAGCTGTCCTCACCAGCCCCCCCCCCCACACACACACACACAAACACACACACACAAAAAGAAACCCACTTCACTTTATAATCCTGTACTTTTCGTTACTGTTGCATGTCTAAACAAAGTGGCAGAAAAATAAAACACTGAAAGTATTTTATTTCCTCTCTGCATCAATTTTCAAAAATAAAGAAAGCCCGTTCAAAATAATGCTGATGAGCTTCAGCTTTAATCACCACTGAGCCAAGTTTTGGACACTTAAAAGCGCACAAGCTCAGACTTTCCTATATAGGCGAGCATCCCTCTAATCTTCATTGTGGTAATAATGTATGCAACAATGGGAAGGATAAGAACCTACCCACACTTAACCCCAAAACACACATACCTCAGCAGGTCTCTATTCCTTCAAAGCCAAAGCTGAAAGAAAAAAACTGTTTTGTGCCAGTGTGAAGTTCCTGCAGAAACTAGTGCTTTCCACAGTTAGTTGTGAGGAAGAGTGGGGAAGAAGAGGCATGAAGGAAGTAACTGATAAATGAAGAAGGACGTAAGTGATGAGAACCAGACCCCAGCTTTTTCTTTCACCTGCCAGAAGATATTGTCTATGGTGTTGCCAAGGAATCCTTCTCTGTTGTCGGACGACAGCAGCTTGGGCCCCAGTATTGTCATGAACTCCTCAAAGTCCACTTGGCCATCCCCTGTGGGTACAAATACACACAAGCACAGTGACACAGACGAGAAAGGAGTTAAATAATGCATTTTATTTTATTATTTACTTGCCAAAACAAACAGAAGTGTCCTGAGACAGATGAACAGATGGATGTACCTTCAGCCATGTCCATCTTACATTATGTGCATCTCCAGCACAAATTCACCTTCAAAATAAGGTACGTGCACCTGTTCGAGTGCCACCTTATTTGCCTCTATGAAGGTTTATTCTCTGATGGGCCCACTGCCCAACAGACCTGTAGGATTGCTTAATATGTAAATTATGTAATCTGAAACCTGTATTCTTTGTGCTGAACTCAGTGATCATTTTGAAAATTTTGATTCCAAGGACATAACATGTTATTGTGCGTATTATGTATTCTACTGCTGCATGTTGCTACAAATAGAATGTTGTTTTTCACTTGCTCCATCAAGTAGCATCCAAGAGTGGTCATCTGCACCTTTCTCAATGCTGCTGCTTTTCTATTTATGGTAGGAAAACTACTTAATGTAATGGGTTTGAAATCTTTGAATATTTCCAAGATGTTCCCTTTGAAGACAACAATTAAAGCCAAATCAAACTGCTTGAAAATCGCTTGTGAAATTTTAGTGCGATAGGATGAAGTGTTAGCTTGAATTGAAGTAAATAATTGGATTTAAAAAGCATTTGTTCTCTGTTCTGAAATCGACTGCTGTTCAAGGATAAGAAAAAGGAAAATCTTTATTGATCTCCCAATGGGGGAAATTTGGGTGTCACAACAGCTCCAAAAAAACAGTAAAACAACATCCATAGCATAAAAGAAAAAAAAGAACGGCTATGAATAAGTTTACATTAATTAAATGAATGGGATAAAAAATACAAAGACTTAAATAATACAAGGCATAAACACTATGTACACTTTCGCTCGTGGAAAGACAGATCAGGTAGTCACTCGTCCATGCAGCCTGGTGACAGTCTACTCCTTCTCTTTCTAGCTTCTCCCTGAGCAATGCAGGCTGGACAGTGTTGAAGGCACTGGAGAAGTCAAAGAACATGACCCTCACAGTTCTGCCGGTGTTCTCCAGGTGAGTCCAGGATCTGTGCAGCAGGTAGATGACGGTGTCATCCACGCCGATGTCCGGTTGGTAGGCTAACTGCAGGGGATCCAGGTTCGAAGTCACCAGGGGGCTTAGGTTGTCAAGGATGATCCTCCCCATGGTTTTCATCAGGTGAAAGGTGAGGACCACAGGTCTGAAGTGGTTAGGCTCCCTGGGGTGCGAGGTCTTGCGGACTGGTACCACGCAGGATGTCTTCCACTGAGTAGGGACCCTCTCCCGACTCAGGTTCAAGTTGAAGATGTGCAGAAAGACCTCACAGAGCTGGTCTGCACAGTCCTTCAGGAGTCTGGAGCTGATGCCATCAGGACCTGTGGCCTTCCTTGCCTTGATCTTTCTCAGCTGACTTCTCACCTGATCAGCTGTAATGGAGAGGCCGTTGGTGGAGGGTTGTTGATGGGGGTGACAGGGTGCTCAGGAGGAGTGATTGGGAAGCGGGCTGGTCAGAGCTCTGCTGGTTGGGGGTGGGGGTGAGAGCAGAATCAAATCTTTTGACAAACAAATTCAGTCCAATTGCCCACTCCCTGTCTCCTGCTTCAGGGCCCCTCCCGTGACCTCTGCTGTGACCTGAGATGTTATTCAGGCCTTTCCACACTTCCCTTGCATTGTTCTGCTGCAATTTCTCCTCCATCTTAGACCTGTAGCTGGCTTTCCCCTCCTTGATTTTTTTCTTCAGCTCCTTCTGCTCCCTCCTCAGCTCCTCTCTGTCTCCAGACCTAAAAACCCTCTTCTTCTCGTGCAGCAGGGTTTTCAGCTCAGGAGTCACCTAGGGTTTGTTGTTAGAGAAACACCATACTTTTTTGGTGGGTACAGTGTTCTCATCACAGAAGTTTATGTAGTCTGTGATGCAGTGGGTTAGGCTGTCCTTTCAAATAACAACTTTCAAGAAGTATCATGTAATTTTATGTTTTCAGACGAATTTGCGTCTGAAGAGCGGGAGAGGGTTTTTTATAACTTAATGAAATGATCAAATTAGCTGACTATCATGCAGGTTGTTTGACAGCTGATTATTACAGATCACGTGGAAATCAAAGATGTCGCAGGTAGAGGATTTTCAAAGAGAGGCTGTCTCTCCTCAGAACAAACTGCTCTTGGATGGTCAAACTACTCATGGAGGCAGAAGCAAAAAGCTTTTAGCTCTGACCTTTGATATTTACCTCATGTAGTGGAATCGAGAGCAGGCAGATAAGAGGCAGCTGAAAGATTGACGAGCTTGTTTGTGATGCAGGGACTGCTTATAGGAGTAATTGCAATCCTTTGTGATTTAACAAGGAGAGCTAAGGTTTAAAAAGCTCTTTTCTTTTTATTGTCTCCACCAGAATTTGTTTTTGACAATTGGCAACCTGCTGCTGCTCTTACAGCAGTTTAGAAGCTGTAACTCAAAATCCATTTTTGCTTAAAGCATTTTAGAGCGTGTGTTTTTGGCACCATATAAAAGTGTTTCCATTAACATATCATTATAATTCAACACAAATATTTTCCTACCTTCTCTGGAAGGTAAACATATATCTAAAGCACAACAACTGAAAGTATAAACAAGTATAAACAAACAATAGCTTGTGCAGTATATTCTAAACAGGAACACTTTTATGCTTTTATGAACTGCAGGTAAACACAATTTTGCATGTGTGTGTTCTTGCTTTGTGCATGCACCCAAGTGTGTGACCTTATGTGGCTGCTCACCATCCATGTCCAGTCTCTGCATGATAATGGCCAGCTCAACTTCGCTGGGCATGTAACCCAGGGAGCGCATGGCCATGCCCAGCTCCTGTTTGGAGATGAAACCATTCCCATCCCGGTCCAAAACACGAAATGCCTCACGGATCTCTACATGACAAAAAGAAAACATATTGATATATACATTTATATTACTGTCTGTATGTTTGTCTGTCAGTCCGTCTGCTTTCTGTCTGCTCCTGAAGATTAACATGTATTATGCTATATCGTCCTTGGATTCAAGATTTTTATTTGTCACACGCTGATAAAGATGCGCAGTGAAATGTAAGGACTTTTCCGCAAGGCCATGCAATAACAATAACAATAAATAAATAGTAATACACATATATACAGTAAAATAGGCTATACTGCAGTGGATTTATTTAATGTCATTGCATTTTGCAGATATATAATTTTCAGGTAATTTGAGTAAATTTTGGCATTTGATGTAAGATCTCAATGTTATGTTTCACCTCTCCCTTTTCTTTTTTTTCTTTTAAAGATTTATTTTTGGCGTTTTATGCCTTTATTTTAGAGGGAGGAAGGTGGATAGAGTCGGAAGGGGGGAGAGAGTGGGGAGAGACATGCGGGAGATGGGCCACAGGCCAGACGCGAGCCCGGGCCGCCCGCGCGCGAGGACTGAGCCTCAATATGTGGGATCGCGCGCACTGCCGCTGTGCTACCGGCGACCCCCACCTCTCCCTTTTCATTGATTTTCTTTACCTTGTGCTGTTCTGTCTTAAGGGTTGAGGGCTCATCACAGTAGATAAAAATATCCATCAGTCCCTATTTTTTTAAGTCAATAAAAATCTGTGCGTGGAACTGAATTGATTGGACGATTTCTTTAGTTTTCCCTCAGATAGTGTTATGCCATTCATTATTATATTATTTATCGTATTTGTGATGCTGTAACAGAATTCTATAACATTTTCAATGTCATTATGTTTATTTTCTAATTCTCTCTACATATGTTGCAACAATTTTTTTTGCTATGTTTGTAAAATATGTCCATTTTCTTTAAATTGACTTCTTCTGTGTGTTTGATCTTGTTTTTGTTTTTTTATGCAATTTTTGATGAATTTTATCTTTTTATCTTGTTTTTGCATGATGTCTGTTTTCATATTCATGTCTATACAGCTGTAACACAACAGATCTTGAGTGTGAATAATGACTGTTGTGTCCTAGGAGCAAAGGCAGAAATAGCGTGATGTTGTCATAGTGCTGCAAAAAAACCCTTAGGACTGTCTGTGCTGATGTTTGGGGTGACTTTGACTCTAGAGACGGCTGTTTGCATCCAATTATATTCACTGCCACAATTGTTCTTTAACCCCTGAAACAAATCAAACATTTATTGCATGAAATGACAAATGGCATCTTGTTTGTTAAAGGGAGCCCTGGAAGATCCCCTTTGTCTATAGCTTTGCTTTTAATTTCCTGTTCACAACTTTAATACACAATCATATGCCCCTGACGCAACAGGGGGTTGAGTGCCTTGCCCAAGGACACATCAGACATGCTGCTTTCAGGAGCTGGGGATTGAACCCACGACTTAGCCTAGATAGATCGGTCCTCGGTCTATCTTTCAAGCTGGTGTTTCATCGCTCTGTTCTTTTATTATCCAATACTTTTAAATCACTCATACTACGAACATAACAGCAGCTGCAGCGTCTAAAGAATCATAAGAAAAAATATTGGGAAGACAACACAGAGGCACATCGAAAAAATCTGGCAAAATGAGGAAAGACAAACAAAAAGAGATGAAATACAAAACAATCAGAGGACAATGAGAAGCAGGTGAGCAATCAGAGCAAGGTGACACAACGCAGGATACACTGGGACTAGGATCTAGATGACAGAGAGAAGTATAGCCTATGTATTTCTAAAACCTTCACACATATGGAAATCTCCTGGTAAACTCCGGAGATTATCTGGAGGGGCTGTATGTGTGAACACAACATGCAAGTCATCATGCAAAAAAAAAAATTACAGCGAAAAAAAATTCAATTTTAACGGTCTTATCTTTATCTTGATAAAATCGAATCCCCAGTAACAGTGAACAATCCGAATATGTAAGTGAGATGGAGTAATGCCTGAGATCAAATTAATTATTTACAGATTTAAGCAGGATTTGACATTAACTGGACTGCACTCTTTGACCCCCCACCCCCTTCCTGATCTATATATTTTTTTTTTCACATCTTTATACTCTTAATTGTATGTTTAAAACCCTGCCAGGCCTGTACCAATCCCTCTGGCAACAGAAATCACCAGTATTGCCAAAAGCATTTCCGACTCTCTCCTCCCACTTAAGAAAGCATCCTTCTCAACATTGTAAGTAGACGCACCTACAGTTCATGTGGAATGGGTTGGTGAAGCACAATTACTCAAACCTCTGAGGACCCTTGTAGAAAGTACTCGGGTGAACCTGACACTAATTACCTGCCAATCAGTTAGCACAAGGTGAAGCTTCGGATGGGAAGCTGGTTACCAACTTGATAAAGACAACTGGGACAGAAAATACTTTTTTCAAGTAAAAACAGACGAGCATGTTGTTAACACTTGATGGTGGGAGAGGGTGTCATATCAGCTCTCCCTAGTAGCCACACAGAAAAGTATTTGGCTGCTGCACAATGAAATTAAATTCATAACTTCCCTAAGACTAATCCTTTACCCAACAAGGAATTTTACATGAAGGTCATTTCTCTCTCTGTGTCTCTTACACCGTCATTACATGTGCTTCCTCCTCCTTGGTTTAATGAGTCCATCTCAGATCCTCCTCTGTTAACCATCTTTGCTTTGTCAGTTGAGTGAGACCCAAAGTTAATTCACAGTCCCCTGTATAAGCCTGTAAATATTACACTCCTGTTATAAGGAGGGCAAAGACATTTGTCAAAAACATCAAGCAGTGGACCAACGACACATCCTTATACTCCAAGGATGCTTTGAATCCACTGATTAAGATAACCTCCTAGCCTCATCTGAAGACATTAAGATAGATAGATAGATAGATAGATAGATAGATAGATAGATAGATAGATAGATAGATAGATAGATAGATAGATAGATCAACAGAGACCAACAGGTCAACAGAGAAGTCAAGCGTGCCATAAAAACTGCCAAGCTGAAGTACAAGAACAAAGTGGAAGAAAAATTCTCGCAGGGTAACCTCCACTCAGTTTGGCAGGGCCTAAAAAACATGGCCGCTGTGAACACAGCTGCCAGCAACAACAAAATCATCAAGGTTGCAGGCAGTAGCTCTACTTCTCTCCCCAACGATCTCAACTCATTCTACACAAGATTCGAGAAGGACAACACCACCCAGCTGGAAGAAACAGTGTCCATTCTCAAGCTCAGTGACTCTGCAGTTCTCACCTTCAGCACAGAGGATGTGGTGAACAGCTCACCTCAGTGGCCGCATTCTGAGGCACTGTGCCAAGCAGCTAGGGGGCATGTTTCAGACCCTGTTTCAAAGATCTATGGACAGCAGTACAGTCCCCCAGCTGTAGAAACACTCCACAGTTGTCCCCATCCCCAAGAAAAGCCGCGTCACATCTCTGAATGAACTCAGGCCTGTGGCTCTCAGAGAGGTGTCTTGTGATGAAGGCCATGGGGATGAACATAAAACAACACATTATCATCTCCTTTGTATTTACCACCCTGCAGCCCAACATCCTGGCTGACAAACTCTCAGCCCTCCATATTGGACGACCAACGAATCCTGTGGATATTGGTCTCGGCTCGGTTCTCTGCTAGCTCTCCATGTGCGCGGTGACATGGATCACACGCATACATACAACGCCGCTATGTGCGGCAAAACTCCAGCAAGCTAGCGAGTTGCATATTTAGCCTCCAATTTCTTTATTCTGAACAAATCATGAAACATGGGACATGATGGAAAGCTGTCCATTGTGCCAATAGTTGGTAATACACATGAGGTTTGCCTTGATGGTGAGAGTGGCATGAGAGCTGTATCTCAGACGTGGGAAAGATGTAAATCTTAGGAATCCAAGCAAAAGTCACGGCAAATCAAGCTTATATAGCACATTTACAACAGCTTCAGCTGACCAAAGTGCCTTACATGCATACAAACAAAAAATACTTACCTGGACTAAAAATAGTCAGGAACTCGAATAATCAAAAGGATTAGAAAACAACCACTCTAATAGATAGAAGTCATCAAGAGGGTAAGAAACAACTATTCTTATAAATAGACAGAATAGGTCATGGCCTTGGACCCATAAGAGTCAGGGACTCATAAGGAAAGTAAGAAAGAGTTGGGGACTCATAAGGAACGGGTCAGGGACCCATAGAAAAGAGTCAGGGACTCCTAAGAATCATGAACCACAGGACACATCATCACTAGTGTACCTTTGAGTCACAGGGTGTTTCGGCCTTTTAACACTAAACACCCTCATCAAAGGTGGCCAGCTGCAGGGTAATCAAACCTAAGCTTGTGTCCCATGCCCAATCATGAGAATTGCCCAGTTTTTTAACTGGTGTAACTTATGGGACTATGAAAGGCAGGGGACGCCCTCTTCCCTGAGTCAAGCTTAGAACTGACCGCATACCTTGAAGCAAGGATGTAAAAATGAGTGGGGGAGCTGAACCAAGTAAGAAGCCAAAAACTTACCACTTCCATACAGAGTGGGAGGAGGACTTTTTTTTCACAATGTCATTTTGGAAGTGTGTCTGCCTCATCTGCCAGTCTACCATGAAGGGAAATGTGGAGCGGCATTTTCAGACTCTTCATAAGAATTATGACAATGACTTCCCTCCGAAAAGCGAGCTGAGAAAGAGAAAGGTGCAGTGCAGTGAGGACAATGCTTTCCTGGACTTCCTCAATTACCACTGCATAATACACCAGCAAGCGTGATGCTCAACATGAAAGAAAAAATGGATGTGGCAATGAAGATTGCGTGCTCCACTCGCACCAGATCTCTTCAAAGACGGCTATTCCAGGTGCATCTGGAGAAGGCAGACTGCAATCACTCTGAGTTGTTGTTGCACACTGACGTGAGATGGCTGAGTTGAAGGAAATACTAACAATGTTTCGAGGGCTCTGTCTGGCGATTAAGGAGTTTTTTCCATGTAGCTAAACATGCAGAATACAACCAACTAAATGACGATCAGTGGTTGCTAGACTTGACATTTTTAACCGAACAAACCAACATGTTGAATGACCTCAATTTCGAGCTGCAAGAAAAAGACAAAATCGTTATAAATATGTTTAGCTCAGTTAATGCTTTCAAAAGAAAAATGCAACATCTCTCCTCAAAGCTCCAGTGTCAAGGTTTAGCAAACTTCCAGAACCTAAAATCAGGAAAGGCCTGTGTGCAGTTTGACAGTGCACGCTACACAGAGCAGATTGAGAGGTGTCTGTCAGAGTTTGGCAAACTCTTTCAAGACTTTGCTTTACTCAAGCCAATCACTACATTAATGTGCTATCCTTTTCAGGAAGATGCAAAAATTGCAACTCTGTTTCACCTGAACTCTAGTAGAGGACGAGATTTTGACAGTAAAAGCCAAAATTCAGTTAATGTCCAGAGCTCATGGACAGTAGCTGGCTATTAGCAGCTACTGTCCAGACTATGCATCCCTGGCTGATTCTATTCATTGCAAGTCATCAGAGTAAGCTGCAGAGGTGCCCAAGTCCAGTGCACGAGAGCTACCTTCTTGAGACTGTTAGACGTCTCCCTGCTCCAACACACCTGGTTTACCCCTGAAGGTAATGACAAAATTTTTACAGAGTTGTATTGTGCAATGTGGGTTCAGGCAGCTATGCACGGTACACCAACATTTATTGTACATATAAAAAATTCTCAATATTGTGGTGAGCAGTGGCCACCAGTCAAAATGGGAGGCGGGGATGAGCGGTGCACTAGTCATGTGACTGTTCATGTTTGTTGTGGGCGAGTTAAAAAAATCTTGAGAAGTGCAACTCAGAACCCTATCCTTCATGACTTATTCCACACAAGATCGACACAATATTTTTCTGAATAAAGATATGTTTTGCAAATTTATATTAGGTAGATCATTTTGACATGGTCATTTCATAAGAAGCTCGTGTGCCAAAAAATTGTGGGCACCCCTGCTCTACACAGATGACTGCAGAACCTCACAGCCTAACTATCACCTGGTGAAGTACACTGATGACACAATTCTCCTGTCTCTGTTGTCAGGCCCCTCTCTTTACCATGGACCAGCTCTTCAGGAGTTTGTGGAGAGGTGTGACAGCTCCTGCCTTGAGCTAATTGTCAACAAGATCGGAGACATGGTGGTGACCTTCTCCAACAAACAGAGGGAACTGACCGCAGCAGAAAACACCATAATCCACAGGAAGCCTGTTGCTATAGTCGAGGAGCACAAATACCTGGGTAACATCTTTGAAACCTTCTGAAATTCTGCTCTGATACAGAGGAGATTCTCAGGAAATGTCAGCAGTGGAAATACCTCCTTAGGAAGCTCAATAACTCTACTACTACTCCTTCATCGAGATTATCATTAAATTTGCCATAACCTGCTTGTTCCACTCCACCAGGCTCCAGAACAGAAACCACTTGCAGAGCACGGTCACAGTCTGCTCTAATATCATCGGACATCCTGTCAGGACTCTGTCGACCATCTACAAGCAGAAGACACTCAGGCCCCGTTTACACGGAGACGCTGTGGCAGAAACGCATCGAAACGATCCTAATCCGGATCCAAAGTACAGACCGTCTACACGGCAGGTCTTGCCTGAGTGAAAACGATGTAGTTCTCACGCCCGACCAGTAGTGGGCAGTGTAACTTTACAACGCGACACGTGCGACCCTCACCAGTACAACCACTTCCTACACAACATCCTCTTTAGCGACTAGTTCTCCCAAGTCTTACCCAAATGCTGCGTATGGTCGCCCTACGCTTGGGTAAAGGTTGAACTATTTGCCGCAAGTATTCGATGCTCTTTCAGCGGCAACATACACGATGTATCATATCAAGGTTCTGTTTTATGAGACTATACAACGCGAATAGCTGCTAAAGCACATAGCACAAGTGAATCTGTGACAGGTTGAAAAGCAATAACTTGTATAGTTGCATTAAAATGCTTAATGAATGTTAAAAGTGTTTAAAAAAATGTTAAAGTGTTAAAAGAATGTTAAAAGAATGTTAAACGTGATTTAATTGATTGATTGATCTGTGATCCACTGAGTAAAACTTATCTGGGATCGATTGGTTTTGTCTCCGCCCACATACCAGGAGAATTCGCGCTGTTTTCTTCATTATACTAAACGCTCCTGATGAAGAAACAGACCGGGATCACTTTTGTGATTATTTCTTCTTTATTCAGGTATGTTTATTGTAAAAAGGTGCAGCTCATAATGTCCGAGGTGGGTTACTTAAAGTGGGGAGTTTCATGACGTTGTCATTGTGATATTTGAGTGGTATGGGAGAAGTTTTATGAACAGTATGTAAGCTAGCACACAAGTCTGTGTTCCGTGCATGGGAGACCCCGTGGGCGCGTGGTGTGTAGCGTGTTCTGTTGTGAACTTCGGGTTAATGTGAGCGAGGATGAGTTTGTGTTTGATGTTATATATGTTTTAATTTATGTATTTTGATGGGCTCGGAGTGAGTTTGGAATTTGCATGTTTAGGGGAAGAATGAGTGCGAAAGTGATTTGTTACAGAATACTGTTTTTCATTGTGTAAGAAAATGTGTAAATGTGTACTCTTGTATATTGTTTATTTTGTGAATGTTGTATTCAAAAAATTATACTAAACGCTCCTGATGAAGAAACAGACCGGGATCACTTTTGTGATTATTTCTTCTTTATTCAGAGTGTAACAAATCCGCCGCCATTGTTGTTTATGTTTGTTCTCGACTACTGGGGGGGAGGCGTGGTGAGGTCATCGCAGCCAGAGAGTTCGCTCTGTTTTGTTCACATGGCTGCGATACGCCCCCCGTATCAGTTTCGCTCCACCCTGGAGCGCGAATTCAAAAGCTTGCGTTTTTAACTCTGACCTCTGAATCTGACATGTCCTCGCCTACAAAGAAGGAGCTAAACCATCCCAGCAATACAAAAAATGCTTTAACTCTATTCTGGGACAGCAAGCGCTCTGGATTCCCTCACACCGACGCCGTGTGAACGAAAGGCCAATACGATACTCAACTGTTTTGTTTTACTGTCACAGCGTGGCCTCAACGGGGCCTCAGGTTAGCAAATCGGATCATGCAGGAATCTTCACATGCTCTCTTGCTCATGAGTGGCTGCCCTCAGGACACTGGCTTCGCTGCCCCTGCTGCAGGACATAGAGGAGAAGAGCAACCTTAACCCTAACCCAGTGCTGTCCAGTTCCTCAACTCCTGTTCACTACTGCAAGTATGTTTGCATCTTTAGTCCGATTGCTGTCCACTTATACCTTCTTTTGTATTTAACTTTGTAATTGCATCTGAACACTTTATTCTTTTGTTGACATTTTACCTTTAGTATAACTGCACTGTCGTTCTTTTGCTCTGTGTGCCTTTGAATATTATTGGCAAATAAAGTTTTTTTATTTGAATTGAATTAATTGATGATAAAACCAGAGCACCAAGCCACTGTTTCCCAGGGAGAATCAGAGGGAGAGAGAGATTGGGAACCAAGTGACTGTGTGTGCGACCCCACAAAACAAAGTGAGATGTATTTGTATGCAGCAACGGTGAAAAGCACATTTTCAATCGAGCCAATCCCTGATGTATTACAGTTTGAAGCATGTGTGTGTGTGTGTGTATGTGTGTGTGTGTGTGTGGCTGGCTGGCAGCATGCAGTCCTAGCCTGCATGTGGTTGTGTATTACCAAGTCAACCCTCCCTTAGGACTGTACATGTTCTCAGCGTGATTGATTAAATGCCTCAAAACCAGAGAAAAGATACAGAGCCCAACACAGGGGTGATCAACTAGCTTTCTATCAGCGGTAACAGCTGATCCAAGAAGAACCTTCAGCATCTCTCTGAAGTGGGATTAAGAGTTTTAAATGCTGGCAGCAAACACCATGGATATTTTGTCCACATCAAACAATGCCATTGGCTGCATTGGACCTGGGGCTGACAGGCCTAGATAATGCTTATCACAATGTCTGGAGTCTAAGAGTCTGAATTTAATTTGTATAATAGCTCAACATGGGTCCAAACTACTTTACCCTTCCCGCTGCCCTTGACAGACAGAAAGCAGACAAAGGCCAGAGCTGCTAATGATGACAAGACATTTTATCCACTGTACCACGCTGCCTTCACAACACCAAGGCAACTGTTTCAGTGAACTGGATTGAGTTGAGTTGTGCACAAGAGACAATGGTTTAAAAGATTTATGCAACAAAGTAGTTCATACCAAAGCTCATTCGAGCAAACTACAATACTCAGTCCTCACAACAGGAACACGTCTGAAATATATAAGGTACATACATTGTATTTTAGAGCTTTATTTGTATAGCCTGTACACCAACACATGTCACTTTATGTCATATTAGCCTGAAATGGGAAAAAAATGTAATGGCATATGCAGTAAGGATCCACATCCTGCAGTCAGACTGGCGTTTACTTAACACACACAAAAAGACAGCATGAAAGTAAAAGTAATTCAATTCAGTTTTAACACAACAGCTTGTTACTTCTTAGGTTTTATTTTCACTGCATTGGCCAACGTTTATGATAGTTTTGTACTCCAAACGAGTTTGATAGATTAGTTACCACGTCATTTTGAGCAAATACAGAAACTCTAATGCAGAGAGAAAGCATGTATATAACTACAGCAAGTAATGTACAAATCAAGGTTGAACCAGGATGTCCTGTGTACTTTGAAGGATGCATACAGGAAACAGTGTAAGTTGCTATTTAAGCATATGCCTGTGTAGTATGTAAATAGTAGTGTTTAACCTACTTGTTTATTCAAAGAATCTGACTTACAGGCTTTTTTAACAATATACATCCTAATTGAATTTCAGGAGGTATGTTTTCAATTATAATGGGGATGGGTCATAAAATAGACTCAATTCAATTCAATTCTTTTTTTTTTGGGGGGGGAAAATGGATAGTTGACTACCGTATATGTAATTGTTCACATATAGAATTAAGGGGAATGCTTCAGCTAAAATGAGAGTGTGCTCTATACAGTTATAAACAACGTCTGGTAAGTTCTGTTTGAGAGTCTGATCAAGTCAATTTTCAGACAAAATTATTTAAAATGAATTAAGGTTAACAATAGCAATGTGCTGGCATCCAGGTAGGTCTTTTCCCCCAGGAGAATTGCAGTGTTGTAACTGCATTGTTCTAGGAGGAAAACAAGAATTGTCAATAACCCAATTTGTACCCCTCCAAACCCTTAACCCACTCCCTCTAACCTCTCTGTTTCTGTAGGCAAACTCACCTCCCAGCTCCTCGGTGGAGATGCTGGTAAGCTGAAAAGCTTCACTTCCCTCTGTCAGGGAGCTGCTCAGGTAGTTGTCTGGATAGAGCAAGCCCGCCCGCACATGGTGAAATGGCATCTTCTCCCTGTAGAGTACACATACACAGAATCTAAATAAACCTTGTGTCTGTGTGTGAAAGAGAGAGAACCACACATAAGAAGCATTTGTGTGCAAGTGTATTGAAACCTTGGTTCCCAGTGTCGCCATGAGTCCTTTTTAGAAACGCAATCTCCTGTGGAGGGAACATTGTTCTTTCTATTCTGCTAATGCTCAGTTCTGGAGACAAACCACTGTCTCCTCGTGGCACAATCACAGTGACAAATTATGTAATGCCATTATAATTCAATGAAGTCACAAGAAAAGTATTCGCCTGTTATTGTTCTGATAATTACCATCCAAGTACAATCAGGAAACTTGGTATTGTCGAGCAATCATTATCATGATGTATTTCTCCTGTTTGCGCTTTGTGCTGCCTCACCAGTCCACAGAGGAAAAGCATACAGTCCTGTCATTCTGTGTTCTTTCTTCAAAACCTCCCACGTCAGATTCTTTGACTTCCTCTTCATCCAGATTATCCCCATTGTCGCCCAACACCTCACCAAGAGACCTCAGGGCATCAATCAGCCATAGCCCCTGCTGTCCTATGATCAGAGCGACTCTGCTTTGATTCATGAGAGCTGCCCCCCGAGGGCTCGCCCAGTGTAATATTTTGACACTTTTGGCAATATGCTTCATGTATTCCTGCCAATAGTACATGTTGAACTGAAGCGAGTTGAGGTGAAGGGAGAGAGAGGAAGACATGCAGGGAGGATGAGAAATCCCAGGAGTACTTTGTGAGCGGGCTGCTGCCAGACAGGAGAGATAGAGACTGAAGTGGAGATGTCTTTGTCACAGGAGACATTGTAAAAGTATAAACATCCTCTCTCCGTCTCTCTCTCTGCTCTCCTTTCGTCTTCACTGTTATTTGAATTGTTAATCCTTTGTGGTTTTTGGAATCAGAGCCAAGGGAGTAAAAAGGACACTCACTATGCATTGAAAAAAAGATGCACAAAAGGTTAAAAGTCATGGGAGTCTGCTCTGGTGATCTGTAGAGAACAGCAGGAATGAAAATATCGGTGTGTGTCAATGCATAAGACAGAGACAGACAGCAAACTGTGTGTGTGCAGAAAGGTTTGTGTGAGGCAGTGTGATGATGTGCATATTTTTTAAGCTTAGAGCTCAGTCCATCTGCTTCTGGTTCTTTTTTTGTCCCGTTGCACATTAAAGCTACCCAATGAGTATTTGTTCTGCAGAGCTGAGTTTCAGCCACAATGAACCACCCAAACACGCCAAGGTCTTGTTGCTGGATAATGATCCAAAAACTACCTCCATTCCAGAGCTCAAAGAATAATAAAACCACTTGTCATCTTATCATGGAGTGGCCATGGAGAAGTGGAGTGTTATCATCTCTCTTTTACACACAACATTTGAACATGACATTAAAATTAACATTTGAGGTCACAATTTATACAACATACACTTCAGCTGGTTTTTCTAACAGGAATATGTGTCCCTGGTCTGTCGACAAAACCCCCAATTATGAGAAAGCCCATCCTCTCTGTCTTATGATTGCTCCACTTTTCAGAAATTGTGTGCTCAAACAGGCAGATGACATCACAAAGGGCAGTAACCCCCTTCCACAGGTGGGTGACACTCCCACAGGTGTTTGTTCTAAAATGAACGAACACAGGTTGCATTCATAGTTACAGACACAGACACAGCCTGTTCTGAGAAGTTCTGAATAGAGGTGTAATACAGGATCAGAGTGTATTTTTGGCAAGCAACTTCACAGAGATGTAATGGGGAATTCTGAGACTTATTTAAACTTGTACACACACACACACACACACACACACACACACACACACAATTTATGGATGCATTTATCAGTGAAACAAATCTAACAACTTAATAATAACAATGAGTGTGAGGGAATCCAGAGCACTTGCTGTCCCAGAATAGAGCATTTTTTGTATTGCTGGGATGGTTTAGCTCCTTCTTTGTAGGCGAGGACATGTCAGATTCAGAGGTCAGAGTTGAAAGATACTTTCTTTTGCAAATTGGCCTTGTCCTTGAGCAACTTTTTTCTTCATTCTTTGACAATACTATAATCATAAAATAAAAAAAATGAATGAATTGAATCGTCAGGACAAAGATTGGTAACCCTTCTGCCTCTTTCAACCTTCTCTGGCATCAGGCTTGTTAGACACAAAACAGCACACTTTTTTTTTTACATCAAACTATTTTTTAAACTTTCTGACATGATAATTGCACATGAAGAAAACTATTTGGTTAAATGAACGAATTTGTTAAAAATGTGCACATACAAAGGTATGTTTGTAGTGTACTAATTTATAAATGGTAATTAATTGATCCATGTGCATGTTTAAACTCCCAAGACAAGTCAATGTGTGTACTTGTTAATATTGAAAACAAAACAATATTTAATTCATTTTAGCTGTTGCCTGATGAACATGTAATGATTGATCCCTAAATCTTTAAATTCCAAAACCTATCAATGAAACATCATCCAGTAAAATATTAAATCAGTTGTAAAACTAATAAGACATATGGTATGAAATTGATATGAGGATGTGATTTAACAGTCCATCTGCTCACGCGATTGTCTCCCTGACAGAAACACCCACTCACTTACGGCAGGAAAAAACCAGCACACATGTAAACACATAGATCAATTCAGTCACACTCTAATTCTTTCTCTTCTTTATGCCTCTCCCACTAACTTTTTTTTCTACCGTATATTTGTATTTTTGTTTTCCTACTCATGAAAACTCAGGCTGTTGTCACAGAGATGGAGATGAAAATTGACATGGACAAGCTTTAGTAGAAAACCTCCATCTGATAAGCCTCATTGCCTGGCTGAGCACTGGAAGCGGAGTAGCAGACAGACAGAATAGTAGACAGACAGGTATGAGACAGGAGGCAGAGGATGAAAGGAGCAAATGAAAGGGAGGCTGACTGATGGTGTTTGAACTGAGGGGTCACCCTCACCCTGGGGAGCTGAGTTTCAAGTCTGCAGTGTGGTGATCAGAACAAATTTAAGCTCAGAAGAGAGGGGAGAGGCTCAGATCAAGGAAAAGGGAGCAACAGAGCAAAATGCTAGAAATGGGGAGAAAGAGAAGCATGTTTTTTTCTTCACCCCCCCTGTCCAAGCATTAGCAGAGAAGCAGAAAAGAGCACATGTGGACACTGCCATCATAAGCAGAGAAGCACTAAAACGACAACAGAATCAAATCTAATCAAAGAAAGCAGGTTAGGGTTAGCAACCAATTAACCACCAAAACATTCAGAAATACATTTTTTTACCTCAGCCTTCAACTCTTGTGACAATAAGATCTGTACATAGGCCAGGTGGACTTCAAAATCAGTCAACACATTATTTTTTTTCTTCAAGTCAGCAAAAATATCAGTCAGTCAGCTCTCCGTGGCTTCTTGAGATAAAACTACTGTCAGACATAATTCGATTTCCCATCTGATCAGTTTAACCCGTGCTGGATTACTGCATGTCACTATCTTTAAATTTGAGATAGCAATTCCTTTTTCTGAGAGCTCCTGAACTTTCTTAAGCCCCGTTTCCACACAGCAATCCGGTACGGATCGATACAGTTTGGTACAGTTTGTTTCGATTAAGCCCGATCACGTTTGCGTTTCAACAGCCACCCGTACCCTATTTAGTAGGCAGCGTGTAAAAGCCGGTTGCCGATAGCCCAATGTAAATAGTGTCATATGATAGCAGCTAACTGCTAACAGCTAACCGCTAACAAATAAATTCAACAAAAGAGAAAAACGCTTAACAAACAAAACTAACGCTGAAACACATCTAGCAGTTCATCTACTCTCTCACTGGCATGTGACTCTTTATTATAAAAACTCAATCAAGCTTTGTTTCAGAGAAGGCTGTGTGCCACGAGGAGAAATACAGACGTAAACAATCAGCTGTCTATTACAGTCTATGGTTTAAACAGAGTTTTGGTTTAAGGCAGAGTTTTGTTTGCCGACGTAACACAGGAAGTGACGATTCTTTCAACCAATCAGCAGACTGCAGTGTTAAGCTCCACCTTTTCGGGTCGACTCGACATTCTTGGCACCCCAACAGAACGGTCCCAAAAAGTGAGACGGTACGGATCGGTTATTTGGGAATCTTTCCCAGGATTGGTTTATGGAAACGCTGCAAAATGCGCGCCGTACCAAGACGAACCAAGCTAGACCGCTCGGTGGAAACGGGGCTTTTGGTTCCTTGGGACTGTTGGTGAGGATGGCCTGCCCAAACAACCAATCTCCCCCCCTTTCCTATCCTATCCTTCTTTCTGCATCTTATCCCATCTCCCCCATCCCATTTTCAAGCCCAACACAGTTTAGCAGATGGCTGTTCAGTCATGAGCCCGGGTCTGCTGAAGATTTCTGCCTGTTAAAGGGAAGATTTTTCTTGCCACGCTAGGACGGATTAAGCTGGGCTCTTGTAATAGCAATAAATAAGGTCCTTTACCTGCTTTTTGTAAACATAATGATGAGCACAGTCTTTTTACCTGCTCTATGTGTTATCATACAAAGAATAAGGTCCTTTATCTGCTTTTTGTGTGTCTTGAGAAAACATTTGTTATGAATTGATGCTATACAAATAATTGATGCTATACAAATACAGATTGATTGATTGGTTGAGGAAGGTAAGATTTTAACATGGTATCCTTCTGATTAGATTTGCAAACATAAAGGAGTCATTCCTAGCGTTCGGTGACATTTGAGTCCCCATGACATATTATGGTGTATTTTGTTTAAAACTGGGTCAAGACTCTTTTTGAAACGTTTTTCTTCAAGTTTAAATCTTACTCTACCATAGAAAAAAAGATACATCCTCAGAATTGATTGTTTTAAATTAAATGTTCTCATGTTAGTGAAGGGCAGGTTAAAATGCCATGTCCCCAGTCATGTTTACGCAACTAAAATTGTATAAATATGGCATAGATATTAAAAAAATCCAGATTTCTTTTTATTGGTAAATAGTCTTTTTTTAAATGTTGCTCATCATATAATAGTTTTTGTCATTTATGTAATTTTAATGCATAGAATCATTAAAAGACATTGTGTCCCTGAATTGACTGTCCACCCTGTTACTCTGGTGAGAGTCCCTTTGGACGCGCCCCCTAAATGTTCCCATGGTAACAGAACTCTTAGGCTATGCTCTCAAGAAGTGATACATTGTTGGAGGGAAACATCAACAAGAAGCCAAGTGAGTATCACTCTTTTGTCAACCTTTTTTTCAATGTTTTATAATTGTTTATAGATGTGGTAAAGCATAACATGTCCACTCTGTTACCCTTATATTTAGTGGAAAACAGTATTTTTTTGTGGTATTGAAAATATTGCTGATAAATATGTACAAAATAGTCCTTAATGGTTGTTTTGTATTAGGTTGTTTTCCTTCATAGGAGTAGAAATGGTTAGGTTTAGGATAAAATGTCCCCCCTGTTATCGTCCACCCTGTTACTGTTATGATCAGTAACAGGGTGGACACAGTGAATGTGAATTTGTGTTTACAGCATGTTTTGGCATTTGTTATAAATGTATTATGTATTCTCTATTATAATCATTATTTAAAAATCAATTATTTAAATCAGTATGCTTGTATTTGTTAGAAAAATGGCACCAATGTCTGCTGCGGAAAAGCAGCAGCGTTACAGGGCACGTTGTGATGCAGACCCTGTGAAAAGGTTAAATTACCTCAAAACAGAGAGGGAGAAATGGAGAAGGGACAGGGAGGAAGGAAGGAAAAAGAAAATATCAGAACAAATTAAACACCGGGAAATAACGTGCTTGTGCCAAGCAGTGCCAAGGTGTGATTGATTGTGCTTGTTTTGATCTCAAAGAGGTTTGCTTTGAAGAAGAGGACAGCGGACATTCCTCTGATGAACCATCAAGGCCAGAGATCATCTCCACAGAATGCATCGGGCAGTGGTGCATTGTCAGCTATGATGGGGAGCCTTACCCAGGAATCATCCTGAAAGTTGAAGATGATGTCGAAGTAAAATGCATGCATAAGAACGGGGCCAACAAATTTTTCTGGCCAGGTCCACGAGAGGACATCAGCTGGTACAGAGATGACCAGATTGTGTGCCTTATGAAGGAGCCACTACCTCTGAAGAAGAGGTCTTTCCAGCTTGAGAAGAAACTATGGAGTTTTTTAGAAAAGAATCTTGGGATCTGGTTAGGAAAATAGTTAGCGTTTCCTCAAACATCTGTTGGTTAGTAACAGTAATTTTTTTTCCTATGTTGTTTAATGGGTAGGGAGTAAATATGAAGTTTGAGGTGGAAAGGTTCCTGTTTTGGTCAGGGGGTGGGGTAGATGAATTGTATTTCTTTAATAATAGGAACTTATTTGGCAATTTTGTTTATTTGTTAAGATCCCCAGTAGCTTCTGTGTTAAACAGTAGCTACTCTTCCTGGGGTCTCCATATTTTCATTGACAATATTTCATTAAATGGTGCATGCGTGTGTGTGTGTGTCCACCCTGTTACCCATGTGTTTTTGGGATATTAATAAAATAAAATACAACAACATTATGTTTATCTTTGTGGTTATTTGCAGGGAATAAATTGGTGAAATACAATCACTTAAAACATTTTTCAAATTCCATCAAACTTCCTTTTATTTCTAAAAGACTTTACGTGTTACATCAAGCTATAACAGCTTTTTCAAGATAAAGCTTGTTCAAGAAGTAAAATGTTACAATGCTTTTCAAGTGTAAAGAAAGGGACATTTGAGCTTTAAGAAAATGTAATTAAGAATATGACTGGGTTTTCAAAACAATACGTAATAGAGATGATAATGTCTGGTAACAGGGTGGACATTTGACCTCTGTCACACGGAAAGAATCTATCTAAAATTAATAGATTATAATATCCTGAGCTGGACTAATATCATTTTCTGATAGTTTATAAAGCCCTCCTTCAGATCAAATGTTGAAATCATGAACATTTTGACATTTTTTTATGAAAAGGTATCGAGCTGAAATGGCACCGAATAGCAGGAATGACTCAAAGTCATAAAAAGTCAACATATTTTTCTCTTTGCTTTATCAATGGCACATTGTCAGTGCCCAGATGAAGTCACCTAAGGCAAATAGGCAACCTAATCTTTACCTCTAGTAAGGTGTCTGTTGCCTATCATGTCGACTACAGCTGTCTCGAAGAGGGGTCACCTGATCGGACAACCAGGTGAATAATTCTGGAGCTACACCAACAGGATACAGGAAGAGTAGGTGTCGATATATGTGCTCTGGATTCTCTATCAAATAAGCTATTATATTATATGAATTACTTTTTGTGTGGTTGAAATGTTGTACCGAACGGTAAAAAGAGTTGAAATCCCACGCGCATATACAGAGGACGCGTTGCTGGACGCATTGTACATGCTGCTTTATTCCGCCACCAAATTGGTGTCTCAATGTGTTTCATTTGAGCATAAAACAACTTGACTTTAGCTCTAAAATGCCCCTCTCTCAACTCACCTCTTAAAAAACCCTATGTAATAAGCTATACAGACCCTATGTGTCACCTCCAAGTTATAAGATGACGGATGCAAGTGAGACAGGTTACAATATGGCCATCTCTATAACTTTAGCGTTTTACAACATTAGGCGAGAATGAATACAAGTGAGCTTGAAACGCATTTATCAGAAACCTGCGTGAAATGCCCCAGCAAGTGAGCACGAGGGTGGCTGATAAAGCCATACAACATGATGTATAATGTGTGTTGAAGTGTTTCACAACCAAGTGTTGAAACAATTATACTATAATTGCACTTATAGAGCACGTGTGATGGACCTGTAATAACCTAATTATACCGCTCAAACCCACGCAGCGCACAGTGACGAGCGCGGCGCGCACATACTGTTGGAGAGTGAATGTAAATAGGCAGACGGTTTTTTTTCAGATATTATAAACAGTGATCACACTTGAAGATCTATTCTGTACGCGTGCGCAAATGCACGCGCCACACATTATACAGATTACAACAGGTGCAGTCGCCCGCGCGGATGTGCGGTCATCAACGGCACAGACGCATGAGTGGACGATTACTCCACCGTAATCACCTTTATCACCTTTAACACAACCACCCAGAGGTGACACACTGTTATCCTTACCTGTCTTTGAAACTGCAGGTCCCCCGGTGACAGATTCAAACTCGGTTATAAAACCGTAGGCGGAGACGCTGAAGGTGTTCCAAAATGCCAAGATATGTTCTCTCTTTTTGCATCCGTCCTGTGCTTTTGAGGAGTCCGTCCGACCGCAAGAGATGAACTCATTCAGTCTGTCTGTGGGACTAGCCTCGGGAATTCACCAGGGTATCATGTGCTGCACACTTTTTTGACAAAATATCAACTGGTTAGGTGAGGAGGAGGAGGAGAAAGAAATGGGAGATTGTGTCCGTTTCAGCTGAAGAACAAACGCACATGTATGGCCTCCCATCCGATTTCTACTTCTCACTTCTCACCGCCATATCTGGAAGATTTGGGATGAAGCAGAGAGCCAAGTCTTCGTCCTATCAGCTCACCCAGACGGACGCCACCCAGCCGCCCACGGGTCTGGGTCTGGGAACCGCTGCTGCTGGCGGTGTCCTGCTCATAAAATCTCATAAATAGCTCATAAATCACGATTTGAATTCAATATACTCAGTCGAATCAACACGTCGCAGAGGAGAGGACGGTGCCTTTGGGTGCCGATCGGTAGTAAAACAGCGGAGGGGGATCTTCCGACGCTCTCGCCGCATTTATCTCAGCTTCTCCCAGAGACAGACTTAACCCATTTATCGGTCCAGTCCAGGGAGGGAGGGGCCACATGGGGCCCAAGGCAGCGGAGGTGCGATACAGGTGAGCGGGAAATATTGCGACGCTCAACAGACGAGAGATGGGGTGTTGGACTGTGTGTGTGTGTGTGTGTGTGTGTGTGTGTTTGTGTAGGTGTGTGTGTGTGTGTGTGTGTGTGTGTGTGTTTGTGTAGGTGTGTGTGTGTGTGTGTGTGTGTGTGTGTGTGTGTGTGTGTGTTTGTGTAGGTGTGTGTGTGTGTGTGTGTGTGTGTGTGAGAGAGAGAGAGAGAAAGAGAGAGAGAGAGAGAGTGAAGCAGGAGTGTCTCACAGAGACATTGTAAGAGACGGTGTGAGGTCCGAGCAATTAAGGGTCCAATGGATATGTGAAGCTGATGGTTTCACAGGACCTGTGTGTTTGAGTGTGTGTTTAATTTAGCTATTCTTCAACGCTTGAAGAATCATTGATGACCAATTATGGTGCTTAGGAAGTGACATCAGCGGCAGTAGACTACTTAAATGATGCAGTGTGTCTGAGAACCCCCTCCCCCTACTTTTTTCCTTCCCAGAACCCAACCGTCTACATCTTCTTCTTGAGTTAAAACTCAAATCATCTTTTTCATCATTTGGGTCCTCTTTTTCCAATCTTGCCTATTTTAAGAGAGCTTCCTCTACAAACACACACACACCTACACACATACACACACACACACACACACACACACACACACACTCTATCGCATTTACATCCCCAATTATGTAATAGCCTGAGTGAAGTTTCTGTTTCTACCTACAGCAGCAGCAGCCTGGAGATGAAAAATCTTTGTTTTGTGCGATGCGTTTTCCTAAGGTTAAAAGTGGGTAAACATGTTTATTTGATTCCTCAAATTTACCACCCTACTACTTATTGTAGAGGGTCAAGTGTACCTTCAGGACGGTTTCAACACTGTTGTTTGTAACCTTGAGGCATCAGTGAAAATTAAATACAACACTTAGTGAGTCATGGATTTTTCACCCTGGTTTTCTAACAGTATGTTGGGCATATCTAATGAGCCTGACAAAGGCTCTTGGAAAATGGGGCAGAATCCGAGATATAAAGTAAATCTCACACAGAAATTGTGATGAAAATATGCACATCTGTGGTGCGGATTCTTTGGCACTGTCCATGGTGCTGAAGAGCTTTCTCAAGTAGAGGCAGGACGAATGAAGGTTAAGTGATCCACCTCATCAGCATTTATGAACAACTCTTACCTGCACCACTGCAAAATTGGCAAAGTTTAAATTAGATTTAAGTTTGTTCAAAGGTACACCAGTTGTCCTCAGATAAAGATGGAGGGTATTTCATTTTCATACCTCAGCCCTCGTTCTCTATTAATTCCATGAGTGTCATTTAAGAAATACAAGACAATCAATCTTGTGAAATACAATATAGGAAGGATTGGGAAGCCCTTATATCATCCAAACACACACTCAAACAAAATTCCCTTTAATGACCACTTTCTGATTATTTAAATGGTCAAATGTCCTCATTGATACAGAGAAGAGTTCTCTATCTGAAAATCTTAAATATAACATATCCATATTTAATCTTTTGAAAGAAAAGTCCATCATTTAGTTTCATGATGATGGTGATGTCAAACAATGTCAATCAAAAACCTGTCAAAAATCTCTATTGTGATGTCCTTTTGTTCTTGTTTGTCGCCTCTGCATGTTTTACCTCCAGTCCTGATTTCCCTGAATTTTCCTCACCTGTGTCTTGTTGGTCTCCCCTGTGTTTGATGACCCTGTCTATGTCATGTTTTGGTTCTGTTTCATCTTGTTTTAGTTTTCATTCTGTCCTTAGTGTTCTGTTTGTTTCCTAGTGTTGATTGTTTAGTTGTGTGTTTTAATGTTTCATAGTCTTGCGTTTACTTTAGTCTTCAGTGTGTTTCCCTGTGTCCTCCTATGTAGCTTGTTAGTTTTTGTCCTGTGTTGTGTTTTAAGTCTAGTCTTTGGTGTTTCCTGTTTTATTTTGTATATCTGGTTTTGGTGGTGTTGGGTTTTACTTTGTACTTGTCCTCTAGTGTTCTGGTCTTGTGTTCTTTGTTCCTTGTGTTTCCCGCCTGTGTGATTACCCTGATTGTCCACACCTGTCTGATTAGTTTCACCTGTATCTGATTACTCCTGTCTATATAGTCTCTGTGTGTTCTTACCCTCTTGTCAGTTCATTGTCTTTGTCTATGGTTGTTGTCTGTTCCAGTTGGAGTCTGTCTTGAGTGTCTATCGCTTGTTCCCTGTCTTTCTGGATTTACTTTGTATTTCAAGATGTTTTGGATTTTAGTTTTGAGTAACTTTTGTTTTGTGTTTTTGCCTTTTTTGATTTTGAGTTTGCCTTTTGTTTTAATAAACCTTTTTGTTAGCTGCAATTGGGTCCTCCTTCCCTATTTATCTGCCCGTTACCGGGACAGCCTATTTCGTCTCTTTAGCTTCTTTCCCTTCTTTCCCTTCTGTGTCAGTTCTGCAATTGGGACCACCTCGAGTTTTTAGATGAGCTGTGACATCCATAGGGTCATGATCGTTCTTATTAACTCGTATATATGTCACTTCTCCACCACTTAGTGTGATTACAGAATATCAAACATTGGAATGTTAAATTGAAAACCATTAATTCAATCCTCTACAGGAACTAAATCACTTATCATATTACCAGAGTCCATATTAGTCCAGGTTCTGCTCTATATGGATGTAGCAGGCTTCAGAAGATAATGTAACATGTCATGGTTAGCTTAGCACAGTTTTTGTGAAACCTTACTTGCTCCTTTTTAGGTTTGTTAGAAATATACATGTTTCAGAAACAAAGGATGTAAAAAATGCAATACCCCTAAACAAATTCTATAACTTCTTTTCTTTCATAAATCCAACGTAATCCTTTTTATTTTATTTTTAATCTTGATTCACTCTGGCATTTCCTGCTGACTGACTAGTACTGAGTTTTACATGGATTTTACATCCACAGATGATCCATCTCTTTGGTCACTACCAAGTGACCAAAGAGATTTGAAGATTGGCAAAACCTCATAATTAACAAACACAAAGAGATTAGTGCCACAGGGACACAATAACATAGACTCTGACCCCACCTCAAATCAATATAGGGAGATATGTTGGCAATCCCAAGTGGCTTCCTTATTTTTTACTGTATTGTTTGCTCTGTCTGACCATTTACTGCTCACTAATAAAGATGTGCTTTTATCCTGCCTCTTGAGGCTTAATCGCTAGATAAATGAGACTGGCTAAAACATAGCCTGAAGCAGCAGACTTAACACTTGTGCCATTTTAAATTAGGTTGTTGACAGTATAGAGTGCCAAGAGAAATCAGGGAATGACAAGCGATAAAAGCTCTCAAAAAGTAAAGAATTAAGTTTGAATCTTGGAGAAGTTATGATAGTTGGCCAGCCACCGAGGCACCAGGGACTCAATCAAGTCAAGTGTATTCAATATATAAGGAGAAATAGCAGAATTAAATTGCCAAGATTTCAGAAAAGAAGAAACTCTGCTATATCTGATCAGACAGTTGGCTGGGTCAGAGTGAATTTGTAGTTCAATGAGTGTATGCAGTGGTCACGCTGCAGCTGTCTTTAAACAAGAACATCAGCATTTAAAAGTTCTTGTTCAAAGAAGGCAATTCATTTCCCCCCAACAGTGAAAGGTGGTGAAAATATGCAGCTTTCTTTCAGGCTGTTGTAATTATCAAAATGAATAGATTATCTCATGATCTAGGTGTGTCTTATACGATAAAAGTTAAATAGAAATGAAAATGAAATGTCTTTAAATAGCAGACATAAGCTGTAGAAGACTCAGCCCTTGACTGTTGTGTATTCTTTAGGTACTTCACCAACTTCTCACATAAATTCTGTCAACTTTTTAAAGTTGCATCTGGTGGTCGAGCATTGCCTTGATCTTGATTCCTGCTCCCTTATGCAGTGCAAACCTGGCAGTTACAGGAACATGAGAAAGCACATTACCAGTTGCAGATCATAACCCTGTAACCATCTCTCCAAATCCAATGTCATTTTCATTAGCATTTAGATATTTTCAAAATCCATTCAACTTCAAATGCCTGCCATGCTTATTCCAACTTCTGCTGCAAGGTTGACCTTCAGCTGGGGAAAAATGGATCCTATTGGTGGAAGTTTTGCACCATAGGCATTAAAGAAAATTTGACGTATTTCCTATTTAATTCACCTATGTATCCAGATGCTTTAATAATCAGCAGATAAGCGCAATAAAGTGCGTTTGTACGCACATGTGCCTGTGTAAGTAAGTTATCAAAATTATTCCAAAAAAAAAGAGTAAGTGTGCATGAAAGCAAGAGACAAGATCATGAGGTTTTATGTTAAACAGGTGAATGCAGAACGAGGACCAGCTATAAATATACAACACAAAAGCAGTGCTGAAAGGTCAGCCAGCAAAACAAAAAGCTTGTGTATGTCTCAAAATGTTCTTCACATATATAAATGGATATGCACAAGCCCTAAAACATATACCATACCCTCAGGACATGGGGGTAAAACTTAAAGTTCCCCCCAGGAAGGTTATGCCACGACATTACATGAATTATGCAACAGGGACTAGATTTAACATTCAGCCTGTGCGTGAGCAGACACGTGCATGTATGAGAGAGAGAGAGAGAGAGAGAGAGAGAGGGGTGGTAGACAGCTGCTTGCAGATGTGACTTTAAACAAGATAATAAACTTAATGTGATATTTAGCCTCAAAAAAGGGAAAAATGGAACCTTGGAAAATGGAGCTGAGTAAAATATTGAAATATACCTGTTCAATGGGTTTTGCCTGGGGCACTATAAGGACAAGGCCAGAGGCAGTCAGTCCATGTTGTATAGCGATGTAGCACTATTTGGCACTATAATCCAAACGTGTAGAAAATGCTAGATAACCTTAAAATGATTCTCCACTCCTTTTAAAGCTTGTTTATGTTATGCATCTATGTTAGACATATGATGTAAAAGAAGAAGTGGTGTAATGTAAGCCAAAAAAAAGTAAAATGAAATACTCTATCAAGCTCGCAAGATTTGACTACAAATAATGTCATGGATGGATGCGACTAACAAATGTGCCTTCCTTGAATATTCAGCTCTGTTTATTTGAGCCAAGTTCTTGGCTAAGAAATGCAGCAGAAGGAGGCCAAGGTTGGCTACAAGTAAGCCTTGCATCCTGGTTTATGGATGCCATGCTAGCATGGCTCCATAAGCAGGAGAAATCAGCCTTCTCTGGTAATAAGGCAAGCACTAAGAAACATATTGCTTCAACTGACTCTTTTACTAACAGTACTGGCAAGACTTCCTCTGAAATAATCCCCCAATAAAAAAATCAATAAATACAGGGCATTTCCAAATCTCATCCATTGCTCATTGCATCCCTTTGTTACTGTGGTATGCATATTATAACTATTTTATTTTTTAAAGATTTTTACTCTTGAATGCGTTCTGTTGTAAACTGTTCCGAACATTTCCTTTGCAGATTAAATTCAGATAAAATGATATCCAAGCAACAAAGAACAAATATATAGATTGTTCCGTCACATCAGTTCTTACATGAGGATCAAGCTTTTTTCCCCTTACGAACAAAACATTGTGTTAGTATACAGCTTGCAAATCAAAACAAAGAGCACCTTTAAGTTAATGAGGCTTATTCTGCTTATTTTGGTAAGCTGTCAGCTAAAGAACTAAAATAAAGTGTGTTTGACAGCCTGTAATGACATTAGCTACGGCAACTTTTACAGTTGTTCACTCCTGCTGCCCACAGACCATAAAATAATGAATTAATGTTTATCCTGTGTGGTGACAGGATAAATGAGAAGGTGGTAGAAGTATACTAATGAGTTAAGTCTACATGTTGATGACTTCCATGCTCCTGAAATTAAACAAAACTTCAATTTGGATTAGTCAGTGACTCATTCTCTCCCTTAAACACAGGAATCAGGAATCATGCTCATAAACAAGACACTATGCAATAAGACTATTTCATTCCGCTGCTTGTCTGCCAATTTTATTTATTGATAGATCTTTGTATTACTTTGTAATCACCTTGTTGACCATGTAATTTGTATTCCCACCTTTAGATGCCCAGTAATGTGTTAAAACATGTTCAGCTCAGTATATCATGGAGCTAAAAATAGTTGGAACTATTTAATACAACATATGTTTGACTTTAACTGCTGAAAATAGTCCAAAGGGTACTTTAGGGGTTTTCCTATCAAAGAACTTCAGGTAATAAATAGATTATAGATCTATCACTGTTGGCATAGAAATGCCCAAATGTAATGCATATCGGTGCTGTGGCACTAAAAATCCAAGATCAGCTGAAGTCCTTACACACTCAACATGAATAAATCTCACACCATGGTAGGTTTAAGCTGTATCAGTCTGTTTTGCCTCCAGAGCCAGGCGGCTGCCAGTCCGTCATTTCTCCAGACACCAGCTTTCCTTTTCCCTAGTCTGGTTCCAAAGGGTTTGAGTTTGAATCAGACTGACTTTATGTCCAGTACGTAAAAGGACTGCAAAAGCTGAACAAAACTTTTTAGTGGACATTTCTGGTGCAGGTGTCTCTAAATCTTTATGCATGTTTGTGTATAACTTTATGAAAAGCGACAGTAAATGTGCACATCAGAACTAGATTTCATGTAAGCCTTAGAAAGGCAAATACCCACTATAAGAGGACTGCAACAAATAGAAAAATGAAACAAGTAACTGAATCAATAAGAACTGATAAAATCAAGAGCACAATACAAAAGCATTTGTGCGATGGGGATTCCTTTAAATCATTACATTAAGGGCGCAAAACATAACCGACTCTTACACAGTGAAATCCCATAATCATCATCTACTTTCACGTCCACACTCGCACATACCATATGCTGGTAACAGACCCAGTTGAGGTTTAATTAAAACAATTACATTGCTTTTAATTCATGGCATGCTAATGTTGCTGGCATCACTAAGTCTGCTGGATAAATTTAACAGGATTACAAGTTCATCTGAGCGAATAACTAAGTAAACAAACAATTCTGAAATCAAGAAAGCTGTTATCAACCCACACAGAATAAACACACTGCCCATCAGAACTGAAGCTGGCATCAAATACTCAGAACCCATGACAAGCCTAGATTTCATCAATGTCCAAAAACATTTTATTGTCTCTCTTTATCTCTTACGTAAATTAATATTATTTATTAGATGGCAAAGCACCAAACGATGTTGTAACAAACTATCCATCCATCCATCCATTTTCTGCAGCTTATCTGGGGCCAGGTCGCGGGGACAGCAGTCTAAACAGAGACGCCCAGACTTCCCTCGCCCCAGACACCTCCTCCACCTCCCCAGGCGTCCAGGGGGCATCCAGAACAGATGGCCGAACCATCTCAACTGACTCCTCTCGATGTGAAGGAGTAGCGGCTCTACTCCAAGGTCCTCCCTGGTGACCGAACTCCTCACCCTATCTCTAAGGGTGCGCCCAGCCACCCTACGGAGGAAGCCCATTTCGGCTGCTTGTATCCGGGATCTCATTCTTTCGGTCATGACCCAAAGCTCATGACCATAGGTGAGGGTAGGAACGAAGATCAACCGGTAAATCAGGGGCTTCGCCTTTCGGCTGAGCTCCTTCTTCACCACGACAGACCGATACAGGAACCGCATGACTGCGGACGCCGCACGGATCCGTCTGTCGATCTCACGCTCCATCTTACCCCCACTTGTGAACAAGACCCCGAGATACTTGAACTCCTCCACCTGGGGCAAGGACTCCCCCACAGACCCAGAGAGGTCAAGCCACTCTGTAGCTAGCCGCCCCAGTGCGTGCTGAAGGTCCGGGTTTGATGGAGCCAACAAGACCACATCATCCGCAAAAAGCAGAGACGAGATCCTGTGGTCCCCGAAACGGACTGGTTGGGCGAATTCCCATAAACCCTCGAGCACCCGCCGGAGAGTGTAGAGCATTGTTCCTCTTGGATCCGAGGTTCGACTAACGGCCAGACCCTCCAGTAACATAAACCATTGCATTCAATTCATATACATGAAAATGTCAAGATATGGACAAAAAAAAGGACTTCAATGCAGGAATCTTTAACCCTGTCAGTCTAGTTTGGATACATATTGCTGGGCATCTCTGGCTACTGAATGATGGGTGTCGTGAAATGCAAAACTTTCTACAGCTGAGCCACTAAAGCCAACAGGCCTGTGTTTACACAACAAAAAGGCTAATTTAGAAATTCCCTGCACCAATTAACATAGTTTATGTATGCTGGAAATTGCAAACAAAATCAAATGGCGCTTATGTAGAATCAGACATACATGAAACCAAGAGAGAACCTTTCGCTATCTCTAAGGTTAAATAATTAGTCAGCACAAAGTGTAGCAATTCAGGGGACAATAATCAGTCAATCAGTCCCGCACACACAAACTCACATACACACCTGACCTACTGATTGACCTACTGATTTCTATGCACTGAGCTGCAAAGTTGGCTGTAGCTGTCTCACACTGCTAGCTTTAAAAAACTCTGTGAACTACAGTATCTCCAAACCGCTGACATCTTGCTTCTCTCTGTCTACCTGCTCAACTTATTAGGGGCGCGCACCGGCAGTAAAGTAGTATCGGTGCCGTTTTATCCAAGTAGTTTTATGAGTTTGAGTACTTAAAGATGGTAGGAGACCAATGGTGAAAACTGGTATCCCACTCAGGGATACCACTCGCCACTCTTTTGAACAATTACTAACAGACACAGAAACACAGCAGAGAATAACATTAAAACCTGTTCCTACCTGTTTATTTGGATAAAACAAACAAAACAATTGATCCTTAGACATTGACAAAGTCGCTGAGCTCTCGTGCACAAAACTTCCGCTTCATGCGTCCCTGCGTGACCTGACAGCAACCTAACCTCTCACTCTGTCCCTCTTTTTTTTATAGATTTAAAAATTCATAGACAAGACATTCAGTTATTTAAATACAAAAAGGAATGTAAGAACAGATATTTTATTGTGCCAAATGTAAATGACAGATTACAGTGAGAAAGGCGCTGAACCCAATATGGCAGGTGCCGGATATTGTTCTGGCAGGATTTGGAACAAATTAAGCACTGCTCAACAAGGCATCCATGTCCTCAGTTCAAATCACACCCCGACTACGTGCCTTTTCTTTTTCTGTACATGGTAATGTTAACATCTTTCACGCATGCGCATTGAGGGTAAAACCCATTGATCTCATCTCATCTGTGCGATCCCCTCACGAGGGGCGAAGTGGGGATCAGGAGCTGGTTGGGAGGGGTTTATCGGTGCCTGTTGCATCCTGTATATTAAACGACTCAGGATTAAGCTGATTTTTGGCAAGACTCAAAAAATTCTTGCACGACTCAAAAATCGGCCCAAAGCAGCAAAAAAATCAGCACAGTGTATCCCCGCCTTAAAGCAGTGCATCTGGCAGGTGTGATAATGGTGTGATGATTCAATTCAACTCTCAAGCAATTCTTACCTGACTGTCCAATAGGAACGTGGCCCCCGCCCATGACATTATTTTCAAGGTTTATAAAGAGAGAAGAAAAATGTTTTGATAGAAAGAAATGTTTTCACACTGATAGCAAAATACATATATATATATTTGACAGTTAAAAACATATTTTTTATAAGTATTTTTATTTTTTTCTATGGTATGAAAACTTTTTTTCACTCATAACATGCTTTTTTGCTATCAGTGTAATAACTTTTACTCGCAAACATTTTTTTCTTCTCTCAGATCATTTATTTTCTTGCATACAATAAATGTAAAAACTTCGACCAATGTCGGCACCAATGTGAGAGGTACAGAGAGCGAGTTAGTGCTGGATGCATTGAATACAATCTTAAAGAGACATCGAGTCCACTGTTTCCCCAATAGGAAGAAACATGGAGTTAGCTTTCGTGCCTTGGTTCGTTTTGAGCTGATAAAGAGACTCTATGGTCACAAAAATCACAGTCGTCTGTAGCGCTAACTTTCGGCAGGAAAATTATGTGCCTGGCGATATAATAGAGTTCAGGATGCGAAGCCAGGACCGGGTGACATTGATGGCAGGTATGGTCCCATCAGTCGGCAACTGCGGGTTCACCAGCAGCAGCAGCCTTGAGCCCAGCTCCCAGTGGCAGAAGTAAACAAGGATCTGTCAGAGAAGCTGCCCGACAAAAACGATAACTGAGCACCGGAAGTCTTACGTTTTGGTTATCTGAGTCCACATATAATAATATCATTGAAGCATGTGATGTCAATAACCCCTTTTCATCGAAGGGGGCTAGGGACAGAGCATTACATGCAGCTATTGCTACTGCTAACAGAAGGAAGTAGGAGAAAACACACTAAATAGCATTTAAAACCAGAAAAAGCATAATATGGGACCTTTAAAGACTCTTGGACTGTTTTAATTATTTTTTATAAACTGTACAATTTGTACAGACCAACCACCGTGTCACATGTTGTTTGAACAGTGTTACCCATACTGCAGAAATAGCAGCTTTGCCGTGCCAGTGCATCCATAACTTATTAAGAATGGTTTTTAATTGCATACACATGTAAACAGAGGTATTTGTTGCTACATTTGACTTAAAATGTTTCTGTTGTCATTTCACTGCAGGTGTATTCTCATATAACTGGAGCTGCAGCTTTAAAAGAAAGTCTCAACTCACTCTGTGCCCTGAGGTATCTTATTCTAGCAGATACATATCAGAGAAAACAATGCATGGATAAGATTTTACTTTAACTTTTTTGGATCTGTCCTCTGAAGCCTTGGGTAAGTCCTTTGGGTTGAATTTAAGTAGGCAATACACTTTATTCTTTATAGCCGGGATCTATAGCAGCTTGTCAAAACAGTCTGGAGATTATTGCAAGTGAAGACCATTCCCTGCAGTTAATAATTCCCTTGTCAATAATGCATGAAGTCATGTCAATCACAATACTTGTGTTTATCTGGCCTACACCAAGGTTATTCCTCCTCTTTTTCTCATCTATTATTTCTTCTCATGCAGACAGCCCTCATTTCCCCCCAATATAGGTACATTTCCCTCTCATCTTTCCCTCAATCCAGGTCTTCTTACCATCTCTTAACTATTATTCAGCTATGTAAATAAGTGATGACCACCATGGCATGTTTGTGAGGTAATTTGTTTTCTCTGCCAAAGGGCACATCTGTACATATGTGCTCTCTAATGACTGTGAGCGTACATTCACGTTATTGCAGCTACACTTCTGAATCCCTGCTGAGCCATCACAAGTCACGGCTCTTCAAATTAAATAACACAAAATTTGATTAAAGTAAATGAAACATTGCTGGGGAGCATGAGGACGAGAGGATGGGGATTGAGCAAGGATAGATGATAGGGGAGGAAAAGAGGGAGAATGGATAGCAAAAAAAATAGCTTAAAGGTGAAAGAGAGGTTGAAGAGAGGAAGAGGCGAAGGAGAGGAGAGAAAAGGGGAAGGTGAATTTAAGGTGGAAGAGTGAGTGATGGAAGAGTAAAGAGAGTGGAAGAGTGAAGAGAGGTAAACAAAGACTTGATGAGAAGCCAGGAGGGCTGTGTTTGTGTTCTGGTTTTTGTGTGTTAGAGCCAAAATTTGAATAACCTTAGATCTTACTTTGCAAACCTTATCTGAAGGAAATGCATGTCTTTTCATGTGTGTATCAAGTGACAGGAATACTTAACTCAGCTGCCATGGGGATTGTCATGGAAACATATTAGCTTACTGAGTCATATGTTCATTGGTGAACACTTGGAGCTGTGCTTATTTTGAGGACACACGATCAAACCTTTCATGGTAAATGATACAGTCCCATGGCAATTTACCATTTGCAGAATCACAACAAAAGGCTGTTTTTTTTTTTACCATACCACCATTCACTATTTGAGGGGTAATGCTCTGCCTCTCTGGTGGAGAAGTGTCCCATAAACTCAGCAGTAGGTGAATAGTAGAGCTCTATTTCCTCTTGTTTTAATGGAGCACTAAACCTGAAACAGCGGGCAGACTAACGGGGAGGGGACTTTCATTCAGTGGTGGGCAGTAAATCAACTGCTGCTAGTGGGCAAAAGGAGGATGACACCAGAGAGAGTGATGGAGCTCCACCTGCAACCCCTGACACCCTCAAACCCCCCTCGACCTGTACCCTGTTCCATTCACCCCAATGGTCTAACCTTCCCCCACCCTCCCCCGTCCAGCCATTTCTCTCTCTCTTACACTCCTCTGCAAGTTTTCCTCATCTCTTTCCAGTGTCTGTACCTTCATTCAATTTACTCCCTTACCTCTCCCTTTCACCAACCCTATTATCTCGGTTCCTCATCGACAGTTGCATTTACTTTATCACAAATGACTCCCATCCTTGATTCCTCCCCCATCCTCTCTTTTCACCTCCTGCTGGCATGATCCCCAGAGACACGGAAAAGGAGGTCAGCCTCGTCACAACATAGGCTCACATTTCAGCATTCAGACAGCCAGGTTGCAGGATTGATGGTTTGGCCCAGAGAGGAAAGGTAGAGAGCAGACATCCTCTACCGCAAAGAATACAAAGAAAGTCGAAGAGAGCAGGTTAGATAGTCAAAAGGAGCTAAATAAAATATCCTGTTTGAGATTACAACTCTTCAAAAGTAAAAAGAGAACAAATGGGAAACACTGGATCCTTTTGTTTGTTTTTTTGCGAGATTTCTCAAGTTAGTGTTTAATTTTTAAAAGCAGTTACAAAATGTATCTGCCTTGTCTTTTTGTGCCTCTAAAGATCTTAAAGTAGCATTAAAAAGGGTTTACAGCCAACTTGACAGCAGCTAAAGAAATAATGCAACGCTAGTTTTTTACTTCTTCCTACTCCTTTTTGAACATGTGTACTTATAATTTATTTAAATACATAAATGTATGGGGTTACATCCAGTATGGGGGTGTGCGAGAGATTTGCAGGGTGGGAGGCAATATCAATAGCCTAAAATATCAAGAAGTATTGGCTACCTCTTACAGCAGGATGGTGCTCCATCGCATACTTCCATTGCCACATCAAAGTTTCTTGAGGCAAAGAAGATCAAGGTGCTCAGGACAAGCCAGCCCAGTGACCAAGACATGAACATCATTGAGCATGTCTGGGGTAGAATGAAAGAGGAAGCATGGAAGACGAAACCAAATAATGTTGACGAACTCTTGGGGGTATGTAAGACTGCCTTCTTTACTATTCCTGAAGACTTCAACAATAAATTGTATGAATCATTGTCGAACCGCATGAATGCAATCCTTCAAGCTCATGGAAGTCATACAAGATAATAGATGTGGATCTCACAGCACCACTACTTAATTCACTGATGTTATTCAACATATTATTGTAGTTGAAGTCAATTATTTGTTTAATTTTCACATTACTCTTTGCAGATGACAACTTGTGTCTTGCCAAAATCGGACCTTCCTGTGTTCGTTAAATGATCAATCTTTATTCATTGAAGCAAATTTATTTTAGTGTATTAAACATAATTTGGGAGTGTTTGAGCTTTTATATGAGGCATTTCTAAAACCAATTGATTTATTAAAAGTCAGGTTATATTTAGTTTCCAAAATATAGATAAGTAAAAATGGGAGCTTCTAGCTATACCTCTCCTGTTGAGAGCAGTCCTTTTTTTTGCTATCTCAATTGTAATACAAATTTGTTATAGAAGATATGTTTGTGTTAAGAAAAGCATGTTAGGATAGTTTTGTGTTGCTATAGATTGTCTTGAAGAGGCAGACTTCTCTTAATGTGTGTTATATTCAGTCACAGTAAAGACTGACAAAATGATGTGCTTATTTTACAGAAACCATAAACAAATTTTATGTATTAAAACAATTTGATTAAATGAATAACTCCTCTAACTTCTTTTGGTATTCTATTTTATCCAAATATGCAGTGATGATTGCTGGGTTATATGTGATCATGTGATGTAGCTAGTTATGCCCAAAATCTGAGGCAAGCTTAGTGCACATCTCTGAGCGGACTGAAAAATCCACAAGGCCTTTCAAACACAAAAGCTGATGTCAAAAACGACAGGAGAGAAAGAAATAGGATTAGAGGGTAGCAAAGCTCCCTAAATCAGACTCTTTTGGTTTTACAAACAGTCACCAACCCACAATTGACACCCTCCTTCATAGGATCAATGCAACAGCCATGCAGCAGATAACGTGAGGATAGACGCTCTAACTTTAGCCACAAATACTCCTGACATTAGGCCAGATTATTCATTTTATGATAAATTATACCTACATGTTGTTACAATCTAACATGTGTTAGATTGTAACAACATGTAGGTATAATTTGTTGCTAAATATATAACCTAATTGTGTGTTTGTGTGTGTGCTTGGGCACTAGGGCCTGTCAAAATAGCTTGCACTGGGGCCCGTCGTGACTACCTTGCACCACAGCTTAAATCTATCACCGACAGTAATATTTTCGATCATTCCTCAAAGCTTGTGGTGAGGGTTGGAGATCAACTTGCATACCAGGTCAGTTCAATCTTCCTAATGAAGGTTTGGTACAATGCTTGCATTCTGTCTGGAGCTGCATAAATAAGAGTCCATTTTACTCTCACTCATGAACAAGATCCCAGTGAACTACACTTGAGGCAGAAAATTACACCACATAGGAAGCAATCAGCCATTTCTTCGCAGCTGAACCCTGGCCCAAGACACAGGTCATCACAGATTGGATGAAGCCAACCCATAATTGCAATTCAGAGGTCCAAAGAGCAAACACCACTCTCAAACTACTTGTAATTTGATATTAAGTCCTGAAAATTACAAACAGAAAAGGAGACAAGAGGCAGCCATAGGAGAAGCCATCAACCCCTGAGAGTGTGCTGAAAATGCAGATCCAACTCACTTTGGTTATACAGGGAATATCTGGCTATTAGCAACGATCCTGGTACACCAAGTTGGTGATACCAATAAACAAAATCAACCTCAAAACTGCAAGTATTTATTACATGATGTTATTCAGTGATTTGCTTTAGTTTGAAATTAACATATTGCTGCTTGTGTGCCAAATTCTAACGCTTACCACATGCATGAGCATCACATGTTTGACACCTTGCTGATGCAGTTGCTGAATGAAACTGACACAGAACCAGGGTTGGATGGGCTGGGTCTAAAGGACAATTTCACCTTTAAACAGGACAGCCAATCAGAAGTTGTTCATCGATCAATTGTTTTGCAGCCCTACATAATTCTTCTTCTTCTAAAGTCTTTCAGGAGCTTTGGAGAAAGGAAAACCAACAAGACAGAGTGTGGGGGAAAAACATGCATCTATTTTTTTACCAACAGAAACATTAACAACAATTCAGTTTAAGTCTATATGTTATGACATAACATGACTAGGCTATATACCTTTAAAACTCAATCTAACTTTGATTCAAATAAAACCCAGAGCATTTCTTAGCAGCAGCAGCAGCAGCGATAAAACGTTGGCATGAGAAGATTGAATCTCCCAATCGATCTTACGGTTATCAGTATGTGTGTGGCCATGTGTGCCCTTCTCTGTGACTGTGATTGTGTGCATGTGCATGTCAGGATAAGTCATGTGAGACTCTTTGCAGAGTATTGATTCAGCAACAAGAAAATCAAAGACAAGCTAGGAAGAGAGATGTCATTGTAAATATTAAAGGCTAGTTTGTGTCACACAGCAGCTTTAAACCCCTTGTTGAATGCTCAGTTGCTCTTTTCCTGTGTGTGAATGTAAAGAAGAACATCAAGGACTGCTAGGATGAATAGGAAAACAGAAATAGAAACATCAATCGCTTATTTCAGACTTGCAAAGAATATGATGAAGAGGTTTTATGCAATTACACTGTTGCTGGTGTTAGGAATGGGTATAATGAAGGCTGTGTCTAAACTATTTTTTTTTTTTTTCCTCTGTCTTTGTGTGCTTATCAACTTCATGAAAGGAAGAGCCAGAGATATAATGGGGTTAGAATTAGGCAAATGATAAGAGCATGGAAAGGAGTGAGTTTGAGTGAATGAGGTATTTGGTCTTGGGAAAATGTGGAATCAGGCAGAGTTGTCATGTTTCTCTGTATAGGTTTGTTGTTGTTTAGTTGTTGATGTATGTGCTCTGTGTTTGCCCACTATGTGTCTCTATACAGTATGTTTGAGTCTAGTTATAATGGGACTCAGGAACACATCAGAGGAAGGACACAGGGATCAAGGACATACTTAATATGGAGAAGAGCTTCCCAATAACATGACAAGCTGACGGCAGAGTAACAAAATCAAAGCACCTTAATTCCTCTCACTTAAAATCTCATCTCTGAAAGTGCATTTCTCTTGTGAGCTAAAAATGCTCTTATTCAGCAAAAAAAATAAATTAAAAAAAAGACAATTGATCATTAATTTTCCCTTTGTTCTCTTTTGGTAAATCCCAGATGAGATTATTCAGTTAGCTGCCCGTGCTGTGGTGTACTGGGGAAGCTAAGGTCAAAGGCATTTTATAAGCTGCTGTTGTGTGATAAGAGGCACACTACTCAAACTTCCTCTGGGCATTGTGAACTTCGGAACATCCTTCAAATCTGACTTTTTTCGGAAGTTTCTCTTACTAGCTAACATTAGATGACTGTTAAAATTCCCATTTTATTAATGCTGTGGTGAAGACTTACGCACTGGTGCATAGGTACATTTCAGTATTAATTGACTAGTTTGATTTTCTGATACAACAGTCCCCTAAACAACCCCCTTTGCATCAGCTTTCAACAATTCCATGAAATGCAACAGTTTGTATGAAGTGCAGGAAAGGTGCAGGACATGCTTTTATATTAGTAACTAAAGATGCACTTATTGCCTGTAAGTAGATCCAAAAACTAGCTTGATTTCAAAACTAGCTTGATTTCTCTATTCTCCATCTTCACCCTTCCCCTCTGTGCTCCCTAAAAAGTCCCGCCCCTCACTTACATGCACTAGCGCCATTGGTCGAGAAACGTATTTCAGCTTGTGCTTTGAGTGTGGGCTCATGCGTGCAGGCTCATGTGAGAGGCTTAATAGGTTAAATAAAAAATGAACCTTCATCCAACATTGGTCGAAGTTTTTACAGTCTGACAGCTGCTACAGATGATGGATTTTCTTTGTTCTTTTTTCAGAGCACATAAGATCTTAATTACTGTCAGGACATGAAGACAATTTCAACCAAAACATTAAAAAGTGTATCTGGGGGAAATTACCTACCCTACCTTAAATGTCTGGGACATTTTAGACAGCCTATCCCTTAAATGTTCCTGTGTTGCTTGTCTACTTGTCTCTCTCAGTAGAGAGATGCAAGTCACCACCAAGCTCACCACCAACTTTAGAGAAATTAACAGAGGTGTAACAGAAATGAGAGGGGATCAGCTGAGCAAGCAGGATAGTGCAGTGCTGTGTTATGGGCCTGTCTGACTATGTGTGCATGGAGCTCCTGCTGTGTTGTGCTTCTGCAATGCCAATACACAATAAGAATTCACAGACTGGGACACCAACATTACACCTTTGCATAATCAATATGAATGTACAAAGACATCATGATGGCAGATCTTAGTTAGGGCACTTTAAGCTGTTTGAAAAGGGCATAACATTTTAAAAAAACCAAAGCAGTGAACAAGCAAAAGTTTGACGCTGTAATAAAAGTTTCTACTTATTTATTAAAAGGCCTAAGTGTAAATGTATGTTTGTGCAGTATCTTGCAGAGAAGAATGTACAAACACACAATTTTCCTTAATGTTTAATGTGTCACAACCATTGAAAAAACTGAGAGAAGGACCCAATTGCAAAAAGAAAATTATTTATTTCAACAAAAAGGCAAACAAAAACTTACTTAAATGCTGATCCAAAAATAGTCCAAAAGAAGAAAACAAAGGGAGCCACACGAAATGAAATGAAACAAGGAACATGGGCCTGTACTAGGAAGCAGGATTGGAGGTTAGCGAGGTAACTTAAGGGTCAACCCTGGGTTTTCAGTCCTACGAAGATTGTTCACTTATTATCTGGGTAAATCATCATGGTAATTATGCTGCACACCTAACCTGCACTGGAACAAGTTATGTTGGAGATTAGAGAGCAAACAGTGAAAATCTCTGTTCACTTACCATCAGATTTTTAGATCATGGAGCCCCTGGAGCGGATCGAGAGGGGAGAGGACACTTCATGAGTCCTGCATGATGTTACATTAGGCTATAGTCCGTTTAGTTAATGATTCTTTTTTACTGATATCAGAGAACAAAAAAGCACCGGAGCATTTGAGTTGTGTTTTTAGGATGTACAATTACGAATAGCTTTGTCTGCTTTTAAATTGTATTTTCATATTAATGTTTAATGTCTCCATACTGCTCTCTTTGTGATGATCAGAGCTGCAGCTGAAGCACACACAAAAGTGTTATAGGCCCACTCGCCACTTTAAAGAGTCAGAGCAACACATTTCAGTTCAGAGAAGAAACAGGAGTAATTATAGTCAGTTCTAAATGAACTAATGATGGGACAAATATAATAAGCCGCAGTTTTTACTTTAATACTCGCCAATTTTTCTTTTTAATGTCATTTTGTCCTCCCTGCATTTGTTGCTACAGCTGTGTAACTTTAGTCTTTTGGAGCCAGTTAGTCTTAAATGTCTCTATATAGTTAATATACAGTAGTTTGATCAGAGTTTGTAGATATGACAATCTGTTAACAGCAGACACGGTGATGATTGTGCCCCTTTATGTGAACACGCATTCTGAAACTCTGGGTTGACGAATCAGGTTGATAACCAGCTCTGTAGGACTATTAATCACAAGCTCTTATGTCAGAGTTAGTTGAAGCCAGATCCCCCAAAGAAACCCTGAATATGTTGAACTCGCGTCGTAGTACAGGCCCCAGGAAAACTAACATTGAACAGGAACATACAACACTAAACTGACACAGATGGGAAGAAACTCAAAAACTTAATAGACAGGGTAATCAACACAGGTTAGACAGGTGAGGGCAATCAGGGCAATCAGACATGAGGGAAAACACACAGGCAGGATTAACGCAACACTGAGGACACTGAAGACACAGAACTCAAGAATGTAACTACAGTAGAACATATAAGGAAATCATACATGGAAAAAATTACACAATAAAACAGGAAACATTATACAGGAAAAATGTTATTTAATTTAAATGGTCATCTATGCACACTATAATACTGTAAGAAAAAAAAAAAAAGCTGTTTAATTAATCATCTTGATGCACTACTCACCGATGCAATATTATCTTATTTAGTCTTGTACATGTTAGTCTTCAATTACTTGTTTATATTTTTAGTTTATTGTATTTAATGTTTACCTTTGTACAAAGAGAGCACGTTTACATTTCTTGTGTGTTAAACGTACCTGACCAATAAAGCTGATTGTGGTTCTGAAATCTAAACTCTGAAATACAACATAAACAAGACAAAACCATGACAATCTGCTGGGTTCACATATTAGTTCAGCCCAGCTTGTCCTAGAAGTTTTATTCAGGGGCTGGTAAAAAAATGTCTGGAAAAAGATGCAGCATTTTCATTAATACATTTTGTCAGCCTTATGTTGTAGATGGAGTATTATTAATCTTATAATACTGACCTTACAAAGTTTCTAAGTGTAATTTAAAGGGGAGAGAAAGTAAGCAGAAGATTCAACAAATTTTCCTTGAAGTTATGTTTTTGTTTTTGTTGGGGGTTTTTTTAACAAGAACTGAAGTATGAGCAAGACACTGAGCTTTATTTTTTTAATTGGATGAGAGCATCTTCAAAACAGGAAAGCACAGATGTACCCTGTAATGAGGGATCTACTATGTTTACATAGAGATCTGTCATCTGAATTTATCAAACAAATTGGAAGCAAATGGAAGTTTAGTCTGAAAGCAGGAAACATTTTGTCTCAATTTTTTCTCTTACATGTGCAAACAACCCCCCTTAAAACGATACCCTAACGCACACACAATTTCACAAACACACACCTAAGGCATTGTTAACTACTGACACAAGGATTCTCAAGAGGGCGAGAGAAACTGTGAGGTTCACGTGAGCATCATGGAACCTGTAGTGCCCTGCAGCATGGTTGGACCTGTGGTTATTCCACTTCATCACTGTCGCTGCCAGTTGGTCACATGATCAGGGACGAAGTAGGCCATAACAGGGGGGAGACTGGCAGAGTAAGAGAGAATTCTGTGTAGAGAGAGGGAGAGATATAGGAGACAAATCAGAGACCGAATTAGCATAGTCAGACACAAATACACTTACAGACACTTAATAATAATATAATATTGCAAAAAAAAAAAAAAAAAAGGGAAAAGATGCCAAATCATAGATGATCGAATGAACAGCCGGAGGATTTAGTAGGTTGAGCCAAAACAAACACACATTAGCCTCAGACAACAACAGAGCGTGTTGCTTTGCACAGACATCTATCAATCTGCCGTGCGCACTTTCCTCTGCTGAGTCATCTCCTTCAAATTGTTTTTGTTCAAGCCAATTCACATCTTAAAGCGGAACAAGTGAAGGATTGACATTTGGGTTGCAGAGTTGGAGCAAATGGAGTGGCTCAGATTGGCTCCTCCAGATGACACCATAAATGTAATTAGTTCAGAGTGTGTGGGGCCTAATGTTTGTTAATACCACTTAAAAACAATAGGCTTCTAAAGACTATGTAATTAAAGCAACTATAATAGATTTTCTTTGGCAATTGATCCCTGAGAGGCAGTGGAACATGATGCAAAAGATTTGGATGCTGTCAGAGCTGAGCACAGAGACGAGAGCCGCTCACCTGACCTAAACTCTGATGGACCAGAACATTACTACTCTTACTGGACTTCCTGTGTATTTATTGAGTGTTTATTGAGTTTTTATTATATTAACAGTTTGGTTTTACATGTCCAGAAGTCTTAGAAGTTTTCTTTCTGGCCATACTGTAGGTCTAATATTCACTCTCCTTTAGCTCTGCATTTAGTCTCTGCAAACTCAAATATGTCAGTCTTTTGCTGCGAAATGCTCCACAAAATTCATCAGCAAACATTTTACGAGGATAAAATACCTCAAACACAATCTATCTGGTAGTAAGCAACGATCATCTCAAAATTGTCATTTGCACACAGCAGTGTAAAATTCTCCAGAAAGAAGTAAGGAAGCATGATATTTTTTGTATTTTTTTTTTCCAACGGAAGAGTGTTCTATTATTTATTCTATCTTGTTCTTTATATTGTTACTTTTTGTTACCTGCTACATTTTTTATTGTATATGCTGCTGGAACCTAAATTTCCTTGAGGGAGTCATCCCAAAAGGATCAATAAAGTTCAGTCTAAGTCTAAGTCTATGTCCAACACAAATGGGAATTGATTTATAAATATATTGGATGAATAATATACACGTTTAAATAAGGACGGAAACATTTATTATTCATAAAGCCAATATCTAATTGTTTACTTAACCTGAGGAACTTCTTATCAACTAATGACTTGCAGTTCACTGATGCTCTCTTGAATTTCCCATAGGATAAATAAAGCATCTATCTATCTATAGGGATGATTATATGATTATAGGGATTCTGGAAAAACTTTGGCCACAAACAAGCTCACAAATGCACTTCTATCAATATATAATCTGATAAAGATGTCACCTTCACCAGATCTGTGCCGCTAAGCCAAATACAGTGACCTCCGACTCCAGTCAATGAGAGTTGATGCTAATCATAACGTATATCTGACCCAGCTCATGTGGAATGACCTGTAAATGTTACTTTGAGTGAGGGCGGCCTTCATGGCAGAAAATGATGCCGCAATATGGGGTGGATCATAATGTAAGCTTGAATTCAAATGTTTTGGAGTGGAAATTCCCATTGGACCCAAGGATGCACTGAGAGACGCGAGGAAACAAAGCAAAGGAGAGAAGGTGCAAGGAAATATGTTTTAAGAGACACAAGGCGTCCTTTCCCTCTAAGTGTAAAATTAAGTGATCTCCATGCACCTTCACATGAACAACCTGCAATCGTTTAAAAAACATACAGACCATCTCTACTGAATTATTAGACAAATTTCTGCCTCTGACTCTCACAGGGATTTTGCTTATCTCTTTGAAAGAATTGCTTTGAGCATTATATGTTGATTAGGAAAATGACATTAACAAATGCCATTTACTTCAACACTGTTGAGTCAACCCAAAACTTTTAGTTGTGAAATATTTTGAAGCTGAAATAGATATATTTTTGGAATGCAATACTTCTGTTATTTAATAAAGGCCCAAGTGGGATACCTGTATTGCAAAATTATTAGATTTTGAGAGGATGATTGGCTTGATTCAATTTCTGTAGAGGATTGCCCTGACAGCAACTTGTGCTGCAGCTGACTCAGACTGTGTGTGAATTACTAAGCAACTGAGGGAAGACATTTACACTGCAGGGTCTTAATATGTGTGTGCATGTTAGCAGGTTTTAAAGAAGAAAGTTAGGCTTTCATGTTTATATGTATGTGTGTATGTGTGTGTGTGTGTGTGGGGGGGGGGGGGGGGGGGGGGGGGTGTTACAGTAATCTGATGCTGATAGCTTTTTCCTCTGTCATTACTGCATGGATTTGCATCTAATTGACAAAGTTTATCAGCAAAGCGAAGTCACCGTCTGTCTAGTTGTTGACCGGTTGATACAATAAGAAATAAGATGTAAGTTATGGAGCCTTGGCTGGTATAATGAGAAGAGGCACATACTAAAAATACATAGTCTACATACAGTGCACACGTACCAAAAAGCAAAATTTCCCCCGGACAGAGGAATGTACTCAACTGTGTTGAGTTGTAGCCTTTCCTACACTTTCTGTCAAATAAAAACAGTGCATCTTTTTATTTAGGGATTCAGCATATGCCACATAAAGTTTCTGGAAATGGAGTAAAGAATGAAGAAAAATATCTAGTGTTTATTTTTGCATAACAAAGCTTATATACCTCTATTGTGCATGGTTTGGCATTTTGATACAAATTACATTAAAGCTCCTGTGACAAGCTTTGTGCCAATCCTATCCTATCCTTCTTTCTGCATCTTGTCTCATCTCCCCCATCCCATTTTCAAGCCCAGCACAGATTAGCAGATGGCTGTTCCGTCATGAGCCCGGGTCTGCTGAAGATTTCTGCCTGTTAAAAGGAAGTTTCTGTCTTGCCACGCTATGACGGATTAAGCTAAGCTGTTGTAAAATAGCAATAAGTAAGGTCCTCTACCTGCTTTTTGTAAAGTGTCTCGAGATAACACCTATTATGAATTGACGCCATACAAATAAAGATTGATTGATTGATTGATTGATTGATTGATTGATTGACAGTACAAAACTATGATCCAGAGACAACCGATAACTACACGCACCTTCAGAAAGTGGTCTCCCGAGGCAGAGGAGGCCCTCAGAGACTGTTTTGAGACCACTGACTGGAGTGCCCTACAAGAGACCCATGGTGATGACATTGAGGGGGTCACACACTGCACAACTGACTACATGAACTTCTGCATGGACGTTGTGGTTCCCACTAAAACTGTGCGCTGCTTCCCGAATAACAAGCCCTGGATCACCAGCGATGTCAAGGAGATCCTTAACAGGAAGAAAAGGGCATTCAAGGAGGGAGACCAGGCAGAGCTGAAGCGGGTGCAGGGGGAACTCAAGGTCAGACTCCGAGAGGCAAAGGAGGAGTACAGAAGGAAGGTAGAACAGAAGCTGCAGCAGAATAACATGAGAGAGGTCTGGGAGGGCATGAAGACCATCACAGGCTGCAAGAAGAAAAACAACAACGCAGAAGACGGGGACCCTAACCAGCTCAACTTGTTTTTTAACAGGTTCGACAGCCCCGTCGCTGCAGCCAGTGCCTGTCCCCCCAGCACCCCTCTACACACCCCCTCCCCCCCTCTCACTCCTCCCCCCCCCCCAGCACCCCTCTACACCCCCCCAGCACCCCTCTACACACCCCCTCCCCCCCTCTCACTCCCCCCAACACCTCCACCAGAACAGATACAACCTCCAGTGACAATCCATCCCCCCTCCCCCCCACCATCACCAGAGACCAGGTGAGCAAGGAGCTGAAGAGACTCCGCCCCAGGAAGGCAGCAGGCCCAGACAAGGTGTGTCCCAGGATGCTAAAGGCCTGCTCTGCTGAGCTGGGGGAGCCACTTCAGCACATCTTCAACATGAGCCTGCGGCTCGGGAAGGTTCCTGTGCTCTGGAAGACCTCGTGCCTCACCCCTGTCCCCAAGAAGAAGAACCCCAGTGAGCCAGGCGACTTCAGACCAATCGCTCTGACATCCCACGTTATGAAGACCTTCGAACGGCTGCTGCTCCAACACCTCAGACCCCAGGTACAACACGCACAGGATCCACTGCAGTTTGCATACCAGGCAAAGGTGGGCGTGGACGATGCCATCCTCTATCTTCTACACAGGGCTTACTCTCATCTGGACAAAGGGAGCAGCGTGATGAGAATCATGTTCTTTGATTTCTCAAGCGCTTTCGACACCATCCATCCCCTCCTACTGAGAGACAAGCTGACCGAGATGAGGGTGGACTCGCACCTGGTGAGGTGGATCACGGACTACCTCACAGAGAGACCACAGTACGTCAGACTGAAGGACTGCACATCAGACACGGTGGTCAGCAGCACCGGAGCACCACAGGGGACCGTGCTCTCCCCTGTCCTGTTCACCCTGTACACCTCTGACTTCCAGTATAACTCTGAGCTCTGCCACATGCAGAAATACTCGGACGACACTGCGATAGTTGCTTGTGTCAGGGATGGACAGGAGGAGGAGTACAGGAGCCTGATCGAGGACTTTGTGATGTGGTGCAGTGCCAACCATCTGCAGCTAAACACCTCCAAGACCAAGGAGATGGTGGTGGACTTCCGAAGGAAGAAACCACATCTAGAACCTGTTTCCATCGGCGGGGTCGACGTGGAGGTGGTCAGGACCTACGGGTACCTGGGGCTGCAGCTGGATGACAAGCTGGACTGGTCGCCTAACATGGACACTACCTGCAGGAAGGGACAGAGCCGTCTGTACTTCCTGAGAAGGCTGGGGTCCTTCAACATCTGCAAAAAGCTGCTGCAGATGTTCTACCAGTCTGTGGTGTCCAGCGTCCTCTTCTACGCAGTGGTGTGCTGGGGAGGAAGCTGCAAGAAGAGTGACGCAGCACGCCTGGACAGACTGGTGAGGAGGGCCGGCTCTGTGGTGGGTACAGAGCTGGACTCACTGGTGACAGTGGTAGAGAGGAGGTCTCTGGACAAAATGCTCTCCATCATGGACAACACACACCACCCTCTGCACAGCACCTTCACCGGGCAGAGGAGCATGTTCAGCGAAAGACTGCTGTCACAGTCGTGCTCCACGGACAGACTCAAGAACTCTTTCGTCCCCCTGGCAATAAGACTGTACAACACGTCACTGTCACGGTAGGGAAGAAGCGCACGGTGATCCCTGGACTCTTTTTTTCACTTTTTTCTCATTCCTCATCTGCACTGCTGACCTCAGAGTCAGCCCCCAGTTGGACACTGTAATGCATATTGATAGTCACCTTACTGAGCACTGGTCACTTTAAAGATAATCACCCTAATCATGTCTGGTTTCATCCTACTGTTGTGTTATGCTACATCTGTAAGGGTTGACATGATCACCCTAATTAGGTCAAGTTTCACTCTATTGTCTTCAACACTTAATGCTAATCTGCTCCCCAATAGTTGGGTACTCAATGATAATCACCCTAAGCACTCCTGGTTTCAGGTTATTGTCTAGGACACTTAATGCAAATCACTGCTCCTTTAAGTTGGTGAGCCAATTTACATTCCTGCATTGACTGTTTAACGACTGTACTCACACCTCTGGCAATACCTCCAACACCTCTGTACATGCACATGTAACTAGTTTCTAGAAGGTCAGCACTTTGTTTCTAAGGCTCTTTAACTGTTTACAGGTCTCTTTTAACCAACACATGTTTTTCTCTCCTCACAGGTTATGTACGTTATGCTATATTAGTTTTAAGTCTAACTGCTAATGCTAACTGCACAGGTTTAACATATAATTATGTTTATTCTTAGTCACATAGGGGCTGCTATATCTTGTTTGGGGGATTTTGTATACAGAGGGGAGGGGGGAAAGCGGGTGTGTATTGTAACTAATGTCTTGTGTCCTGCCTGTCTGTATACTGCTACTGGATGCCTTGAATTTCCCTCGGGATCAATAAAGTATCTATCTATCTATGTATCTATCTATCATATTGATGTCTCAATGACCTAATAAAGTGTCCCAGCTGCCACTAGGTCAGCGTCAGACACGGAAATTAACACTGTGCAACCAAAACAGCCATTACATTTTCCACATGCAAACTATGACAGAACAGGAGGATTTTCTTTCATTGCATAACTTCACATCAGCAAAGAGATTACATACAGTGACTACCGAGATTGACATAAAATGTAAGTGGCAGAAAACAACATGAACATTTCAAAGCAGGCCAACTATTGACACTGCAAACCGTATATGTGACACTCAGTTAGTTTCAATAGAAACCCCAAACAATTCTTTTTTAAAAATGTGTCTTGCACAGCTGATGTGCTCATAGCGCCACTTGGCGAAAAAAGAGTGAAAGAGAGAGCTGTTATAGGAGTAACATAGATGATGCTAGTTTGAAACTTGACTGTTGCCAAGCAACATTATCATTGTCTTCAGAATCACTGAGATTTGCTACTTACATTGAACTAACCCTGTTTGTCGTTTCTTTAAAAATTAAGCACAGAACACTTGTGTGAGTGTATTAAGATAGAGTATAGCAGTTATTTCTTCATTCTGAATTTTAATGTACATACTTTACTTAAGATGTATTTGTGTTGTATTTTGATTGTATTTCTGTTGGTACTGTGCTTGTGTGTGTGTGTGTGTGTGTGTGTGTGTGTGTGTGCCAGATCCATGAGAAGACACAGGAGGCACAATTGAAGCAGCAGCACATATTAGGGGACATATTATGAAAAAATCCCCTTTTACAGTGTTTTTGAAAATACAGTATAATTGGGTAACCTGAGTGTATATCGACCCACAAAATTTGAAATAAATCCATCCAGTCCTTTGTTTGTGGTCTGCAGGAGTCTTACCACACAGAGAAAATTGCTCCGTTTCAAATTTTCCCAGTTTGTGACATCACAAGTTGGATTCTGGTAAGAAAATACCCTACCCTCCCCTGGTATCTCCACCCATGGACTCCACCTCCAGCCTGAGCAAAACTTGTGCACAGGTCCGCCATTTTCATTGTCTCTACAGAGGAGTGACAGCGTCTACGGGAAAAACTCAGGAGGGTCTCATTGTATTTAAAGAGACACATACCAAAACAGAGCGTTCTGAGAGAGCTGCCAACCCTGCAATTCTGCGTTTAAAAAGAACAACTCATCAGTGAGCATTGATTTCTCCTCGATGACAATTGTTAGTGTACACTTTTTTTCTCAGAGCCTCTGTCATTCCTTGCCATGTTCATCAAGGTGTTTCCAAGCATGAAAGTAGCACACTTTTAGCTGCAGTGGGGCAGAGCAGTCATGATGGGATCAACATCTCTGAAGAAGCCATACATAATACTCATTATGAATTGACGCTATACAAATAAAGATTGATTGATTGATACGTCAGCCCTCTAATCTGTGTGTAACTCGGCTTCCTTATATAATTCTACGGGAAAAAATGGCTTGATTCCGTTTGTATTGAATGTGTGAGGAAGTGTGAAAGAAAAGCATTTTATTTTAACCACTTGGTTGTGAATTTCCTTGATGACAACCTGTCACCTGACTTTATAGTCATCACATGCATCACGTTCATGGAGAGAAAAGTATTTGCATTTTAGCTTCTGCTGAGACGAGGCCTTCAGCATCCAATTACTTCACTCCTTTAATGCCTTCAAAACAAAACGCATTCAAAGATTCTCTCATTCTCTCTGTGTAGGACACAATTTCCGACAGCGCTGCTGAGAATGCAATCGGATCTCTTAATGTACCCATGCCCCTTCTCTCATATCACTCTAATCTGTGTGCCATATACCATCAGACAGTCAGCGAACACAGATGTGAGAAACAGTTTCAGGGTTTCCATAGTTAAAAAGGTTGCGAACCAATCTAGGGGTCAAATGAACTCTCTGAATGATTCTCATTCTTCCAAATCTGAGATCACTGTGGCTGCTGCACATGGTGATGTGATGAGTTTCTGTGAGGGGAAACTCACACCTTCATCCACCTATCTCCCTGACTCTTTTTTTGGTTCTTGGAAATAATTTTGTGAGTGTAATCATAATCTGGTCGAGGCAGATCTATCATTGCCATTTAAACATGTTGTGCAAAAAAAGTCAATTTACCATCAATCACTGATAGGGAGAGTTTAATTTGTATTGCAATGGGGCCAACAGTCCACCTCATTTTGCCCTATTTAAAAACATGCATATACATGTGTAAAGAAAACACTTGGGTAAGACCACAAACTCCATCATGTTGGATTGTGAATTGTGGAACACATTGATTTTGAGTTGCCAACAACGCTGGTGTCACAGCTTCCTTAATAAGGACAGAAACAGCCAGAACAGTGTGGTGTATTGCTCAATATTTCCATGACTGCATTATATTACCTGTAGTTGAAGTGAGACCTTTGATGTTTTAAGGTTAGGTTTAGGTTTAAGGTTTAAGGTTTAAGGTTTTAATCTGGGGTATATGGGCAAATAACTCGAGGAGTACTCAGGGCTATAAAGTGCCTTTTGGTTTCTCTATGAACACAAAAACATTTCTATCATGAATCATGGTCTGGACTGAAAAGGTCACTTTGTAATGACAATGTTTGCCATTATCACCTGTGTTTTCTTTTTTGGCTAGTTACTCCTGGATTTATTTATTAAAAGCTCAATCTCAGTGCTCCATAGTCTGGTCTTTAAGTCTGGAGATAGGCAATGACTGAGAATAACAAGCAGCAATGAAAATATCAAACTATTAATAAGAATGTAATATTCTAAACACAAGCTGTACTCCTGATAAATGCAGAGCATATGAAACGGGTGTTAAATACAAGGCCTCCAATGATTTGATGCAAGGCCTGTGGGTCCTTTCCTCCAGGTCCTTCCCCGCACTCCCACTGTCCTCGCAAATAAAGGCAAAGAGCCTCAAAATACAAAATAAATCTAAAGTAAAAAGTACAAGCAGCTATGAAGATTTAGAAATAAAAATCCCCACTTCTCCTGAGAGCTTTTAGTGTATTTCATAAGATTTAAAGTATCAAGTCAAAATCTTTTTCTTCTATGTCATTACTTATTACACACTATTAAGTGATTTAAAAAAAAGTCCTCTATTAGGACATTTTGATAGTCCTTTTAAACCTCTTACTAGGCATGCAACGAGTCTCAATAAAATATTGAACCATGCGGTACGGCCATCTATGGTTCAGTACTGACTTGTGAATAGCTTGTTTTACATTATTGTTTTTACGGTTTGGTGTTTAACTAGTTTTTCATGCATTGTATTGCTCTCTAAATTGGTTCTGCCTGTGAGTCAGCATGCAGGGATGAGTAAACCCCACTAAGTAAGTTAATTGCCAATCACCAAGGACCAAAGTTTGGTATTGCTGACAACAACATTACTTTAGGCATTGCAAGCAGTGAGCAGCAGCTACGACTTGAGGAAGCATAGCCGTCTTTAAAAACATTTCGCTTTCATCATCAAGTCTAATGACAAGGAAGAGAAAATGGTAAACAAACAAATGACTGTCTGTAAACATTGTTTTACACGTATCGCTTAGTTAAATGGAAACGTTTCCAATATTTCTTCACATCTGCGATGCTATCACCCAGTAAAACTTCCACCAGATGTGTGTACTGGATGTACGCTTCGGTGTGTGAGGGCTTTGTGCTCCCTCGTCCATTAACACCCACTGTCTGCATCCAGCTGCAGCGTGGAAAGCACAGCACTGGAGCGCAGAGAGAAGTAAATCCTGAAGCAATTTTACAGATACGACAATGTACATAGTATAAGGCACCATATAAGCCTTATAAACTCATGAACACAGTCATATGGTCATTTTTCTGAACCGTCAAAACACTTAACACTGGAAACACTTTAACAGCCCGGGCCGTCAGAACCAAACTGAGCAGTAAAGACCAGTAGACCGAGGAACCGTGGTATGACTGTGTTGTTGCATCCCTACCTCTTACTTTCCTATAAACTACTTTGTAAGTCACTAATGCCAAATGAAAGTGATTATATGATCTTTTGAGCCCTCTGGTGGTAAACCAGAATACTAAAACAATGGGCCTCATTTACCAACTTTTTTAAAAGAATCTAAAATCCACTTCAGCATTTTTTGGGTGACAGATTGTGACATTAACCAAATATTTTTTTTAGCTAGGATTAGTTTGTAGCTAAGAACAAAATCTCATTGACACTCAAGAGAACTCTTTGATCATCACCCTACAGCTGATCCAAATCAAGTAGCCTATGTGTCACCTGAATGATGTCTCAGTCATGTCATCAAAGATGCCTAAACAATGTAAATGTGCATTTTTAAGTAGACGTTCTTGTTTGACCATTGATAAGGAGTAGTATGCTTACCTTAGTAGTACGATTTGATTAACTGTACTAAACTTAACAACACAAAAAGCAGAACTGAACTTCATCGCCACAACATGGCCATAATAATAGGCTTTGGAATAGGAGATGGAAAAAAAAAAGTTTTCATACCAATACAAACTATTACAGCGCACACAAGCATATTCTTTATTTTATCAAATTAAATATTTACATTTTGAATGGATTCTCAGTTAACTGTTAAAGTGAATCAGAGCTGGGCTTTGCTGCATTTTTTGGATTTTTTTCTTTTGAAATATTTCATTAATCACTGAGTAAAAGTCAGGTTAACGCTATTATTTTTTAGGGACATACTTCTCACAAATGTAGGACCTGTGGACATGCATTACTGGAAAGATGTCAGAGTGGGGCTGTTACACAGGGAGCAAACCAGGGTTTGTTGCTGTGCTCAAGGGCACCTCAGCAGTATTTGGCACCTCTCCAGCTACCAGAACAACTTTCGTATTTTGGTCCGCACTGGGACTTCAACCATTAACCCAATACGTACTAAGCTACTTAGATATAATGCCACATGAGCAACATGTCAACTGTGCTGCACATGGCTAAAATGTTCACATTGAATTTCCCTTGTGATCAATAAAGCATCTATCGATCGATCTGTCTATCTTGAAAGAAACCCCTTAATATGCCTTTTATTTTTATATCTTACTTTCTTTAATCTCATCAGTTGGAAGCATAAACTAATCTGTTGATAGAACAAGATTCCCTTGATGTTGTTCCCAGTACAAACTGGTTTAAATTCTTGGATGTTTGGATAATTAGCGTTAGGGTAAAAACCCAAAGGAAGTCCACCTCCTGGTTATCACCTGTGATTTGATTTATTGAAAAATCCATACACACTGGTAAAGAATGTAAGTGAAGTTTAATATGGCACATTCAATCATTCAATTGTCAAGATGCCAATCAATCATTGTATTATTTTAAATACAGTGAATGTTATTTTATGCAAATTCAACTGAATATTATACATTTTAAAATGTCTAATGCAAACGTGCATCATTATCAATTTAAAAACAGCTCTTTGTCTGCCAGATATCAGATAGAAAATAAAACCGCTATGAATGATCAATGTTGCAAGAAAAAGACATACACATGTGGATGTACAATAACGTGTGGTTGAAAAAACATTGAAAAAGAAATTAGTTGAGCAAAAGAGTTTTTTGACACAAATCAAACAAATCCCTTCAATAACACAGAGAAAAAAAAATCATTTTAAGCTTGGCAGGAAATGACCATTTCAGAAAAACAACAACCAATACTGAATTGAATACAAGCAAGAACCCACAATGACTGACCTGATAAGAGTGTATGGTGATATTATTTGGGGATTTATAGTCAAAAATAAATAAAGTTAAAGATACAAGCTAAGTCATGTAGCCCATGTGTTTTTAACTAAACAATAACACAATCTCATTTAAAACAAAGACCAAGGTTTGACACTCAATCATTTATAGCCATAAAAACATCAATGTTCAGTTCATAATGAAGTACATACAATACACCGATCCAAATAAGAAAACATGTCTTTGTTCTCTCTGAAACTTTTATTCTGGCGTCTTGGCCAGGACCCTCCTGAAAAAAGAGTTTGTATATCTTGAGTCAGAATATTTTCCTGCTAAAGTAAAAATTCAATTAAGATATGTTGGATGCCTGGCTGGAAATCTGGCCTTCAGTCTCTCTGTTTGTAAGATCTAATGAGGAGTGTCCAAATTAAATGTTTATAGAGGTTTTCTAATCTCTGTGTTTGTGACATGTTCTGACTTTAACACATGAATTAATACTGGAACTTAAAATAACCCTTTAAAAGTAAACATCGAGCTAATAATTAAAGTGGGAAACACACACAGAGACTCAAAGCTTCAGTGATTGTCGCCAACACCCTGAGAAGGACATAAGCTGAGGATAAAAAAACAAAACAAAAGAAAGCCATCAATCTGCTATTTCTTTCAATCAGTCTAGATATGACATTAATCCCAAAATTAATGCAACTCTAAGGTTAAGCACAGTAACAACATGATACAAGTTAAAACCCAAGTAAATCAAATATTTCAAAAATAAACTTAAGGCACTGAAAACAAAACACACAAAGGTTGAAATGGTTGACCCTTTAACCATCTTAATGACAAAAAAGGCACTGTTTGGATGTCAGTAATAGCATGTAAGGACCAATAAGTAAATACATATGAAAAACAAAGAGAAACACTGCATTTGAAATGTTTACTTCGTCACATCTTGACACTTTCCTTACTCTACTCAATTTGCTTGGAGTTGCAACAAATTTTCATGACTGAGTTTTCGAACTACACTTCATCCAAGAGGAGTTTTTTAAGTCTTACCCAACGAAAGCGTGCTAATGTATGACTCAGTACTCATTTACTGTGGCATTTGGTTATCTTTAAAGGTATTCTTTTTAAAAGCGTTTGAGAATCCCTTTGCTTCTTTGAAAGAAAATGAGCCAAATCTTTGTATTTCTAATGAGAAATTACTTAAATTACAGGATTTAATCTAATGTAGGAAATGTACCTTAAACCTGTCTGTGACACATTTGAACTTCAGTCCTTTCCAAAATGTTGTGAAGGTATTCATGTGTTATTTGTCGTTAGGATGTGATTGTCAGCTATGTATGCTGTAAACAAAAAAAAAAGAAAAAACACTATCAGCTAATCAGAACTTGTTCATACCTCCATCCTCAGCCCCAACACATAGGACAGCCTGTGAAACAGTAGTAGATGTCTGTTGCTTCGGTTGATTTCAAAGTCTTTCCAAAGCACATAGTCATGCCGTATGTACGTGTCTGTCAATTTACCATACCTTTAGAGATAGCACTGAGCCTTAACAGCAAGTGTCCTCCTCCCTCATTTTGCAGGATTAGACTCAAACCTCTTCAAAGTAGGCCATTTGAGACATGTACGCAGAGTTGCGCTGCAAATACAAGAAAAGATGTCATTGATACCTTCCATCACTACTTCATGCGCACCACATTTCAAATTTTTCAAGCACCAGAACAGTTTTGTTTATTTAAACAGGAAACCTAGCGGGGTTTTTTTGCAGGCAGAAAAGCACTGAATGTGCTTTGCATTAAATATTTGTGCGCTGAAAAGAAAAGCGCTGCATGTCCGTCATGTCTTTATATTTGACATTGTTTATACCTGATCAGACACCGAGCAAAGAGGATGTGAATTTAAGTACGATCCATAGGAGGCTAACATACGGGAAATGTCATACATTTGAAAAAGAGCGCCAGTGATGTCAACAGCACCTTTCTGAAAAGTTAGAAGAAGTTAAAAGATGTTCACTTTTAAAACTTTACCGCTTGAAGCAGCCGCACAAAAAAGGCAGAATGCTTCTTAAAAAGGCACAGAGTGTTGTAATTTTTCTCCAGGTGGCCGCTTTCTGGTGCAAATGCTCTCTACCCATTGAAAACAATTGAAAAAATGTGGTGACACTGAGAAAAAGGCTAGGTAGACACAGGGCCTAATAATTGTTATTTTACCCCAGCTTGGCTTAAAGGTGTGCACAATAGTTGCCTACATAACCTACATAGCCTATTTTTACTGATATGTTGTCTTTCAAAGTGCCTTCCAACCATTTGGCACCATTGGATCTATACATGACTCAGGAGTATTATTTCTAGATTCTTTCAGATATAAAAATTCAAGTTGTCATACGTACATTGCTGTGAGGTATGTAGACAGGAGGCTCCTGGACGTATCCCCTAGCCTCACTGCGGTGGTTGTAGAGGCCGGCCTGCTGCTGCTGCTCCTCCAGCTTCAGAGACTCAATCTCTGTCTTCAGCTCTTTCAGTTGATCCTGCAGGTGTTTACTCTTTTCCATGTACTCCAGCCTGCACGAATGGATAAAACATATCATTAACAAGCAGAGTTAAACTGTCACACCAGACAAAATTGCTGAAGATTTACACTCACCTCTCTCTCTCAATCTCCATAGACAGTCGTTTCATATCAGAGTCTTTGAAGTCGAGGCGTGTCGATGCAGATTCATAGGCACAGTCGACGGCTTCAGGGGGAGCGGGGGGAGCGGGGGGTGTAGAGTAGGCTGCTATGAGCTGGACGACAAACAGATGGTGACTTGTGAAGCTAAAAGAAGTATTTATGCAATTTCTAACTAACTGTTGGCACAATGGAAAATAGGCTAACAGTTAGTTCGGCTTTGATTTTTTTTAGGTTTGGTTTCATGAGTTTTATTCAGCAACTGCATAAAATAAAAGACAACTGTACAAAAAAAATCACAATTGCTAATTTTTTGAATGCAAGAAATTGCTGTAAATATTTTGTTTTTTCTTGTTTGCTGTAAAGATTAAGACAAGCTTGTCATTTTTACCACCAAGTATTAATAAAGCTGTGCTCACACATCTCACAGCTAATGCCTGGTTCACATGGCAGGATTTTAAAATTGTCAGCCAAACCTTAGAGACCACACACATGCTGATAAATAATGGGCGGTTTCACAGTTTTGGTTGTACGGTGTGTGGTGTGCAGCCACACGGCAACATCAACACACCGCACACAAACAGATTTCACTCGTGAACGTCCCCTGATCAGACGGGAAATTTCACAAAACCTCTCGAGATCAAACGTACTTTGATTTATGGATTACATAAGAAATCTGTCACTGTTGGGAATAAATAAGTACAGTTTTGAAATTAACAATACATGTCTTTCTAAAAATGACTTCAAAATTGTCCTAAAACCCCAATAAATTGACTCATATTGTACTTGAATCTAATCTGTAAACAGTTTGTAGTACTGTCGCTAATCAACCGCATTAGTTTATGAAAGGCAATAAACTCAACGTTTACATGAGGCAACAGCCATTTAAACAAAGAGAGGCCTCGTTCATTACCGAAATATAAACTATGAAGGAACTGCAGAGTGCACTAAGGTAAGTATATGATCATCACCGTACAGGATATGTTGTTTTGGTGATCTCCAGAAGCTTCTGTTTGGCTCTCCGCTCAGCATCCTTTGCCTCAGTCAGGTCCTGTTTCAGGTGATCTGCCTCTTTCAACCTGGAAGCAAAGGTTTGGTTTGTTCAAGGCTGCTGAGTATTGCTGAATAAATATGCAGCGCATACTCTGGAGTATGCAAGCAGAATAATTTGTTTTTCATTTATTCTGCATGAAGTCATTGAAATTGGTAACTAGTGACTGGCATTATTATTATCCATTAGATTAGAACATTTGCTATTTGTAGAGCGATTAATTTTTTTTTTTTTTTGGGGCGGCAGTAGCTCAGTCTGTAGGGACTTGGGTTGGGAACCGGAGGGTCGCCGGTTCAAGTCCCGGCACGGACCAAGCCCGGAAACTGGTCTGGTAGCTGGAGAGGTGCCAGTCCATTTCCTGAGCACTGCCGAGGTGCCCCTGAGCAAGGCACCGAACCCCAAAACTGCTCTGGAGCGCTCGCTGTGGGCAGCCCCCTCACTCTGAGACCTCTCCATTAATGCATGTCACTGGAACCCTGTTTGTGCATGAGTGTGTATCTCGGCCTATGTGTGTGTTAGACAGAGTGTAAACCGAATTTCCCCTCGTGGGATTAATAAAGTATAACTTCTTCTTCTTCTTAAACTCACAGGTTTTCCCCTAAGGGAAAACACCTGTAAAGGAGGCATTTGAACTTAAAGCCATAAAAGTCAAGGTAAATGTTCAGATATATAACTTGTAACACGAGTGAAGATGATGCCAAACCTCCTCTCCGATTGCTCAACCAGCTTGACAGCCAGCTGTTCTGCCTCCCTCATCTTCTGTTCCATCAGCCTCTTCTCTTCCTTGGTCTTCATGGCAGTGACCTCTAACCTTTGCCTCTCCTGCTCAGCATCTGCAGCTTTGTGGGCCAACAGCTTGGCCTCCTCCTCAGCAATCTGAGCTTTCTCTGCCAGGAGGTCCGCTGTCTCCTCGGATCGCAGCTAGGCAAAATACATTAAGTTTGAAATATAAAACAGAAAACATTGTACAAACTATTTACATATATGTCAAGAGAATTTATTGTTTTCATGACTTATCTGTTGCAATTTCAAGTGCAGTCTTAAGTTTGTCGTCCTTACAGGAGCTTACAAAGACGTAATGCAGTTTGTCTAAAGAACTCACCAGTGCTTCATTGGCCAATCGTGCCTCGTCTTGCAGCTGGAAGAGTCTACGTTCCATCTCTTCTTTTGCTCGTTCTGCTTCCTCCCTCATCTGTTTTTCCCGTGCCAGTATCTGCCGTTCCATCTAAATGAAGAAAATCAACGATGTTTAAATAATTAGGATTGATGCTTTTAAGAATACTGTCCATCCTGTCTTGTTTGTGTCTTTCATTACTCCGGTGGAGCTAAGAGAGGGCTAACCTTCTTCCGAGCCTTCTCCTCTTTAGCTTGAGCCTTCATCTGCTGCACTTCGATAGAGTCAACCTTCCTCCTCCTCATGAACAGATCATGATTACCAATGCACAACTGTAGGATCTAATGATACAAGTAAAACAGCAACATCTTTTTTCACGTGACTTTCCTTTAACTGTGTTATAGTTGAAGACTAACTTGGACAAAGAGGTAAACTAACCAGTTTGTTGACACGCAGTTGAGAAGAGTAGAACTTGAAAACATCTTTCTTCTTGTCAAGAGGTTTGATTGTGAACTGAGATACAAGAAAGTTACAAAGCTTATTTTTTTTATAAAGTCTATTTCTAAGCATTCTTTCACAACAAAACAACCATGATGCCTTAACAACAGTAAGACTAAATGTGTTGTCTTAATCAACAGGACAGTGATGAGGACATGAAGAACATTACAATCCAATTAAACAATTGAAAGAGCTGTTGCCACAAGCTGTGGAACACTTTTTTTGACAAATCAACTGGAAAAAAACAGGAAACACAGAATATCCTGCCTCAATGCTGGTTTTAACCTCTTTTTCGCTGTAAGAGATGTTGCGGATGCCGCTCCAAGGGAAGGACTTGTTCGGGTTGAGTTTACTGTTGGGACTGTAGATGTGAAGGCCCTGGGCATCTACTCCAAGCAACAGGTCTGTGTCCCTCTTATTTTGCTGTTAATGTAACATGCAAAACAAAAATGTAAAGCAGCATGACAGCAATGTGTGTAGTTGGATGTATAACTGACCTAGATTGACAGAATGAGGAGTAAGTAATTTACACTCACAGTGATGGCAAAGTAGCTGACCCCATACATCTCAAGGTCCTGAGCGATTTTCAGATATTCCATCTCAGCCTCATCCCTGTGTAAATGGTGGAAAATCAGGAAGAGAAATTGTATAAAACTATTACACATTCATTGCTCCAGAACTACTGAATCTAAGATTACACCTTCTATGAAGGCATTATTTTTTTCTTTACAGATTGGATTTCAAAAGGTTTCCGAGGTTAGTCTTACCTGGCAATGCCTCTGTGCTCTGCATACCAAGCTGTAATCTTCTCCTCCCACATATCTGCTGTCATTTGGTATTGCATTAATACCTATGGAAAAAATATAGGATCACAGGAAATGATTATTTCACTTGTTTCCTGTAGTTCTATTCAAATAAAGCTGATTTGTTTTAAATTATAATTCTGTGAGCCTTGTGTTGTGAGCATTGATATTTGCAACGTAGCAAAACAAAGAGTGCAGAATAGCTTCTTGAGCAACCAGCTGCATAATATTTTTAAGAAATGCACAAGAAGTCTCATCTTAACATGAGAATTCAAACCACTTTTTTTCCCCACATCTTTTAGTCACTGTATTTTCGTCCCTGAAACAGACATAAAAAAATAAGTGGTTAATCAATTTTCCTTTTAAAATACAAAATAAAAGTAGAGAACTCTTTTTTCCTTTCTTAATATCTGTTTCAAAAACATGCAAATATATATTTTCAAATCTATTGTGTGGACTTCACTCTTTAATTTCTGTTTTTAAACCACTCCACAAATTGACTATGTATACCAAAAAACATGTCGTTTTTTTACGTGTTCTTTTTATTCTCTTTTTTAAAAAATAAATAAATAAATAGAGTGTATTGTGGAATTTTCCTGTTGTTAAAGAGTGAGATAAAAAGAGAAGAAGATCTATTCTACAAAAACCTCCAAGATCGATCTGGTCTCAATGAGTATTTATTTGCAGCGTTCAAAGACTCCTCTCTCATACGATGTGGAGAGAAAGAAGCCCAGAGTAAAGAAAAACATGAATATTTATCCATTCCAGAACACACCCCTATCACATCACAACAGGATAACTGTTTACTTGGCAGGGTACAATCTGTCCCTGGGGTCATGGGAAGAGCCTATCCACTATTCTTGAGGAAAAGAAGACAAAACATCCTTATCAGAAGTATTGTGCGTGCAGTGTTCTCATACATTTCAACACATTTATATATGACAGATTATATGAGACACGAATAGTACACATAGTGTAAAATTTTCCATCACATGTTTTGTGGTGGTAAGGTTATTGGAAATATTAGACTTGACGAAGCTGCAGAACAATGACAAGAGATACCACAGCATGAGTTTCGTAGATGGCCAAATATACAATGAAAGCAGAGTAGGTCCAGCTTAATGACACTCATACTACAAGATTATCTGGGCAGATATAATGAGATCTGAAGTAGAGAACTTTTCTCCTTTGGAGTGTCCTGTAGGCAACAACCACGTTGGTACAGAGCCCTATCAGTTTCAACCGTTAGCGTAGGCTGCAAGTGCTGTGATAGCTGACACTGAGGACAAGAAGGGGCAGGAGAGGAAGACAGATCCCATCCCTGTAAATATACTATATGTACACACAATATCAGACGAAAGTCAGCCAGTGCGAAAGCAAGGTAAACAGACAGGCAATTAACTGGAGTGTTTATTGTTATTGCATGGCCTTTGGACCAGTCTTTACATTTCACTGCACATCTGTATGAGTATTTAAAAAACAAAACCTTAAAACTGAATTAAAGAAGACCAAGTGAATAACCATTATGTTCAGCTTTTGTATGAAGTGAAATGTGCACAGAAAGATGTACTGTTGACTCACTCTTTTTGGCAAAAGCTCATCTTGGGCCAAGAAACCCGGCTTGTGAAAATTTGGGTCATAGTCCCCGTACTGAGAGTGAAAACAGAACAGCCAGTTGGAAATGAGGGGGAAACGGATGATAAAGAAGGGGAGAAAGTCAATATTAATGCTTATTTTTCATATCACAAAAAACTTAATATCAAGTCTAGCTGAAAATAGAATACACACTGTGCTTTACACTTTTGCAGTATACAGCCAGGATAATCATACTACAGTTGCAGCAAATGAAAGAATGGGCCTTCTTACCTTGGCTTGGACTGCATATGATGCCAATAAAACAGATGCTTCTGGGGAACAGAATATCTCTTCATCTAAGATCTGTTTCTTGACCTGTACAACAGTTTGAGGACTTGTATGAGCAAGTTACATTTTTCAATTCCTTTCCTGAAACATTTTACCTACACTAACAAATCTATAACCGTGTTTGTGCTCAAACACATCAGATCAAATTATGCTTTCAGGGAGAGGTTTTCAGCTGAATTACCTGTAAGAAGAAGAGGTGTTGAGTTATTTCTTGCACCAGCTCTTCTTCTACCTTTTCTGGGAAGAATTTAGCCAGGAAATGAAATGTTATGGGAGAGTCCTTGGGGACCTCCTGATCCAAGACCTTGATGAAAAGTAAAACAATAATAGAGAACCATATAAGTGTTTTTGTTCGACCAACACGCACAAACACTAAAATATAATGCTAAGATCAGTGTCTTTGTTTTTACAAAACTTGACTTTATATTTTATTAAATGTAAATATGTAAAAAACTTATCAGGCAAGAAAGTAGAGCGCATGTTAGTTTCTGCCTTTCAGTATTTGTATTTACTTTCTGTTATTTTACAGATTTTGACTGTTTATCCGAGAAAACAACTCCAGGATGTCACCAATAATTTACATTTCAAATGCTGCAAACAAATAACTATCTGAATTGTGCATAAGATTTTAACCTTATAGTACTAAAAATTATAATTAATGTGTGTGTGTGTGTTTTTTTCCCAATCCTGAGCCAGTAGGACAAACCCAGGAACCCCCATCTTTACTCACTCGTTTCTCTGGTTTCAGCCAAGCGTAGGTATCCTTTACTGTGTACCTGAGTCCAAAGAACCAGGTTTCCCTCAAACCAACAGTGCGACACACCAGGTCAAAAAGGTCTTTGCCTTTCCACTTGACCTGAGAAAATCAGCAAGGGGTAAGTGAAGATGTAAAAAAAAAAAAAAAAAAAGATGCATCCTGATTTTATTGACATAAAATATTGAAATCGACAATTCTACACAAATTGTCTTAAGATTAGACAGCTTAGAGAGACAACTTGTGTACTAAAATATTTCCTTGGGAAAAGCTTAACTAATGCTTTTCTAAGGAAGCTGTAAAACACCTTTAATAATTATATGTAAGAAACAAGTTCAACTTCTTTCTATTTTCTCTCAAACTGCAATGCACAGATGCCAGATCTGTAAAACCAGAAAATGCAACATCTAAAAAGTATGCCATCACTTAGGTATAAGTACTATTATTAAATGTCCAAGGCTGTTTAGGTCATTATTCAGTGAGCTAATCCGGGAATCTGACTCAGCTAAATTTATGAGACAATAAACAATTTTTAAAAAACAACATATGGCTCAACATTAACCAGATCATAAAAATAAAACAACTTTTCCTGTAGAGAAGGATGAAGCATTGATTAGTTTGAAATATTGACGTAAATTTAGTACCTCACAGCTGAACTCCATCTCAGCATCCATGGTGACAACTTTGACTTTAAAAGTCTTCGGCTGTTTCTTTTTTAGCCCTAAAATAGACATTTTCAGTGTACTGCTTCCAAGAATCCTGCGGGGGGTGGGGGAGAGAAAAATTCAATATTTAATTGTGTAACAGCTTTCAGTAAACAAAAACAAGTTAAAATGTAATGTAATGTAAATGAGTTGTTAGAATGATAGTTAATATGGAAGTTAACACATTTAGCAGTGAGACACATCTTTCTCTACTTTTAAATACAACATACATCTTAAATTCATATAAATCTCATTACCACAGGTACGCTCTTCTCCCGTCCTACAAGGCTCAGATGAGCCTAAGCTTTTCTGTGAGGAAGACCAATACTGGCTAACTGCGTTAGCTTTACAACTATGCCACGAAAACGGACCAAAACAAGCTATAAAAAGAGCTGAACTTTCGAAAGCTATCCATGATGAAATATATTATACGAAGACTTAGTACCTTTCAAAATTGTTTCAACATCGCATTTGGAAACAACTTTACAGATGTTATTAATAGCTTAGTGACCTAGCTAGTTAGCTCGACTCTTTAATATCAACAGGACTTTCCAGAACACTTTTGTTTTGACTCCTGAATACTCTACAGGTGGAAACATGAATAGCATCCTGGGATAACGATACTGCGCATGCGCGTGCTTCGAGCACAAATGTCGCCTTCAGGGCTTGTTGGAAATAATGGGCTTCAGGATGGTTTTAGTAAACAGTATTGAGACCTTATGTGGAAGATCATCGACTTAACTTGTGGAGCGCAGTATATTTTCCAACTAAATGTTAAAAGGACGAGGAGGTACACAATATGCCCGGCTGACACTGCGGCTTGGTGAATATCGACCAAAGGCGTCTAAACGTTTCCTGGTCATTACATTATGACCCTCGTGACTGCAGTCAAGTGAGCCGGTGTTGTCTGCAGACTGCAGCATAGTCTGTATTCTACAGTAGTATTTAAAAAGTTGTACCATTATCTTTGTTCCAGCAGTCTGAAAGAAAGTAGTTACATGCAACTGTGCCTGTTCCGTATGTACAGCTCGTGTGTTATCTTAAACTAAACTAAACTAAACCTTGCTAAGCAGTTATCATTGACATAGGCAGGTATTCGTAGTGTACTATGTGTGATTGCCGAATGAATTAACTATAAAGTTACCATAATTACAAATTCGGTTTCATTTGGCTTCACATTTGACATAGTCACCAAAAGCAATCACTGTAGGAACACACTATCACAGAGTACAAGCTCAGCTTTTCATGTGAATGGTGTACAGCCTACTCACTGGGGTAGGATACTAAGCTGTTTACACTAACATCTTTATAGTCTTTAATTATAATCTCTCTGTGTAATTATAATGAAACATCTAATAATTATACTTGTCTCTTGATTTTCCATTTTTAAACAGATTTTTTAAAAATGTCTGCTGGTAGGACATTAGAAAATGTTAGGGCGACAGTCTTATCTGCTCACAAGAACTCCACCTTAGAAGATAAGATCAGCTTTTACGATTCCTGGGCAGAGAACTATGAACAGGTAAGATAACTTAGGTAAAATGAATTATTAAAAAAAAAAAAAAACATTTGTCAAGTTGAAGTGAAGTGTCTTACCTGTGCTTGAATCTGTATTTTTTGGAAATAAAATGCAGTCCAATCACAGTGTATAGCTGTCTTGTAAAATGTAAAGTTTACATTTTTATATATCTTCCAAGTAATCGTGTCTTACCTTTACTTGAATCTGTATTGTTTGGAAATGTAATGCAGTTAACTTCATCTATAAGCCATTTTTTTTTTCATATTTCGTTTTAATAGGATCTGGTTGTTCTTGACTACCGTGCACCAGGTCTGGCAGCAAACATGATCTCCTCTCATTACCTCGGTGACCGTGAAGCAGCTGTTGTGTTGGATGTGGCCTGTGGTTCAGGACTGATGGCTAAACAGGTAAACTCACCATCGAAGGAACAAACTTCAGCACTCAGCCTCTGTCTGAAGAAAACTGAATTTAAAAGTGCAACTTTCTTATAAAAGTTTAAATGTAATTTACTTATCTTGGAGAACATCAAGCTAAAATATGTCTTGTCAAATATAAATCTGTGGGGTGTTGAGTTGTCTAGTTAAACATCTTTTCCCAGTGAATGTAATCTTTTATCTTTACTGAATTGTGCGTTGGATCAGAACCTTTTTTTTAAGAAACCTTTTCTTTTTAAAACCCCTGTGTCCTTAGTTCTTGGTTTTAAGTTGAATAGAGTACCCTACATGTGTCATTTTTGTACAGATGAAGAAACTGGGATTTGGCCATTTTGTTGGTGTTGATGGAAGCAAGAGTATGATGAAAGTGGCTGAACGGAGTGACCTCTACCAGGATCTTAAGCAGTGTATGCTTGGAGAGGAGCCTCTACCTGTCCAGTGGGGTATTGATGCTTCATTGTTTCACTTTTTTCATAGATCTTCAGTATTTGGAGAGAAATCCTCATGCAGGGTGGCTAACTTTAATTTGACATTATTATAGACCTTTATCTATGTTTTCCTTTGTTTCCCCTCTGATTTATGTTACTGTTAAAACCCTGTACGTATATATGTATATGTTATCCGATTTAAAATTACAGAAAAAATCTCTAAATATTATACTATAAAATATTGTGAATTTTGACAATTACCTTTATCATATGCAGTGGTTTGGTAACTACGATGATCTGTTTCTCATCTTCTTCACCTTTTTATCATCAGCTGGATTGTTTGACATAGTTGTGATCACTGGAGCGCTCAGTGATGGTCAGGTCCCTGTTAGTGTAGTCGGAGAACTTTGCAAGTCTACCAAACCAGGTGAGAATTTTTCTTGGCGTGTGTTGATTCCATGCCATTTTCACTGCAGTAATGACAACCAGTAGCTCAAAACTGTATATATGATTGATAGCATTAACATCCTGTTTCCACTAGGTGGCAACATTTGCATGACCACCAGAAGTAACCATGACAATCTGGACTACAAAGCAGCTCTGGAGCGTGAGCTAGAGCAAATGGAAGAAGAGGGGCTCTGGTCTTGTGTTGAGGTCACTGAGGTGGAAAAATGGGAGAGAGCGGTGTCAGACAAGGAGGATGGTTATATACCTGGTGCTGTGTATCTCTATAAGAAACTATAGGAATAGAACATTTAGGATAACATTGAGTCTGGATTTATGATGTTGACTTAATGTTTCAGTTTTATGTTAAATAACATACATTCTACATGCTAAACTATTTAGCAACAACCAACATCCCTTCTTGGCAACCACTTTAATTTAATACAGATGCACAGTAACTTTCTTAATACAAGAATAACAACAGATCCAAGAGGACTGAGTAATAAATAAAGGTTCAACCTAAGTGTGTTTGCTGATAGTTTAATTTGTAGTTTTAGCTCATATAGAGGCAATGTGTTCGACTTTAGTCTCAGAATGAGAATTGTTTATTATTGCCAAGTACATGTACATATAGTCATAGACTCAGTGTTTTGGTGCAAAAAAATAGCGAAGAACTAAAGCAAAGATAGTAAGTAGCTATAAAACAGCTGTGCTGCTGCTGATATTAAAAGCAATGTAAAAATAATTCTAAAAAATATTTTTAAAAAATGCTTTGTTGGACCTGTGCAGTTGTGCAGGTATGTGCACGATTAACAATACAAATAAATGGCAGTATAATTTTCCAAAACAGGGTGCAGTATAAACAGAAAATATGCAAGTCCAGTGTTCAGAAATGTAACGCTTAAAATCTGTTTTAGTTTTAATCTATATAAAGACCAGCTAAAATCTCTTCATGGGAGCTTTAATAAAGACTGAATAAGATGCACTATTTTTTATTACAAAGGTAGACACATTTGACTTCGTGCTATTTTATTTTCACTCATGGAAAGCAAAGAGAAAAAAGCATCCATACCTTTTAAATTGGGAAGCAGTAGCTCAGTCTTTTGGGGCTTGGGTTAGGAATAACAAATACATTACAGACTGATTCTGGAATGTGTCTGTTATGAGAGGTGCCAGTTTTCTTCCTGAGCACTCCCAGGATTCCCTTGGGCAAGACCCTATCTGTTTGGGTGCTTTTTCATGTGCAGCCCCCCACTTCATTAGTGCATGTCCATTGGATCCTATTTGTACGTGTGTGTACTATAGCCTATGTGTCGAGCATGTCTAACAGTGTGAAAGTAATTTTGTGGACCATCATATGTTTAGGAATACAGATTTTGTTCCTCTTCATTGACGGAAGTGACACTCGGATCCATGTTAATTAATGTTAAACAGATGGGGATTCACCGGGACTCCTTTATGTTACGTCACAGTCGAATGCGGAAGTAAAGCGAGCAAACGTACTAAAACGTCTCCAGGAGACCCTGTGGGTTATTAATTTATGAATTTCTTTAAAAATGGCATAATTAAGTCATTTTCATATGACTAGTTCACTGGTGTCTTTAACCTGCAATATGCTCTTTAAAGTAGGCTACCTCCCTCTTTTGAAATAGCTATTAGCCCCATTTTGACCAAAGGCTCCCAGAACTAAAAGGTTCAGGGACATCTCTTGAAGGAACTAAAGTAAAGTAAAAGTATTTTTGCAGAAGTCAAAACAAGTAGTTTAATCTTGATGAACTGTGAATAATGTAAAATACACTTAAAGTAAAACTAAACAAGTTGAAAATATTAAAACACTATAAAGGTTTGAAATCCAGATTAAAACTGTGTCTCTTCTCTTACTTGCTTTTCTATGTATTTTTTAGTTTAGTTCGTTTTATCTTAAAGTCTTACTTATTGTTAAACATCCCTGGACCTTCAGAAAGTATGTAACGCTGAGCAGTGTATTTCTTAGGGGTAAACTTCTACCCCAGAACTACATTTCTACCCTGGTAGATCTGGTGGAAACACATAGTTCTGGGGAATAGTGCTGTTGAAAAGGGGCTATTGGCTTTGACAAGTGGGGTGGAGTGTTGTGCAAGATGGATCCAATGGGAAGAGAAGACAATTTTGTAAAACCGGTTTTTCTGTTACAACCCTTCTCTAATTTTCACCTTTAGGCCTTCCTACCCCAAAAGCTAGGTTTTGTCCATTCATGATTTCTTTCCTGAAGAAGCAATTGAGGCTACCTTACTGTTTATTGTGTTTCATCTCATAGTTGGATTTAAAAAATGTCATGTCAAAGAACATTTGAAGCTGTTAAGGAGAGGGTTGCATTGGTTCGTGCAACAGCTGGGGCTTGGGACAAATTGGCGATGTATGACACCTGGGCAGAGAACTACGATCAGGTTGGTATTTATCATCCTTTTTCGATCAGTTATACCACGGCAGGATTGACACTATTTAAATAACAGTTTACCCCCTGTTCTTGTAATATTCTTTTCGTATCCTTAAACACTCCGATGACATTCAGATAAACATTGAGTAGGCTAGCCTAAGCCTATAGTCAATGTCTCCTAATAATAAAATACTACACGCATGAGGCTACGTGTCCATAAAGTTAACGAGACATAGACTACAGAGAAAAAAGAAGCGCGACTTTCTTTGAGTTATCACACTCCCTGTGATCGCTGCATGCGACCACAACGACCTCCGTGAACCTAATTAAACGGCCGAATTACCAATCAATCAATCAATCTTTATTTGTATAGCGTCAATTCAAACTTCCTTTTAACAGGCAGAAATCTTCAGAAGACCAGGGCTCATGATGGAACAGCCTGTGCTGGGCTTGAAATGGGATGGGGGGGCGCGGTTGTTTGGGCAGGCCATCCTCATCAACAGTCCCAAGGAACCTAAGAGAGCTCAGGAGCTCCCAGAAAAAGGAGAGGTTAGAATATTTAGATTGTGACAAGCAGTAATAAGATATGAAAGCAGAGGGAGAGAGAGATAAGAGATCCTGGTGCCAGTTCCCCTGGTAGTCTAGGCCTATAGCTGAATAACTATGAGCTGGTCTATACCTGATCCAGCCCTAACTATAAGATTTATCAAAAAGAAAAGTTTTAAGTCTATTCTTAAAAGTATCTAGTGTGTCTGCCTCCCGGACCCTGATTGGTAGACAATTGCAAAGGAGCGGTGCCTGATAACTAAAGGCTCTACCTCCCATAGTACTTTTAGGGACTATAGGCACCACAAGCAGGCCTGCATTCTGGGAGCGTAATGTTCTTGTCGGATAGTACGGTACAATTAACTCTTTAAGATAGGATGGTGCCTGACCGTTTAGAGCTTTTAAGTGAGAAGAATGATTTTAAATTCTATTCTTGATTTTATAGGGAGCCAATGGAGAGAAGCCAATACAGGAGTAATGTGGTCCCTTTTCCTAGTTCTAGTCAGAACACGAGCTGCAGCATTTTGGACTAGCTGAAGGGTCTTTAGAGATTTACCAGAGCACCCTGCTAAAAAAGAATTACAGTATAATCTAGAGGTAACAAATGCACAAACTAGTTTTTCAGCATCATTTTGTGACATGATCTGCCTGATCTTAGAGATATTACGAAGGTGAACATTATGTTTTATTGTTTCCTATGTTGTTCGTTCTCCGCTCTTTTGTGGATGTTGTCATTGACATGACGTTTTGTTTATAATTTTAGTGAACCACTTCAGTAAAGTTAGAAAGATATTCACAGATTCGGCTTTCCCGGATCAATAAATCACCAGCGGAACATTGTTTTTACAAAACCGATACCTCTTTAGAATAACATAATTTAATGTTTAAAAACAAGTAAAATTACATGAAAGCAGATTTCCTCAAACTAAATCTTGTAGTATAATCAAGAGGAGTTCACCTATATGTGCTGTGAGTTTGCTGACACTACTTCATGTTATAGTTCAGTTATTGATTATTTTATCACATAATTTAATGTTTAAAAATCATTAAAATCACATTAATGCACATTCTCTCAAACTAAGTGTTGTAGTATAACCAAGAGGAGTTCATCAATGTGTGCTGTGAGTTTGATGACACTACATCATGTTACAGTACCGTTATTGATTATTCTATTACATAATTTAATGTTTAAAAATCATTACAGTTACATTAATGCACATTTTATCAAACTAGGTGTTGTAGTATAATCAAGAGGAGTTCCGCAATATGTGCTGTGAGTTTGGTGACACTACAACACTCCTGTATGAAGCTATTGATTTTTATTCTTGAACCTTTTTTTAGTGTTGCAATTTGCAGACGGTCCCTTAGCATTCGAGCCACAGTCGGCTCCCATAGAGGCCAATACAATTGCCCAAGCGCGGCGGACGGCTCGTTTTGAGGAAAATCGGTTTGTAGCTTGTAGTCCACCTTGCTGTGATTCTAAAGAGGTATCGGTTTTGTAAAAACAATGTTCCGCTGGTGATTTATTGATCCGGGAAAGCCGAATCTGTGAATATCTTTCTAACTTTACCGAAGTCTTTCGCTGACCATCAGCGGAATATTGCTTTTACAAAACCGATACCTCACATCATAGCAGGGTGGACTGCAAGCTACAATCGGATTATCCTCAAAACGAGCCGTCCTCTGCGTTTGGGAACTTGTATTGTTCTCTGTGCGCAGGTACCGTCTGCAAGTTGCAACACTTGAACATCTACAAAAATAAAAGTAAATAACTTCACACTTAACAGTTGTAGCCTACTGTCATCAAAATCACTTTACACATAAGTGATCTCTTGTCGTTTGGACTACATTAGAAAAAATACTTTATTTTTTACTTTACTTTAATATTTTTAGGATTTTTTAATTAAGTTATAAAATAGTAATAGCTTTACAATGACATGTTGGAGCATCATCAAACTCACAGTTTACATAGATGAACATCTCTTGTTTATACTACAACACTTAATTTGATTAAATATGCTTTCATGTAATTTTAGCAGTTTTATCTTTAAAGTAGTAATAACTGTACTATAACATGATGTAGTGTCATAAAACTCACGGATGAACTCCTCCTGATTATAGCCTACTATAAAACTTACTTTGATCAAATGTGTATGAATATCATTGTATTGATTTTTTTTATAATTTAAGTAATAAAATATTAAAAAAACTACTGTAGCATGTTGTAGTGTCATCCAACTCACAGCAAACATAGATGAACGAGGTGTCGGTTTTGTAAAAGAAGTGTCCTGCCGATGAGTTATCGGTCCAGGAAAGCTGAATCTGTGAATATCTTTCTATCTTTACTGAAGTTAAAGAATCACTGATCTGATTTTCTTTCTCAAAAAGGATGTAGTTACTCTGGACTTCCAAGCACCAGCTTTTGTGGCAAAGATCATCTCCTCCCATTACAGCGGTGACCCTGAAGGTGCTGTTGTGTTGGATGTAGCCTGCGGTACAGGAATGGTGGCAAAGCAGGTGAGATTGACCATAACAAACAGAAATCATTATGGCTGTTGTACTCTGGCAGTGATGGCACCTATCTCTGTCTGTCTGTGTGTGTGTGTGTGTGTGTGTGTGTGTGTGTGTGTGTGTGTGTGTGTGTGTGTGTGTGTGTGTGTGTGTGTGTGTGTGTGTGTGTGTGTGTGTGTGTGTGTGTGTGTGTGTGTGTGTGTGTGTGTGTTCACAGATGAAAGATTTTGGTTTTGCACATTTTGTGGGCATTGATGGAAGCAAGCTTATGTTGGAGGAGGCCAAAAACAAAGGACTCTACCAAGACTTGAAGCAATGCATTTTGGTACAAGAGCCACTTCCAGCGCAAACTGGTACAGCATAATTGTTTTTTTCCTTATCAACAAGCTAAAATTTGATTTATTGCCAAGTAAATATGTAGCTTTTTTGAGGTAATAAACTTCATTTACATGATTCCAGTACAAGATATTTGCAGGAAAGAAATATATCAATATTACTATATTAAATATAGTAATATTACTTTTTTAAATTTGACAAATAAAAGTTGAGAACTGCAACCTCATAACCAGATGCTCTTAATCCAACATCTAATTTATAGATTTCAGTCTCTATGAGCTGACTCTTCACTTCCTCCTGCAGGATCATACGACGTGGTTATAATTTGTGGAGCACTAACTGTGGATCATGTTGCTGTGAGTGTGATCAGAGAGCTGTGCCACGTCTGCAAACCGGGTAAATGAAGAAAAAAAAAGTGGAGATTTTAATCCATACTCAATGAAAATTATTATTTCTATCTCACCCTTACTTGTTTTCTCCAGGTGGCTTGGTTTGTATGGCATGCAGACATGGTGAAGACAGTGTGGAATACAAAGCATCCCTGGAGCGTGAGCTTAAGGAGATGGAGATGGAGGGACTGTGGAGTTGTGTCGATGTCACTGAGATAGAAAAATGGTCAAAATCATTGACTGCTGCAGGGGACAAATACATATCTGGATCTGTGTACCTCTACAAAAAAGTGTAATGCAAAATAACACATAGCTGCTACACACAAATTGTATAACAACAGACACTGTTGACAATAAAAAGTCAAAGAGATGCAAATTAAACTGAAATAATTCACTCCACACTTCTGGTGTCAAGTGTCCTTTTTATTGTTCAATATGGACACATTTCTGTAAAAAGAAATAAGATGGTAAACATACTGCAATTATATACTGCTTTGAAGGTCTTATGACAGGGCAAAAAGCAAACAATGACTTTTTCTATAGCTTATTGAAAAAACCCCCCAACTATGATGCAAGTCAAACTTAGTCACTTGTATTTAGCAATTATCTTGAGGTGACAGTGGTGTATTCTATACTTGCAGTTTCACCTGGGCAAAATGGCCTAAAAATGTACATTACCAAAGTCAACACGGTAATGTAAGATAGGACCTGAAAAGCATAGAGGACTAGCTCTCTCTCGCACTCTCTCTCTCTCTCTCTCTCTCTCTCTCTCTCTCTCTCTCTTCTCTCTCTCTCTCTCTCTCTCTCTCTCTCTCTCTCTCTCTCTCTCTCTCTCTCTCTCTCTCTCTCTCTCTCTCTCTCTCTCTCTCTCTCTCTCTCTCTCTCTCTCTGAAAACTACAAACTCGCTTCTGTAAGAAAATTAAGCTTGATTTACAAATTCTAGTTGTTTCTATTGAATTAGCCAGACTTATATCTCCAAACTATATAAAATGTATTAAGGAAGACTATGTATTTCCTCAAAGTTAAAAATGAAGGTTCTTTTTTGTCACATATATTTGCAACAAGTACAATCACAGTGAATGTATTAGTCTTGATGCAGCAGAAAATGAGCCAAAATACGACAAATTCATAAAAAAGAATGACAAACAATATTGATGTTATATATTATATGTTAATAATTCATCCCAAGGGGTGCTTTTATCCTAGTGCTGTACAGGCAGGCTTGGTTCGAATCCCACTTTCTCCTTTCCCACACTCTCTCTCCTTGATATCCAACTCTACCCATGGTCCTGTCTCTCTAATAAAGGCAGAATAAGGCAGGGTAGTCTTTTTTAAAAGTCTGCAGCATTTATCTGTTAGGGCCTGATGTCTTGATGTGTGCCTTTGATAACTAGGTGGCCCTTTTTCATAGATTATGAAAATGAACATTAGTGCGAAAAAAAATCATACTGAAGGGGCCCTCAGGTCATTGTGTGTGTGTGTGTATCTATATATCTATATTTATCTATATATCTATGTCTATATATCTATATATTATATATGTATGTATATGTATATATGTATGTGTGTGTATATGTATATATATATATATATATATATATATATATATATATATATATACTAAAACTTGATCTTAAATGTTGTTAATTTTTGTTGATGTTCTCATTTCTGTAAATTCTTGCCAACTGTTGCAGTTTTAGTAATGCATGAAAGTAAACTTCTACTGGATTCAATGTTGTATTGAGTTTGTTTTCCAAGACAGAATGATTCTAATTTTAGTAGATAATGATCCATCCACACATGATGTCAAACTGGGGCACATGTTTTGTAAACATGACTCACTGAAACCTAATTTGAATCCTTTAGAAAAACACCACTCCTCTCCTAACACTGCACACTTCCAATTTAAGCTTCACTCTCTGTCAAACCAGTTTGTCCTGTGGAAAGTTAATAGCCACGAAGATGACCGAGAGCTCAGAGGTTGTTGTAAACATTGAATGACATGATCTTTTCAGCTCATGTGTCATATGTTAATGGTTTTAATGCATTTATACGCAGAAACAGGCAATATGTTGTTCAATCAAACAGTGCAATTCGTTGGCAAGTACATTTCAAATATTCTTTAATAATATAACATCATGAATCACATTTTATAGTTCTGAGAAAAGCCAAAATCAACACATTTACAGAGATATCTGGTACTAATGCAGCTGCATAAGATTTTTTTTTTTTTTTTAACATTTTATCACAAATAGATGTTTCAAGGCTGCTGAGAATCTCAAAGGGGCACATCAGAAATGCACACAGGTGTTGCTATTTGTCTAGCAGTAGCAAATAAGCTAGAGATTCATCCTCATTCAGTGCATATGAACACTGGGGTAAATCATTGATCCCAGTCTCAAATAAGGAAGCTTTTATAAAAATAAAAATAAAAAGTAGACAACAAAGGCATATTTCATTGCACATTTACTCAGTTTGTTGTTGTATTTGTTTTTAGTTCAGTCTCAGTGTTATTCTTCTGCATGTTAATGACTGTTGTCCAAACCTCTTCCTTTTCCTATAAACTCAAGTCCATTCAGTCCATTGGTCAAAACAACATGCTTGAGTAAAGAGATGTACTGCAATTAAATTCTGAATCAACTTCATGAACTACATGTCCACAGTCAGCACTCAGAAAATAAGCAAACTTGTACTTCTAAACAACTCTTAATGTGTCAAATTTCACATTGTATTATTGTAAATGCATTGTATGAATATGTTAAAGAATTACAGGTATGTTTTTGCTGGATTTGAGGATGTATCCTCATTGTCACTCTTGATTGAGAAATTAGGTTCCATTTCTGCTTGTTTCAGCTGAGACTTTGTAGAAGGAGCCTCACTGATTTCAGATTTGGTCAACTCAGGTCTCTTCATCTGGGACTTTGTTGACGGTGCCCACGATCTTTCTGACTGCTGCCTTGATTCTAGATCAGGGTCATCTTCCCAGGGAGGCCTTGTGAACATCTGAGATTTTGTGGATGTTCCCTCGTTGCTTTGAGACCTCGGAAACAAGGCTCCAACAGGCTGAGCCTTTGCTGAAGGTACTCTGCTGTGATGAGAACCTGTTGGGATTGACCCATTGGAGGACCGGACCACCAGATAGCGGACCGAGGGGCTTTTATCTTCATTGTGGGCTTTTAAAGGCCAATTTGAGCTTATGAACAAACCCCCTCCAAGGATAAGCAGTATGGATGCTCCCCAGCCGATGTAGAGACTGGCTCCAATCTCCCTCCGCTGGGCATCTATAGAGGCACTGTAGAACTTCCTCACAACTGCCCCAGCTGCCCAGGAGGTGGGAATCAAACACAGCAGCCCTGTGGCTATTAACACTGCACCCGCTGCCAAGGCCACCTTGCCCTTCACCCCGCCTCCTTCTTCATCCAAAAAGCGAGTGCATTTCCCCCCGACAAAGGCCAGAATGAGGCCAATGCCTCCAACCGCAATGGCCAAGATGGTGAGAGCCCTGGCGGCCTGCAAGTCTGCGCTTAGGGCAAGGAGCGAATCATAAGGTTTACACTGTATCTGCCCTGTGCTCTGGACCACACAGGTCATCCAGATCCCCTCCCAGATGGTCTGGGAGGTGACAATGGTGCTGCCCACAAAGGCTGTGACCCGCCACATGGGCATGATGCAACTGATGATGACCCCAGCCCAACCCAGGAGGCAAAGGGCGCTGGCCAGCATCTGGATCCCCATCGAGGCCATGATGGAGGGGTGGAGGAAAGATCTATGATGCTGCTCAGTGTATACTCACAAAGTGTTGTAGTCTCTTCTGTGGAATGTCTTCAGCGTTTACCTCTAGTTCCTTCTCTTTTGGAGTGTCTCGCTTTTGTTTGTCAGTCTTTCAACGCTGTTTTCACACGTCTTCATCTTTACATGTTGCTTGAACCTTTCCTTTTCTTTCCACAGATGCAATATTCTGGAGTATATATTCCAGCAACAGAGTCCTATCTGAAATTTTCAGCTGTCTGACAGCTTTAACCTAGTATGAGGCGTGTCTCACTTCATCCTCTGTTCATTTGTTTACAGCCTACTTTCCTTCTGCTCCCCCTCCTATTTTGTATGCCTATCCTCTCCTCCCCCATCCACTTCTCTCACCTATGTCTTCTCTCTTTGTTTCTTTACCTGAGAGTGCTCTTTCCTCCTTGTCACCTGAGCGGCTGCCTTCGTGCTGTAGCCAAGTAGTAGATGCACCACACCTTCTTTAGCGGGAAAAACAAAGGGTAGGAGGTTGTCCGAAAATAAAAACAGAAAGGGGAGAGAGAGAGATAGAGAGAGAGAGAGAGAGAGAGAGAGAGAGAGAGAGAGAGAGAGAGAGAGAGAGAGAGAGAGAGAGGTTTCTGTGAAACAGTGACATCACCTAATCCGTCCCTCATTGTCTTCATCGCAAGAGAGGAGTTTAAAACAATGATCTTTGGATAAAGCAGGAAGCATGATAGGTCTCAATGGACATTAGATTTGATCACAAGATGCATAATCACGAGCTGCAAAAAAGTATTTTTTTATTCTGTTCTTATCTTTTTGAACAAATACAAAAAAAGAGAAAGGGAAGTGGCAAGTACATGTCAGTGGAGGGGAGAGCATGATTCATGCATTCTTGTAACAAAGGAGGATGTGAAACACAATCTCCAAAAACCAGTTTCATTCTTCCACTGGCTTCTCCACAGAAAAACCTGTTTTAAAACACACATGTACACAGAGATATGTAAGCACACACACACACACACACACACACACACACACACACACACATACACACACACACACACACACACATACACACAGACACATACACAACACATGAATACACTCGCTTGCACAGTCCTACCTGTGGTCTAAATGTTCTTAAGTGCTTATCAGTGCTGTGCTTTGAAATATATGAATAAAGCACCAGAGGAGGTTTGTTACCCTGTATAAATCTGCTTTCTCTTTAAATGCAATGAGCACCCCCCCTGAATTTTCCCAGTAAACATCACTCCTTTGTAGCAAGAATACAAATAGTGGCCCTGTGTTAATGTTTTGATGCAGGCAGGGAGTTTATGGGTGGAATACCAGGGGAGGGGATGTATTTTATTTTTTATTTTTTTACCAGAATCCAACTTCTGATGTCGCAAGTTGAGAACATTTGAAATTTTTGTCTGTGTTATAGGGCTTTGTACAAACAAAGGGCTGGATGGGTTTAGTCCCCATTTTGTGGGTCGATAGAGACTCAGGTTAACCAAATAAATGTTCAGAAACACTGTAAAAGTGGATTTTTAACAAAATATCCAGTTTAAGGGAATACATGTTTCGATTCATAATCAAAGCTTTAAGGAAACAAGTTTTTGAAAATATTTTTAAAATGATGGCGACACTGTGTAGTATTCTTTATTTGTGTTAATTATTATTCATTTGGGGTTTTTTTTAGTATTCCACAGCAGTGTTATAAGAAATGGTGACCATGGCCTTAATTTCGAACTTCAACCATGAACTCCAACACAAATGTCTTTTTTTTTATCATTGGGCTTTTTGTTTATTTAGCCCACTTTTTGGCAGGAAGAACACACATACTCTTCCAGTTTGTAAGAAGTTAGTCAGGTGCACTTGTAAAAAACAAAATGTTTTGTGTGGTAACACAAAGACATGTCAATATCTTCAAAATCTCAAACAGATGTCTTGAACATATAAAACCTGCCAAATGGAGAGATGGAAAGAGGCTTTGCAGCAACATACTCTCACATGCACAATCATAGTGTTTAGTAAATTCAATCATTTACATAATAAACAATATAATGTTAAAAAAAAGCAAACTGTGTGGCTCAGAAAAATATAACTACTAAAAGTTGATTTTATATAAATATATGTGTCTCATACTGATGCCAACACATACGCTTTGAATGTCATTATTTCTTTAAAGGGATACTTCAGCCATTTAAATGAAGCTTTGTATCATTGGAAACATGTTTCTAATGATACACAACTTCATGCAAATGGGTGAAGTATCCCTTTAAAAACTGTTCAGGTGATTTTAGGCGATACATAAACAACTAACCAGTCAAATGAAATTTTAAAAAATCACATATTACAGAAAACACGTGAAGATGTTTTTAGAGAGCAAAATACATGCTTATCTTACACTTAACCAAACACATATTCTAAATGGTGAAATTCATCATGGCACAAACAGAGGCTAAACTCTTTGTCTCATCTCTCTAACCAGACTGTCCCATTTCTGTTCCATGAAATTTAAACTTAGGCCTTGCTGCTCTCCTCAGAGCGAGCCTTAGAGTACTTCACAACATACTCATTCTCATCTCTGGGGGGACAAGAGCTGCACAGGAGGCCCCCACCCAGGAACAGCAGCCCTGCTGCACCCCAGCCAAAAGTGAGGCCCCAAGCTCCCTCCTCTGAATGTTGGTCAGGATTGGGTTGTGGGAAATCACAAATGATGGTGTTGGCGGACCAGCAGATGGGAATGAACACCAACAGACATGCGATGATGAAGACAGTTCCACAAGCAATGGCCACTTTGCTCTTCTGCCTTTCATCATCCACAAAGTTGGTACACTTGCCCCCTACTATGCAAATACAAATCTGTCTGCTACACCTGCGATATGTCAGTCAAGAAAACAGATGACAGAACGATGAAGTGAATGTTCAGTGCAAGATTTGTGGCGTTACAGTTGCATACTATAGAAATATTAGTTTGATGTTTAAAACACAATTGGATAACAGCGGAGACCGAAACAGGCAGTCTTGCGTCACGTCATCAAAACAATAACTGGAGATATACTTCCATAATTTTTTATAGAAGGAGCCTCAGAGAGCTCAGGGTGTTTGTCAAGCCGGAGTACAAGATACCAAAAACATTTTTTATTCAAACATAACATCTCAAATCTTGAATGAAAGGAAGCACAGAGAAGAATAATTTCAAGTGGGCTACCAGATTGTGCTTCTTTTCTGGTGGCCCAGTTCTTTTCTTAAGCATTGTACACCCCAGCCTCCCTCTGAGCTATCCTGAAGGAGTCATTGTTGTGCACTTGGGCTACGTGCTCCATCACCCTTGGTGCAGGACGTTCATACATCCTAAAGCTGTTTGGTCTAATGACACCAGGCCTCAGTATGGCCATGTAGGATGAAGGGTCACTGTATTGAGAGTTGGTGTTGTACGGCATGTAGGAGTAGTTGGAGGGTGGGGATCTCTCCTTTTCCCAACAGACACAGCAGAGCAGAATACCACTAAGCAGCAGCAACACAGATGAGGCAAAGCCAATGTAGACCGAGGAGCCCACCTCTCTCTTCATGGTCGCCGCCACAAACGGGTCATTGTAGACTGAGACAGTTGCTGCAGCTGACCAGCTGACTGAAATCAAGCACAGGATTCCTGACAGGATGCACAAGGCTCCACCAAGAAGACATGCCTGTAAACATAAAGTTGTCCTATTAACAATCAGTACTTCTGTGTGGAGTTTTTACTAAAATTGTGTTCATTGCCCTAAAAAGAAGATTGAGACCATTACTGGTGAACTTAGTTGTGGAAGTGTCATTTCTAAATAGCAATATCTAGAATTTTACAATCACAATCAAACAGAAATTTCTAAATGATTCCTTTAAAATAGCATTAATTTGGTTCTGATATATGTGGCATTTAACCACTCCCAAATGTATTTTAAGCGTGTAACCTACCCAAGTTAGTGTAACTTTATTTCAAGGTCAAGGTTTCTTTATTTGTCCGTCGGGAGAAATTTGTCTCAGATATGGGGAAATTGTCGCATAGACAATACATAAAACAATTAAATAAATAAATACATCAGATATTTCCCATGTCAAAACATTAGCTTATCCCTGCTGCTAAGGTACCCAAATATACAATTAAGTATAAATACAGACGTCTTCGATCATCAACCACCCTTAAAGCAATTCGAATAGAACATTTTGAGGTAAAAAGCTAACAAATGTGTTCATCTTTCTTTGCCTTAATCTACTATCAAGAACTGATTGAACTGATTGTTTATTGTCCAATAGATTTAACTGTCTCGTTTTAAATATCTATAGGTCAAATAGCTCCAGCTGCACTGGAAGTGCTGAGAAGATTACATTTTGTCAACAAATTAGACAGACACATTCCTGACCCTGATGAAGGCCACAAGCCGAAACACATTATTTTAATTTGTAAATAAATTTGATCTTCTTACTACAAGTGTTGCTGAAGCTATTTGACCTCTTCTAAGCCTTTCAACTTCATGCACCTTGTCAGCTCTTAAAGTGTGTGCCAAAAAATCCTTGTTTTAAATATCTGCAAGGCCAAGTGAATTTTATTTTATGAAACTTAAATTGTAGTAGCATGACTGAGGTGAACTTTGTCATGTTTGTACTTATGTGACAATAAATTTAGTTCCTACTCACTCTGCCGCCTTGGAGCCAACAAAGCCCATAAGATATGTGGTTCTCCAAGCAGAGCTCAGCCTGTGGTACCTTACCTGTACGTCATTCTCCACTCTTTCCTCCAAATGTCCTATACTCTATCCAGGGTCCTGTCAAATAAGGCATAAAAGGCCAACCCCCCCCCCCCCCCCCCCCCAAAAAAAGATACGTCTTGGAAAGATAAACGAAACATGACTACAACTTTACAACCTTCTTTCTGGAGGCAGAGGACGACGACATGTAGGTGTACGTTGGCTCCAAGGGGTCACGGGGAGCGCTGCTACAGTTGGCCACGCCTCCTCCAAGGAGGGTGATGATGAAGCCCAGGAAGCCGGCAAGTATGGAGATGAGTGTGAGGGCACGTCCAGCCTCAAGGTCTAAGGTCAGTGTTATGGAGGTAGTGTGTCTCTTGCACTGCATCTGACCTGTGGCCTGAAGGATACAATGAATCCACAGCCCATCCCACACCTGAAACAGAGAGAGAGAGTCATGATGTGAGATGTTATGTTGTGTGATGGAGCATCTTACGAGGGCATTATGGTGAGTTTAAGGGTAAAACTTGAGTTTGGGGGCTGCAGTAGCTCAGTCTGTAGGGACTTGGGTTCGGACGCCGAATAAAGTCCTGATCGGAACAAAAAAAATTGAAGTTGGTCTGGTACCTGTTTTCTGAAGAGGTGCCAGACCACTTCTCGAGCACTGCCAAGATGCCCTCGACCGCGCTTACAGTGGGGGAGGCCGCCCTACTCTGAAATCTCTTCATTAATGCATGTCCACAAGTCCTACTTGTGTATGTATTTGATTCAGGCCTATGTGTGTGACAAGCATGTCTTAAAAAATAAGAGTGCAAACCACAATTTCCCCCTCAGGGAAACAATTATATAGAATTAAAAAAAGAAAAAACAAGAAATAATAGAAATGTAATTATCTGTAATCTCTAATTATTTGTGTCATGGAATGGAAAAAACCTGGTAAGCAATGGGAATATAGCATGCAGTATATAACGTTTATTTCTCTGTCACATGCATAAACTTACTGATTGCGCAGTCACAATATTGGCTCCCACAAAAGATCTCTCACGCCACATCGGTAATCCACATGTCACACTCACTGATAAAACACCGATCAGTGCCAGAGCCAGGCCCCCAATCTGCGTGCCCTTGCCCCCCATTTGAAAAACATGCAGTGCGTTTATACTTCCAGAGTTGTTGAGAAATAAAATATCCACTGACACTCTGGAAAACAAGGTATACTCTTAAATATGTCTTGGCAGGAAACAAAGGACGGAGTTACTGTACATTTCTCTTGTCTCGTGTCTGTTAAAATAAAGAGTAAGCTGCTGTTGTTATCTGTTTGGTTTTCCTCTTATGTTAAGTGGTCAGATGACGCAAAAATCAACAGAGATATGTAAACGTGCTGTAGGTTAGATATCTTATCAGCTTTCTGTAAATACACAGAGTGCTCAAATAACTCTGAGCTAAACACAAGTCTTGTTTTTCAGGTTTATTTACACATTGAAAAGAGCATCTGAATGGATCAGCTCCTGTTACTTGCAAATGCATTTAAAAAATTGCAGTTTGAAAATAAATAAAAAACAGGAAAACAGAACTTCTGTACAAAAACTCAAGTATACAAGGTGAATTTATTGTGGGTTTAAATTTAGAGAAACAACCATTCAAAATCTAAAGATCAGTTACTCAAAGGTAATTTCCATTCTTCTTCTCAACAATTGAACTGCTATTATAATTACATAATTTAAAAAAAACATGTTCATGAAGCTCATTACTTTGCCATATGCTGATATGTCATTGTCACTTGTAAAAATAAATGTAAAGAAACCTGCTGTGAAAAAGTTATCAACAAAATCAACTTTCATCATTTGTGTGATACAGACTGAACACTACACCAAGATGGTTGTCATGATACAATGATTAGCTTAAAAAGACTTTGTTTTAAAATATTTCCATGAAAAACAAAACCTTAAACATAATGGTAGTGTACAATTTTAGTGTACCTTTTAATTATTTTTACAGAGATCATGTATTTATAAAATATTACTTGTGCATTTTCAACAAAAATGACAAGAAGAGTCTTGATCAGTCCAACAGTTAACACATTACTGTATGTTTTGACCACAGTCTGAGTTTTATACACATCCTGGCCTTTCTCCTCTGTATCCTCAGCATCTGTAGGTGCTACACAAAACCACTCCTCCTATGACGAGCAGAGCTCCAGAAGCCCAGCCCACATATATTGAAGCCCCGAGCTCCCCCCTCCTCCCCTGAACGGCCAGGGGGTTGAAGAAACCAGTGATGATGTTATGAGCCGACCAACTGACAGGAATGAGGCACAGCAGCCCTGCCACTATAAACACAACACCCCCAGCGAGACCAATCTGACCCTTAGTTGGCCAGTTGTCACGAAAGAAGTTTGTGCAGCGGGCCCCAACCACAGTCAGCCCAATGGCCACCACACTGACAGCTATGGAGACGCAGATCAGAGCCCGGGAAGCCTGCAGTTCCTGTGGTAATGCCAGTATGGAGTCGTAGGCTTTACACTGAGAGTGACCCGTGCTCTGGATCACACAGTTCATCCATAAACCCTCCCAGAAGACCTGAGCAGTGACGATGTTTGCACCAATAAAGGCTGTCACCTTCCATGCAGGAAGTCCACAGATGAGGATGGTGCCCAAAAAGCCGATGATTGCTAAACACACACCCACGAGCTGAGTCTGCATTTTGATAAAAAATAAAAATAAAAATCCAAGGCAGGTGGTCAAGTTTGCCACAAAGTCAAAAACAAAAAAATCCACCCTCTGAGCCAGAGATCATTTTGACAACAGAGCTCTGTGTTGTTTTTGGTTTTCAGAGCAGTTGTGGGAAGGCAGAGCATCGGGGAGGGGACTCTGCTACTTTTCAGGTCAGGTTTCTTGCTCGTCCTGATTCCTGCTCACTATGAAAAGGTGGGAGGAGATAGATGCCAACAAAAGAAGTCCTGTATAAAAAATGTGTTGTGGCTGAGTCTTGTGGCTGAGAAAAAAGATAAAATAATCCTTTATTCATTTTGCAAACAGAGAAATATGTCTCTCCTTTTAAAATCTGTGCTCTTTTGTAATGTTAACAAAGAGTAAGGTCCTTCACCTGCTTTTTGTAAAGTGTCTTGAGATAAAAGTTGCATTTACACTATACTTATTTCCATATTAAGTAATTGTATTCCCATTCTTCCATTATGACCACTTCATAATGATTTACATTTAATTTTATTTATAGAGAAAATGAACATGAGATTTCCCTGGTGAATTCCTACAGGCCACTTTATTTCATGTTCGGGTATCAGTATAGCAATCAAGCAGAGTGATTTCACCTGTGCTAATTAGGTCAGTGAGCCTCAGCTGACCTGCTGGCTCTGCTTTTTAGAGGTTTTGGCCAAAAATCAGGAAGAAAAATAAATCAAATGTATAAGATAGTCAGAGGAATAAAGCTTATGAAACAAGATACAAGGATTTCAAGTTAAACGTTTTAAATTACTTTAGCATTTTGTAAATTGTTTTGAACACTTGTAAATGCACACTGCAAATATTGGTTTAAAATTTGGGTGAGGCCGAGTCTAAAAATTATGTTTGATGCACATTGGTAAATGCATTTAGCAGCCATGTACCCAAAGTTTTTAGTAAGAGGATATATTACTTCTAAGAGAAATTCAGTCGCTAGCACAGACAGTTTTGTTTTACACCTGGCTCATGTAAAAACCAAGCCTTTTTAAAAAAAAAAAAAAATTGTTTTAAGTAGAAACCCCTTTGTACTGTAAAGCTGGTATTCTCATGTTGGCTGACTGTCATGGAACAAGTGACACTAAACAGCACTAAGCCATCCTTAATGCTACTTTTAGCACCTGAGCTTCTCTACCGCGTCGCACAGGATTTTTGAGAACAGAATCACCAAGCATCAATTGTATCATGTATTAAAGTCTGCGTTACACTTTCTGGGAGAAATTTAACGGGTAGAAAACAGTAGAGGCACCCAAACAAGCAAGGTTAAAGTCATGAATAAAATGGTTTATTAAAATAAGCAGTAATATTACACAAACATTTGAAGAAAGCAACTTTTAAGAGTTCTCAGTCCAGTTTCTTGGAGCAAGAAAACAATGCCGACGTGATGATGAGCTTGGCTTTCAAACATAGGCGCCACCACTGGCTGCTGAGCGAGGGGCAGAATATTTAATAGAGTATCTGTCATCCTTACGTTCCTGGCAAGAACAGCAGAGAAGTGCTCCTCCAATGAGCAGGAGTCCTGCAGCTCCCCAGCCAATGAACAGTGCCGCGCCAAGCTCTCTCCTCTGTGCATCGCTCATAATGGGGTTGTAGAAGTCCCTGATGACGACATGAGCAGACCAGGAAACCGGGATCAGGCACAGAATTCCACCAACGATGAAGAACACTCCCGCAACAATGGCCACCTTGCCCTTTGCAACCTCATCGTCAATGCAGTTTGTGCACTTGCCCCCAGCAACAGCAAACAGGAGTCCCATCAAGGCAATTAGAATAGAGATCACCACCAGGGCCCGGGCCGCCTGCAGATCACGGGGTAAAGCCAAGAGGGAATCGTATACCTTACACTGCATCTGTCCAGTGCTCTGCTTCACACAGTTCATCCACAGGCCCTCCCAGAAGACCTGCGCCGTCACAATATTGTTTCCGATAAAAGCAGACACCTTCCACATGGGCAGGGCACAGATGACAATGTCTCCCAGAAAACCGATGGATGCCAGGAAGATACCAAAAATCTGGAGGCCTGCAGATGCCATGATGGTCAGAGGTTTAAGAGCAGCTGTGTGAATAGTTAATTGCTGTTGCAAAGTAATATTACCTAGTTTCTGAACTGCAGTTTTATACCAACATGGTTGATGTGCTTCCCCCTGATTGGTTGTTCATAATTGTTTAAACTGAAAACACCTGTGGTCATTAAGTTTGTGTCATCAAATGGAGAACAACACAGACAGTGGTGGGAATGCAACACATATGGCCACTGCCATAAAACAAAAAGTTTGTATTAAGTGTTATTCACATTATGGTTGATTTGTTGTGTAAGTCAACATTTGATTTAGTGATGGAATTTTGACAGATGTTGTAAATCAAAAGTTGTAAATAAAGAAGATTCAAAAACATACACGTTGCAGATATATGTCCACATGTGACTTTTGTTTTAAATATCTAAATGACAGAAAAATGTCAAGGTTAGAATTTCAGCAGAATCATTGAATTTATTTCCATATGAATCAATTGTATTTTCGTTCTTCTATTAAGACCCATTCATAATTCATAATGATTTACAATTAATTTTATTTATAGAGAAAACGAACATGAGATTTCCCTGGTGAATTCCTACAGGCCACTTCATTTCATGTTCTGGTATCAGTTCAGCAATCAAGCGGAGTGATTTCACCTGTGCTAATTGGTCAGTGAGCCTCAGCTGACCTGCTGGCTCTGCTTTTTAGAGGTTGTCTTTTTGTAAAAACGAATATCCTGTCCCCTCCGTCCAGAAAAAAACTTAAGTACACACGACCTCGTTTTCAGAAAAAACTTCATCCACTCGTAACCATAGATATATAAAAACACCGTTTTATATATCTATCTAAAAACACCGTTTTATATATCTATGCACGTAACCGCAGAAACTGCGTTTTTAAGCACCTTAATATGCATGCCAGACCTTTGGGTGGCAGTAGTTCCCCAAATCCATACAAATCAGAGTAAGCTTCCGTCTCTTGACGTCACTTCCACAAAACAAATAAAAAATAACCGTCCTTAATGTCGTCCTTTGCCTATTTTCTTAAACATGGAGCAGTATCTGGGCTTGTATAAACAAGCCATAAAAATGCGCTTGGACAAAAAACAGAGCCAAAACAGTTGTGAGCAAAGATATATAAAAACACGAGATGACTCACTCGCGCTATTCGTTGACGGGGAGCGACGTAGCAACGTGGCGACCATCTTGGGTCAGGTAGCTTGGGCCGGTCAGTACATCGACGTTAATGATGTATGTTCTATTTAAATAAACATAACTTGATAACATTTCAACCGATTTTCAAACAGATTGATTTGTTATAAACGTCAGATACATAGCTGTTAAATATTTGGCCGGGAAACACTCGTACCTTAATATCCTAAACTTGACCGGTATGGGCAGAGATGTATATTTCTACATACTCAATGCATTATTTTAACCATGATCTTTCATAAATATTGAACAGCAAAAAGCAAAGGCTACACACACAAGGCATTTATATTAAATCATTATAGCATTTAATTGTCCCAGATATGTTACATTAGTAATTATAACTAAATATAACAGTGACGTATAATAGCCTCTGTATTTACTTTAGATATAAAGATCAGTATCGCTGGGTGGAATAGAGAAGGAACAGCATGTTTGTAATAACTTTAACAAAATAGAAAACAATTCACAGAGATATTGAATAATGTACAATCCATTAGCTGAGTTTTTTGCAGTATCCAACCACACCAATCAGCATGTTTCTGGTCATGGTCCATGTTCTCCTGCTGACTCCCTAAAGTAAACAAACAAACAAACACAATAAACATTGCAATTCCAATAATAAAATGTAAATAACAGCTAACAATGCACACATACACCTGTAGATAATTTAGCCAGACACTTACTGTGTTGTATTTTGTTCAGGACCAGCTGAAACATGTAGACAACAGATTAAAGATATAAGTCTGAGGTCAGCTGAGTCAACTGTAACAGTGTGCTCCCACGGGGGTCTCTAAGCCAGTTAGACAGCTAATAAATACAACAACAGCCAGACAGACATCAATGAGGTTGTATAAAAACGTCATTGGTTTTGTATTAGTCTATAAATTAATTTTGATTGTATTCTCAGCCTTGATAAGTTGCACAAATAAGCACGACACAAGTACGTTTCACAATTAAGTCGTTTTTCGAAAACAAAAGAGGCAATTTCAACATGTACAAACATCATGTGTCATACCGACTTATAATGAAGTTTGTAATAAATGAAACTGTAAATTTGTCAATAATTCATGGAGTTAACACTATTCTTGTTTAAGCTTATCACTCACCTTCCATCTGCTCCCATAGAGCGCAGCACGTCAGCTGCCTGACCCAAAATTGCGGCCTGGAGCTACATCGGAGAATCCTGCATGCATCATCTAGTGTTTATATATATCTATGGTCAATACTGTTTCCAAATGTAAACAAAGGTTGCATATGTGACGTAAGAACATATTTTGTCGCAGGCAGTGACGTTTCGATACGCAAAACTTACCCTCCTCCTCATAATTAATTTACCGTCATATCAAGATTATTATTTGACCTGTAAAAGTAATGAAATTGAGAGACTTTGAATGATCTTCGTCTATCTCTTTTTTTTTTCTGCTCGCATATTTATTTTCACTAAGTGCCTATTGCAGCAAATAATGTCATAAAGATAGCTGGCAGTTAATTTGTTATAGTTATAATGCGTAAGTATTTTATACATTACTGCTATCCTGTGTGTTCACCATATGAATAATCTCACCAAATAAATGTTTCTGCATTTTCCTCCTGGCTTATCTTCTAACTCTTTTAATATCACTGGTCAACTTGTTTTGTTTTTTATTATTGACACATTTGGTTTTCAAAAAATTTGAAGCCTGTAACAGCTTAATCAACTATTGATATCCCAAAAAATGTACATTTTATTGTTGAAACTTACAGCATCAGGCATTTGCTCTGTCGAGCATTAACTGAACCACCATGGCTTCATCTTCTTTAGGCTCTCAGAGCTCTGTTGGGGCACCAGAGGGCGTCTTTATTTGATAGAAACTCTGAACCCAAAGGCAGCATGATGGATGGTTTTATCTTAGCTGAGGAGGGGGGGGGATGTACTTGAGGACATCTGTGTGTTGTATAAAACTTTAAACGGTTGGAGAGGCTGCCCCAGTGAAGAACTTAACACAAGAAGTAGCAGGAGCAAACAGAAATGGTGTCTTTAGGGCTGCAAATTCTGGGCGTAGGGCTTGCCGTGCTTGGTTGGATTGTAAATATACTAATATGCATGCTGCCCATGTGGAAGGTGTCTGCTTTCATTGGAAACAACATTGTGGTGGCTCAGACCATCTGGGAAGGTCTGTGGATGAGCTGTGTGGTGCAGAGCACGGGACAAATGCAATGCAAGGTGTATGACTCCTTGCTGGCACTGCCTCCAGACCTCCAGGCTGCTCGAGCTATGGTGGTTATCGGCATCCTGTTTTCTCTGTTTGGCCTGTTGATGTCTGTGGTTGGAGGGAAATGCACAACATGTGTCGGAGACAAAGTTGCAAAAGCCAAAGTGGCCATCTCTGCAGGTGTTTTCTTCATCCTGAGTGGGGCTCTGTGTCTGGTGACTGTGTCTCTACCTGCTAATACCATCATAAAGGACTTCTATAACCCAATGGTTCCGGATGCCCAGAGGAGGGAGCTGGGTGCCTGTTTGTACATGGGATGGGGAGCATCTGGACTGCTGCTAGTCGGTGGGACTCTTCTCTGCTGTCAATGCCCTTCAGGACGAAACCACTACAATGGAGCAAAATATTCCCCGCCTAAGTCAACAACACCCGGAAAGGAATTTGTTTAATTTGCTGCACTGAACTTTACATACAGTCCAAACCTGTTTTCTTATCAAGTTGGGATTTGTACTAACTTTTTTTTTAAACTAACACACTATAACCTTTTATTTCTGAAACGTACATGAGACTGCATGCTAATGGTATTTAAACAGGTAGAATTTTAGTAGGGTTAAAAACTGTATAAATGTTATGCTATAATGTCATTTAACATTTTTAATGCCATTTGACATTACACTTATCAGGATTAGCCTCCTGTGCTTTCTATATATTTCTGCAACATAAACACTTGCCACAGAAGGGTCTTTTTCATTTGGATTGTTTTTTTTATTCAAATAAACAGAATTTTGCGTCAACTGTAGGGTTTTTTTTTGTCTGAAGTGGAGAAGAAAAGTAATACATTTGCTTAAGTGATGAAAGTATGTTAAATTTTGTCATACTTGTGAGAATTTATATTTTATGCCTGATTTAAGGTCAAGCGCTGCCCTTTTTCCACATATTATTTTCATATGTTGATACAATAAATTACTATAAAAGTATTAAACGTTTCATGATTAATAATACATTGTTTATAGATTGAAATACAAGAGAGTCAATTAAGAGTTAGTACAGTGCACAGATTGGAAAGCCTATTACAGCAAACATTAGTGTTAGAAAGAAATTCATTTCAGCTTGATGATGATGGTAATAGTAAATAGTAAAAGAAATCATCTTATCTCCCTTACATTACACACCAGAATGAATAATCCAATATTATATGAAACATGTAACGTTGGCAGGTCTAAATAATGAATGTTTTTACAATTGATGGGCAATTTGAAATCATTGTGCTGATTGTAATAGTTTAATGTATATGTATATACAAATATTGTATTCAACATACAAATGGGTCACTTTCAGGAGGACTTTAAAAATGTTCATATTGTGGCCTTGCTACTCTTTTGTTCTGACTACACCTGATCTCATCTCTTATTGTCCAGAATGGACAACCAGCACAAAAGTGAAAAATTACAGGGAAACATTGTTGTTCTTGTCAGACCACTTTAAAAACTCGCACAAAAAAAAGAGAACCATTAAAGAGCTTCAGGATAAATCATCCTGACAAGACTTGGCAGATGTGCTCTTGCTGTGCAAAGCGTAAATGTCCATTCCTTGGAAGCATTAAATAGTTACTTAGCAACATGAACCAAAGCATACACTGTCTGTGAAATCCATTAAAGACAAGGCACAAACTGTAAATAACGCTTTCATTCAATGGCAGTGAATTACGAGATGGCAAACATTTCAACCAGATACAGTAATTCCCAGGAATCTGCTTTCTTGACTTACTGAGAGGTTGGTCACAAGTTTTTGTTGAAAAGTCAAGTTCCAGGACTATTACTATCTGTGTCCGCCAGTGCAGAATGCACAAAAAAACAATAAAACATAAGAATAGGACCAAAAAAGCTTTATTTGTAACATTTGAACAACAGTAAATGACAGTCTTCATTTAATCAATATACAGTTCAAGTTTAGATGATCAAATATTCAATTCAAAAATAATTGCATTCATCCCAACTTTTAAACATTTTCTAGGCAGCAATCTAAAAAATAATTACATTTTAGTTATTCTGTATTCACATGTATTGTGAATGGTACACCATTTTGACACAGTCTTTGGAAAAAAGTACAAATCCTAAGAATTCATATTTATGTCCAAACATTTTGAGTCCTTAAATTCACAGTTATGGAAATATTTTTGGTGATAAAAGCAGATGTGAAAACCTCTTTTACATCATTTCATGGATTTAATCAGAAAAACAAAATGAAACATTACATAAAAAACAATGTATTTTAATGTGCCATTATTTAAAAATTGTAATTAAAAGGTTGTTTTTTTTAATAATAAACTACATGAATATCTTTTTTTTATTTAGTGGCCAGCAACAGTAACTTTTAAGAAATCTGCAACCTTTAAGTGAGAAGTCAACAGAACTGAGTGAAAAATTGAAGCTGAAACACTCACACATAATCCACATTTGACGAAGCGGTTCTTACAGGGGCAAACTTGGCAGGTATGTAAGGTCTGCTGTCTTTGGGGGGACAGTTGTTGCAGAGCAGGCCTCCTCCCAGTAGCAGCAGCCCGGCGGAGCCCCAGCCGATATAAAGTGCAGCTCCAAGCTCCCTCCTCTGAGCAGCAATCACCAGAGGGTTATAAAAGTCTCTGATCACAGCATGAGCCGACCACGACACTGGGATCAAGATAAGTAGGGCAGCGATTACAAAGATTACTCCAGATACAATGCAGGCTTTGGCTTTGGCCACTCCGTCCTCCATGCAGTTGGTGCACTTTCCTCCGACCACAGCCATGAGCACGCCAAACACCCCAACTATCACAGAGATGACCACCATGGCCCTGGCCGCCTGCAGGTCTTGAGGTAGAGCCAACATTGAGTCGTACACTTTACACTGCATCTGGCCCGTGCTCTGAACCACACAGTTCATCCACAAGCCTTCCCAGATCACCTGGGCAGTGACAATGTTCGCCCCAACGAAAGCGGTGACTCTCCACATGGGCATAACACAAGTGATGATGGTGCCTAGCCAGCCGATGAAGGCAAGCAGCACACCCATGATCTGGAGGCCCTGAGAAGCCATATTTATGTTACTGCAGCCAGAACCCAACCTCAAGGTCTCCCTCTGAAAATGTATGGCCTTGGAGATTTCACTGTCACTCCAGCTTGACCAAGTGTTAGCTTTGCTCTGATAATCTGAGATCTCACTGTGAGAAGATAACTACCCACTTTTGTGGTTTGAACTTTCAGGGTGGAGTTTCTGTGCTCCCAGACAAAAGGGGGGAAACTGAAAACTGATATCCACTACCCTTGTTTTCCCTGAGTTCATTGTTCCCAAACAAGCAAGGTTTGTTACCCCCAAGCAAGGATTCCAGCATGTGAACAATAGCTCTGAATCCACCTGTGCTAACACAAACACATGCATGCATGCACACACACACAGCTCGTCACTTAAAGAAAGCAACATACGCACACACTTTCTTTTCTTCATTTTTTCTGAAGATAGAGAAAGATAATGACTGACCCAATCATTATTCAACGAGGTACAATACTCCTTTGAATGTCTTTTTAAAAAAAATCAATTTAACAATATAAATATCACCCAAACCATCTTAATATCATGGTGTCATATTGAATACTGGTTTGCATGTTGAGGTACTTTGTACTTTAATTCACATCAGTAAAAATGTATTCTAAGAGGAAATAGGCATGCATAGTAGAAGCATTAAAGATATTAGCATATGGATGTACTGTATCAAATGCCTGCACGCTCTTAGTCTGAACAAAGACCTGTTTTTCTTAACCACACCTAAACCTGATCTACAGGATATTCTACCAAAAGATGCTTCTCAAAGGCGTTGACCATTTTTTTTAAAGGATCATTGTTAACTGTAGATCGATGCAGCAACTGTTACTGTCCTAGGATATAAAATAATAACTATTGATTAAAAACAATAGCACCTAATTCAGGTGTTTAGTTTAGTTTTTTCAGTTTTTTCAGTTTAGTTTTGAAAAATAACACTTTCACATTATGTCACACACAGGTGCTGAGAGAACTTGAAAATGATCAAAAGAGCACAAGAGTTTGTTACAAAATATTTATTTACAGCATAGCTGGCATATCATGAATTTCTTACACATGGTTCGTAAAAACAACCCACAAACATTATTTAAAAAACAAGAGGTTATAGAACATTGGTCATTATAGAAAACACTTGAAAAATAACTAGAAATCATTTGCGATTAACTGTGTTAACATGTTTTTCCCTCCTTTGGCTGTGGTTCCTTTCTTGATAATCAATTCCCTCAAACTCTCTCATGACAAGTAGAATTCAGGAATACCTTTGTCTCAAGTAAAATCCTGAAATTCATCCAGGCACAGCCCAGTAGCTTTAGCACCAGTTCCTGTACCAGTAAAATTAAAGTAACTCTACGTCTGCTTCAGACATAGTCTTTTCCAGATGCTGGTGCTGAGGCATCAGATTTGGCAGCCTTGTACCTTGCAGTGTATGAGTCTTCTTCCTTCGGTGGGCAGTTGCAGCAGAGCAGCCCTCCTCCAATCAGCATCAAAGCGCCTGCTCCCCATCCGATGTAGAGAGCAGCACCCAGCTCTCTCTTCTGGGCACTGACCAACAGGGGGTTGTAGAAGTCTCGGATGATGGTATGGGCTGTCCAGCAGACAGGGACGAGGACAAGGATCCCAGCTGCAATGAACATAACTCCAGCTGCGATGCCCACCTTGGATTTGGCTGATTCATCCTCCACACAGTTAGTGCACTTACCCCCGGCTACAGCTAGCAGGATAGCCAGGATGCCTACCACAATGGCAAGAATGGTCAGGGCCCTGGCAGCTTGGAGGTCAGAGCTGAGTGCCAGCAGGGAGTCATAGACCTTACACTGCATCTGCCCAGTGCTCTGGTGCACACAGTTCATCCATATACCTTCCCAAGAGGTCTGCGAGGTTACGATATTGCTGCCAATAAAAGCTGTGACCTTCCACATGGGAATTGCGCACACAATGATGGCCCCAATCCAGCCAATGACACCAAGTGCTGCGCCCAGCATTTGTAACCCAGCAGACACCATTGTAGATCTGTTGACTTGTTCTTCAATGAAACTTCTTTGTCTGGTCAGCTGTGAATTGAAAGTTCTCTCTGTATGCTGTACTTCCTCTCTTGAAGTGACAATGTTTTTTCTTCGGCTGTGACCTCTTTACTCAAGGATTTTCTGAATGGTAGATGCAAAAGAGAGCAGGTACATATGATCTCCACTGTGAAAGAGGAGGGGCCAAGAAGCACAACAGCTTTCTGCCTTCAGTCTTTGTTCTTCAGCTCCACTCCCAATTACAAAACCTGTTTAACCTCTCTGAACCATTGATGTAACAAATAAAAAGATTAATCAGCCCGGCATAAAGCACCATATACATGATAAAATCATCATTATATCACATCATTATAACAAGTATCTTATTAAAGAAGTTGGCTGTAAAATAGGATTTATTTATTTATCTCCCCTCTTCACCCCCCTCCCCCATACCCAGTTTCACCTGAAGCAGCAGGAGGGTGGAGCTAAATCCTGAGTGCCAGGTGACTCAGTCTGTTTTGAATGACAAAACATCCGACAAAAACTGGAGACTGACCAAATATGGTCTTGTGATCAGTGCTTTTGTTCCATCACATATTCACAAAGTATTACTGGAGTTCAAAGAGGTACAATAATGCTTTCAACTAATCAGTCAATCAATAAAGAAACCAATCAATGTTTAAAAAATAATAGTCTTTGACCAAAGTACCATTGTGAGTATTTTTTATAATACTAACACTAATACAATTTTTTTATAATTAGTAATGACAGTTATAATGTAAAAGATTTGGTCCGTAAATTCAATTGCTTCTTTGCAAATGTTGGGCCTGAACTGGCAGGACAGCCCAGTTACTGTGACAACCACTGAAAGCAATGATAAACTAAGATAAACAGAAATCCCAGCTTAATTGTTCTCATATCAATGGAAGAGAATTAAATAATTAATTTAGGGATATTGTTGAAACATGTAAAAACAATAGATCTTCTTGTTGTTTTGAAATTGACATGTCATTGTCATTTAAACATGTTAACACGTCTTTTATTGTGCGTACGTCTCCTCCAAATTGCAGCCTGCAGTGCGTAACACTCAGCTCTTGGATTAGTACGTTCCTTTCAAAGGTGTTAAATTCAGACACCGTCACAATCGCTGCAATTTTTGCATTTTCTCCTCCCAGTATTTTGCACGCTGAGGCAGAAACGCCTCGTGTTGCATATTCATTAAGACAAACGTACTATTTGGACAATATGAGTTGTTTTGCTCATATGAAAGACGCAATCCTCACTGCACGCTGTTAGTAAATCAGATTGCACATTTGCTGGTGGTTTTTTCGCACACGCTTTAATACACGCAAACGTTTAGTAAATCAGGCCCATGGAGTAAAATTTTCCATAACACCCTTTACAAACGTACTCAATTCTCCAAAATTCTGGAAAAACTATTCAATAACCAATGAGACACAGACAGACACAGATTAGTTACTGACAGTGATTTCAGATTGAACACATAAACATGACATGCATTTATAGCATCGATTGAGGAAATTACATCTATAGATTACAAACATCAATTCAAATATTTTTGTTGTTGTCTTTTTTGCCTTTTATTTAATGTTGGTTTATCTTATACTTTTTTTAAATAAGGATATGTTCAGAACTATATGAACTATGAAAATATTTCTTTCTGGGTATGTGTGTGAGTGTTCACACACATGCACACATGTAGCACACGCACATTTATAAGAATATATGTACAAGAATTATATATAGCAATATATTCATTTATTTGTTTATATATTCATATCAAAATCTATTTTTGACTGAAAATTATAAACCATTTATGAATGTATGTTTATATACTTAAACAAGCTAAGATAATTATATTAGTTTTTGACAGAACAATAAATGATTTATGGAGGAGTGATGGTATTAAATAAGTTTATATTTCTTTCAACTTATTTTTGGAAGTGTCAATTGAATTAACTAAGTTTTTTAAAAATGTATTTTGTATTATGTTTTTAGTTGCTTATTATTGTTGTTCTGTGTGTTTGTTAATGTCTTTTCTTCTCTTTAAAAATGTTTAAAATAAAAAACTTCTTGAGATCTTGTGAAATAAAGACATTGGGTGACTGTTTTATTCAGTCTGTGCTTGACCTTTAAATCAGAATAAAGCCTGATTGTAAGTGTGACCATATACATTTTGGTTCTTGAAAGATCACAAGAACCGTCTGTTCTTAAAACGGATGTCAAACAAGTAGTGTGAAAAGGCAACAAGAAGAAGGGTCATATTAAGAGCAAGCGATATAATTTACTACTATCTGAGAGGTCCCCACTTTACATCTTCTAAATGGTGTAATCATGCAGACATACAAGAAATAAAAGCTCTCTAAAGTTTAAATCCTCTGTCTGCTGTACTCTGATTTGCCCAAAGGGAGGCAGTAGCTTCCATTTTCAAATTGACTGTCAACATTATCACAGTGGGAGTGTACTTAGGTGGACTTTATGAAGAAGAATTTGAGATATTATCTAGCCTGAATTACCTGAAAGAGTCAACATACAGAGGAAGCACAAATGATACGAATGCTGTCTTTTAAAAATAGTGTTTCAAGTTTCATGCAATTTAATATAGCTTTAGATTTCATTTGTTTTCCTTTTATGATGGAATTGAAAACACAACACTCATTATTTTTGATCAGTTCTTGTTGCTCTCTATACATTTAGACAAGGAAGTGAATCTTTTATGAAAGTGTTACATCCCCACTTTAAAGACATTTTTACTGCTGTTTGCTGAATCTCTGAGCAGCCATTATCCAAGGTTCCTGACCTCTTTGTAAGGATGTATTACTTAGTAACCCAAGAGCACTCATAGAACAGTATCACATAATAAAAGCTGCCAGTAGAAAATCCAGCCAGCTTTAAAGACGTAAGTTTAAGAGGTTGCTGATTGGGCAAGACATATTTCAAATCTTTCATGCCACGCTATGACGGTTTAAGCTGGGCTCTTGTCAATAAGTATAGGTTTTGTACCTGCTTTTTGTAAACATAACAATGAGCTCGGTCTTTTTACCTGCTATTTTGTAATGTTAACAGACAAAGAGTAAGGTCCTTTTTGTAAAGTGTCTTGAGATAACACTTGTTATGAATTGACACCATACAAATAAAGATAAATTGATTGACTGAAATCTAAATACTGACTCAAACACTTTTTCTGGTTTTATGTGCTCTCGTGTGTTAGGCCGCACTACGGCATACATTTTAGGACATCCTCAGGTCTCAGACGAAGGTGTCAGACCTCAGACGAAAAAGCATCAGTTCTCAGGAAAACCTCCGTCAGGTGTCAGACCTCAGACTAAACGGCCTCAGATGAAACTGTCTCAGACTAAACGTTGTCAGACCTCAGACTAAACTGCCTCAGACGAAACGGCCTCACACATATTTATTTTTAAATTCGAGGGGGGGTGACTAAAAGGCCTCAGACATAATTATTTTATTTATTATTTTACTTATGGCATAAGCAAAAGAGACAGAATGGTGAGTGTTAACTAAAACTCCCTGTGTAATAAAATAATTATGTCTGAGGCCGTTTAGTTAGATTATTATAGATTATTATCAATGCAATACGTCTTCTGAAACATCATTTGCACACACCCAGATCGACTAGATGAAAGATAATGAGCCTGTTTTCTCAGCAGCTGGATAGGAGGAAGAACTCACACTGTCAGATATCAGGCTATAGTAACGGAAACAACATGGATAATTCCCCTGCATACTGAAACTCATTTATCAGCACCCAAAAGAAGTAGGGGCAGTTAGCAGAACTTCTTCAACTTGTGCAAAAACACAAATCCAGTCAAACTACATGAAAGCTACACATGACTTTTACTCAGTAGAGCTTTCAGTCGAAATAGCAAACCTGATGGAGAACTGCTTCCATGACTTCAGTTAGGGTATCACAGTATTGAATTATTAAACAAGCAGGGCTTGAGCTAGAATTTATGAATAAGACTTAAGTTATTATAACTCTGTTTTAAAAACTAACCCACTAACTAAAAAATAACCCCAACCCTAATTCCCCCAAACCATTTTGAAAGGATTAGAGTTAGGGCCAAGATAAGAGTCAGAGATAGTTGGGTGTAGCCATTTTATAGAGTAAACAGCTATATTATTGCGCCATAGCAACTATATAAAATGATTTCCTGTGAAATGAAGTAAGGAGGGAATTTGTTTATAATCCTAATCAGAAGTTTTTTGATTGGTTGCTATATTGTTTCTTTCCTTCCTAAATGCCCAGATAATCTCAATGAATTGCCTTTATCTTATCATAGTTATTGGGTTACCTATTCTCTTGTGAATGTGCTTGTGTGCTAATATGAACACGTACACAAGATAGAAGTGTCAGAGTGTAACAGTGGTGCTGAGGTGATCACTTGGGTTGCAACTTGTTTTAAAAGAAAAGTGACAGTATTATGTAAACCACAACACATCTCTAATCCTCTGGTCTGATGCAATACTCCCTTTACTTGTTCTGTTTATTATATTCACACTGGTCTGAATCCACTTTATTCTGCTAAGTATGCTTATTTATGGTCTTTATGCACTATTCCACTTATTCTGTCTGAGATCAGGTCTTATATCGTATCCATCATAGCACTATGGTCACTTTATTTTTCAGTATTCATCTTGTTTATCCAGAGCTAGTATATATTTAGACTGTTGTTTCCTGCCATGCATCACTATCACTTTATGATTCACTAGCTGCATATAGCTTTACAGTTATATAAAATATGTGTACTCTATTACTGCTCTATAGTTCTGTTATGTCTGTTCATTACTACTTTACATATGCATCATGTCTGATAACATCTTAGTCTGATCACTGTCCACTTATATCTTCTCTGGCACTACAGTTCTTTTTACACCTGTTTCAATAGTCTACTGCATGACATCTTATACATCTGTTCACATGTCTGCTTTCATCTGTTTATATGCATGCCCTTTGACATCTCACGTTGTCGCTGTCCTCTGAATCTAACTCTATGACTTTTTTTTAACTTGTACTAACATCTAGACACTTTACTCTCTGCTGTTCTTCGTATCTAACTCTGTGATTGTATTCTCACCTTTACTAACACCCTTGACACGTATTCTAATAGACAAATAAAGTTTTTTTAATTGAATTGAATTGAATTGAATTGATCCTATCAAACCTTTATTAGATCTGATTAACATTGTTGTTAGAACGTTAGTGTCTGAAGTCTGACTTATAAGACTGACAAAAGTTGTTCACCTGTGCTAGAGTTATCTTTTGTATTCCAGAATCTATAACACAACAATAAGACACAAAGTTATACAATTGATGTTACTTTGTTTTAAAATACAAGAGCACTGTAGTTAATCAAATCAATCAATGAATCTTTATTTGTATTGCGCCAATTCACAATCTAGTGTTATCTTGACATGCTTTACAAAGGGGCCTACGGCATAATAATCAGGAAGGAATTTCCTTCCCCGGCAATGCGGGTCATGGAAGCCATAGTTACACATCTTTAAAATATTTTAATAGAGTATCTAGTTTGCCATTAACTCACATTTAATTGTTGGAATACACATAATACTGTGGGACCCAGTGGATGCTACAAGTTTCTGCAGTAAAACATGATGCATTATGTCACAATGCAAAGCAAAAAACCCTAGTGGATATTTGTACATATATCATTTACTGTCTCATGTGGTCAGTGATAAACCACATAACAAGCTCCCTTGGCCACTCATTACCTCCTGACAGCAATAAAGCAAACACACCCAGAGCTACCATGGGCTAAAGGTTAAACCATAAAAATACTCTCCATTCGAGAACAAAAAAGGCACACAAAATAGCAACAACACACCCAGGTGGTAAATGAGGCCAATGCCCAGGACTCACCTGATTGGTTTGGATTGGTGAGTGATGTCATTACTATGGAGGGCATGACCACTTAGTAATAAAACATTGCACAGATAAGGGTCATTATCTCCTAAACTGCATCAGAACTGAGGAGACAACATTTGAGCAGGAAGAAAGCAGGGAAGATTTGAAAGAAGCATACTCCGACAAAACGAAACTCCTGGACTCTGCAGCAGAAGCCACGGCCTGAGAAGGAGATACACCTGATGGAAGGAAGCATCCATAAGGACGAGCATAAATAATAAAGGACCTTAGGAGGGAATAAAAGAACTGAAAAAAGGACGAATAAGGAAAGACAAATATACTGACTTTCAGTTTGAAGAGGGGGCCCTTATTTCAATTCACGATGGTGTCTTTAGGACTTGAATTAACTGGCATCATTCTGTCAGTACTTGGCTGGGTTCTGACTGTGACCAGCTGTGCTTTGCCAATGTGGAGGGTCTCTGCCTTCATTGGTGCCAACATCGTCACAGCTCAGGAGTATTGGGAGGGGTTGTGGATGAGCTGCGTGTTCCAGAGCACAGGCCAGATGCAGTGTAAGGTCTATGACTCCATGTTGGCTTTACCTCCGGACCTGCAGGCTGCTAGGGCGCTCACCGTTGTTTCCATCATCCTTGGGCTTGTGGCTCTCCTCATTGCCATGGTAGGAGCAAAGTGCACCAACTGTATCGAGGAAGAGGGGGTCAAAGCTAGGGTGATGGCTGCTTCAGGTGGGGCTTTTATCACAGCAGCTCTGACACAGTTGGTGCCTGTGTCCTGGTCGGCAAACACCATTGTAGTTGAGTTTTACAGTCCAATCGTCCCCAGTGGTCAGAAGATGGAAATCGGAGCAGCGCTCTACCTAGGCTGGGCTGCTGCAGCCCTGCTGATGATTGGTGGGTCCATACTCTGCTGCAGTTGTCCTCCACAAGAAGAGAAACCAATGAGGTACAGCTTGCACCCCCAGAGTCGGGTAGCCTACTCGGCTGCACCAAGATCGGTTGCTCAGAGCTCCTACAACAGGAGGGACTATGTTTAAGTGGAGAATGGCTTCCTGTATCCAGTTACCAATAAATATGTTCAGAATTATAGCTAAATAATAACCACACCAGTTAAAATGAAACTGCTTGTTCACTGGAATATGGTAAATGGGACAAAGAAAAGGTTTGGAAAAAGCTCGTTGATAAAAAGCTTGTTGATACTTTTATGAAGAACAAAAAGTATTCAAAAAATATATGAAGATGCTCGGTGGTTCTGTTTAATATAAAAACTGTTGACTTTAACCATTGTCCCAACGTAAGCAGGATAACAGCAAATTTAACAAGATGTTGCCAAATAGAAGAGATTGCATATATATTTATTGTTTTTACCTATAACTGGTACTTTGTAAATAGTCCTATAATGTTGATCATGTAAATACATGTACAGGTGTAATTACTACAACAAAGCAAACGACTGTGACTGGTTTGACTGTAATCAGCCAGAAAATGGCTCTATTTTGTGTTATATGTCTTTCTGTTATTGCATGAATAGAGTCACATATATGAAATGTTATATGGCCAAGCATAATGGGGCCCACAAATTGCTTGAAGACAAGGTCAACACCTAAGCATTTACAGTTTAACAAACCACAGTTTTCTTTATAGTGACTTGAGAGGGTTTTTACTTTTTTTTTTCTTGATTACATTACACATTATGTGGCTGTGTTAGGGTTTGTACCATTTCCTACAAAGGTAGTTGCTTTGAAATAACTTTCTATTTTTTAATAAATATACAGTGTATGTAAGAGAGACAATATGAATCTATTTAACTGATTTATATAATCAACATGTCAAAATAATAAAGATTTCTTTTCTATTAAACATGATTTTGGACTTATTTATCAAGCATGAATTCTTCAAGATGATCATTAAAGGTTTCATAGATGTTATGAGATCCACAACAGCATGAAATAAACAGTGTCAATAATGTTTTTGAAATTAGATGTCCCCCCGAGTACTTAGGTCAGAGTTGCGTAATTATTTTCCTTTATATTTTGTTATTCAGAAATTTGGTGGAAGGGAAGTTTCAGTTTGGTGTGTGATGAGCCTTTGAAACACAGGTACCTTCTTTTTCCTGTTTTGAATAGTCAAATAAAGTTCCATATGGCTTGACTCAGACACTCAACAAACCTCTTTGAAAAAAAAGGACACCACTCAATAGTGTTTTTACTTAAGAGGGGTAAAACTCAAGCATAAGTACAAAAAGTGTATCAAAAGATCCAAAAAAGGACATTGAATTAATAAAGATTGATTAATTCTTTGTGAAAGGTGCTATTTCTAAATATTCCTGATAAATTACTGTAAAAAACAAAAAGATGTGTCCATGGGAAACAATGTAGCATATTTAAAGTACAGTTACAAATCACAAAAGATCTTTAATTATTTTAAAAAGTGTTTATTAAAAGTGTTATTCCTAACAATTTTTCATTATGAATCTTATTTTAATTAACTTGAATTTAGCAGTTAACTTTAAAAAGACATTTGCCTCCAAGTATGTTTTATTATAAAGGTTGTGCTGGGTTTAAAAAAAAAGAAAAATGTCCAAATCCAAATAACTTACAAAAATGTTATATATGTATTTTAAAAACCTTATTTAAACATTCCTATGTGGCTTTTTCACTGTGCACCAACCTTCCTTACACACAGTGTATTGAACCAGGAAGTGTTTGGTCAGAGTAAAGGCTTTAACCGATACTGAGAAGATCCGTTGTCTGTATGCTTAAGGTGTCAGGAAACCAACCTATTATGTTTTCTCTCAGTTCATATTTGCTCTTGGTGCAGTTATTCCGGTTTTTTGGGATTGTTATCCTAACACCGAATCCTAAATATATAAGAGACCCACATGATTGTAACCAGGAACTAAAAAATGATCAGGACAGAGTCTACTTTTGTAGTGTGTGTTTGCACAATTGTGTGTGTGTGTGTGTGTGTGTGTGTGTGTGTTCGTGTGCGTGTCTGTGTGTGTTTGTGTGTGAGTGTTTCTGTGGGCGGGGGGGATATGTTTCTATGCTTACCCACAACAAACTTTCTAAGTGGCTGAAGCTATAGTTTCCTCTCTATGGTTAATGGTGACATGTATGTTAGTCAGCATGTATTTTTAAGACTAAACTTAGATGAGAAATAATTAAATAATCTTGTTTATAATATAGCTTGGAATTACTCATCATAACATCATCTATAGGGTAGATGTAGATGGTGTAAGGGCAGAGCTTTGAAAAGCTGATTTCAAGTCAAGAGGCAGCCATCTTACCATTAACAAACCCCTACTAACAACACATACAAAACAACCACACCTTGCCTCCATTACATCCATCCTCACCTGCCCTGCCTAAAACTCCCCTCCTCCACTGTATGTGAACAGTTGTGGGTTGTTGGGTTTGTTCTGCAGACAGCCTCCTACTGACATCATCACCAGGGAGACTCCTCCTAGCTCCCCTGAGGTATAAAGGATTTCTTGTTTCCGTGGCAGCATCTCATAGCTAAACCACACCCTGTAACAGGTGCTCACACTTTACAAGGACCAACAAGGCAGGTGAATATTCATTACACTCTGAAGGGTATTGTTTGTTTGAAAATCTGCAGACTTCACATTCGAGTTTTGTTCTGTCACCAGACAAAAAGCCAGTATGTCGATGGGCCTGGAGATTGTGGGCATTGCACTTGGAGCCCTTGGATTTATCATTGCCATAGTTACATGTGCACTGCCAATGTGGAGGGTCACAGCCTTTATTGGAGCCAACATCATCACTGCTCAGACCATTTGGGAGGGTTTATGGATGAACTGTGTGACCCAGAGCACAGGCCAGATGCAGTGCAAGGTTTACGACTCGTTGCTGGCTTTGCCACAGGAGCTGCAGGCCTCTAGAGCCATGATGATCATTGCTATTATACTGGGTATTCTGGGGGTCCTGATCTCCATCGTCGGCGCCAAGTGCACAAACTGCATCGAAGATGAGCCGTCAAAGGCTAAAGTGATGATCATCTCTGGTATCTTTTTCGTCCTCGCTGGACTTTTAGTCCTCATTCCTGTCTCCTGGACCGCCAGTGTCGTTATTCGAGATTTCTACAACCCCCTTCTGACCAATGCACAGAGGAGGGAGCTTGGGGCATCACTCTATATTGGATGGGGAGCTGCTGCCCTGCTACTGATAGGAGGGGCGATGTTGTGCAGCAGCTGTCCGCCAAAAGAGCAGAAGTACAAGCCTCCTCGGATGGCTTACTCCGCCCCACGCAGCACTAGCGCAGGAGGAGGGTATGACAGAAAAGACTATGTTTGATTAGTTACAGTTTTGGATTTAAAAAGAATGAACATGTTGGCTGTAGCCTACATTTTTTTGTTTATGTGTGTTGTTTGTTAGCTGTTAGCTATTAGAGAGTGAATCCTACATCCATAAAGACTCCGAAATGAAGAATGTGTGTACAAAGAATATCCTTTTGATTTGCTGGCATTTGTATTTGCAATATTTTAAAGTCATTCTTCTACCTATAGAAGGTAACCCTAACCCTAATCCAACAGTTATGACTTCAGAATTAAAGTGATTCTTTTAGCATGTTAAACAGCGTTCCTCTAAGTTTATGTTGTATTTATACTAAAAACCTTTGTTGCATTATGTGAATTTGATCACCTGTTTCTTAGTGTATGTAGGTGTGTTTGGCTCTATCATAAGCTGTTGGCAGAGCAGGTGTTGGGTTTCACTAAAACTTTCAGTTAAAACGCAGTGTGTGATTTTCATGACAATACAAGGAAGAGGCAGGTATCATTTTACATGGATTTGGTTATGTGATTGTTCTGTGTGTGTTTCTATGTGTGTTTGCATGTGTGTTTTGTATGTGACATTTGCTTCTGCATCTGCTGAGACTGAAACCAAATATGGTTCCATGATATGGCCAGGTTTATTCCTTTCCTCACAGTTTCACTGTTTAAGGACACTGAGGGTTTTATTTTAGTTGACAAATTTCAATTCACTTAAATTGTGAATTTATATGTATGAGCTTATTTTATATTTCTGTATTTGCCATATATTTTGACTATTCATATTTGACTTTGTAAGTCAAGTACAAAGTAAGTTAGTCACTTTGTACTGTTGTTATTGTTTCATAAATAAGTTATAAACACGTTTTTGTCGTTTTAATGTGAAAAGAGGCTACAGCTTGAATAATTCTTTAAAACGAACAGTAAGGGCTGATTCAAAAAAGGACTGTGTGGCATTTGAACCTGCTAAATGTATGCAAATAATTACACATTTTGAACAGTCATCTGCGAAAACTGTTTGGGGTTGGAAAGTGTGATAGCAGGAGCTACAGGAAGAAGGAAATGCATAGGGACAAACAAAACAACAAAAACAATTAATAAACAGATGAATAGCTACAATACCAGTAATAATATTAACAGTAACAACTGAATATGATAAAAGATTGATTAATATTAATAGTAGCAGCTATAATGACTATGAAATAGAAACTTTGTTTCAAATGCTGACAATTAATCTGATTTTTGGAGGCTGATTTACAATAAACGTGAAATCATTTCCTCTTGCCTCCCAGCTTATTATCTTTATGTGGGAAAAATAGTTCTACGTCAACACATAAGCACAGGTCCCCACAGAGAAAAGGGGAAGATAGATTCTCTCTGCATTTAGACACAAAACACTGATATATACATACAGTAACTTAGATATGAGAAAGAGCCTATAGAGGGAGAAAAATATGTATATGTACATTTTTGGAGCTGACCATGAACAATGTTCTATTACTTGCTACTGTCAAATACTTAACTGTACACAATAATACAAGACATTCATACATCAAAATGTTTGCATTGCTTGTATTTTAAATGTAAAGATTTCAATAAAATGTTTAATTGAGTCATGTTTTTTAATATGTCTTCGTTCATTAAAAATACAAAAGGCACTACCCAAAGCATGTGTCACCAAAACAAACAAAAGACTTTCCTCAACAAATTGTTTTAAAAGTTTAAAGCTGAGCTGGTGCGGAGAGTTAGGTTTCAATTTAGCCAGTGGCACAGTTCATTTAAATTCATGATCAGTTAAGCCAGCGCCGACTGATCATCAGATGAGGCCGGTATAGACTTCAGGTACAGTGAAACAAAAGGTTTTAGAAGATGGAAAACGGTTGACTTCTTGGATATTGAACAAAGACTGTACAGAAAGAAACAACATAAATACATACTAAGGCAAAAAGAAAGCATCAGAATCGGTTTTATTACCAAATGAATTTACATACATGAGGAATTTTTCTTGGTGTATTGGTTAACAAGGCTAAAATAGATTAGAATAGCATTTAAAGATTGTCAAATATAAAGAATAATAAAAACACAAAATGTAATAATTTTTTTTTACTGAGGGTGCATGAGAGAAAATACATTTAAAGTCTGGTGGGCGTTAATGTAGCGCATTACGACACAGTTTCAGCCTTCACATTACTGTGATGTTTTAGACTGTGGGGCTGATGAGAGTCTGTGTTATGTGGGAGGAGGGGGAGGGCAGGGACATTGTTCATCAGGCTGACAGCTGAGGGGAAGAAACTGTTCCTGTGGCGAGAGGTTTTGGTCCTGATGGACAGAAGTCTCTTACCAGAGGGGAGAGCCTACAAAAAGTCCATGTACAGGGTACCTGCAGCGTACCAGACTGTGATGGAGAAGGAGAAGATGGACTCGATGATGGCAGTGTAGAAGTGCACCATCATGTTCTTTGGCAGGTTGAACTTCTTCAGCTGCCGCAGGAAGTACATCCTCTGCTGTCCTTTTTTGATGAGGGAGATGATGTTCAGCTCCCACTTGAGGTCCTGCGAAAGTTAACACACAAAAACAGACAAAACAACACATTCCAACACAACAGGGCAACCATCCATGGCGCCATCTTGATGGGATTAATGGCTGTTTTGACAAGGGTCAACCTGGTTAAGGTGATATTTTGCATTTTATTATTTATCCTAGTCATGCTGCGTCCTGTTTCGTTCCTGCCCTGTGTGTCAAGCCCCGCCCTGATAATCTGCACTTGAGCCTCATTGCTCCCTGATTGTTTTCCTGAGTGTATTTACAGTTTTTTCAATCGCTAACAAGCGCTTTGTCATGTTTGGGGTTTTTGTGTGCTTTTCCACGTGTTTGTTTTGTTTTCCGTGTCTGTCTACTCCCTCTGTGTCTCCCTTCCCCCCTTAATTAGTTATTGGTTTCAGGTTTGCTCACAGGTGTCTCCACTTCAATCATCACGCTATTTAAGCCGGCTCCTTCCATGCAGCCGGCGCCAGATTATTGTTCAGTCCTCATGGGGTTGTACCATTCGTGTCAGCTCTTGATTCTCTCGTGTTTTTGGATGCTTGTGTTACTTGTTGTGATTTTTGACCTCTCGTGTTTTTCTCCTCTCGTGCGTGACCCACCCCAGTCCCTCCTGCAACCTCGTCTTCCACCGTTGTCTTGTTCGTCTAGTTCTGGCTCAACCTCACGCGTGTTTGGACTCGGGATTTTGGGATCACTTATTAAGTCACGTTATATGTATAGTAGCACTTTTATTCACATCTTGTCACTCGTCGTTGTAAATAAATGATTGTTTGTAACCTATTCTGTCTCTGAGTCGTGCGCCTGGTTCCAAAGACATTCTGATTCGTAACACGCTTACCCATGCTTCAGATGCTTTATCTAAACTCTTAGCACAGACTCACACTTTACTGTTTACAACAGGAGATACAGTAAAAATACTTTTTACGATATGATAAAACAGAAGTTTTACAGTATTGCTTACATTGAACAAAATATCCATGAAACACAAAAGCGCATTCTGAAAAGCTTATGAAACTGGACATTGAATTGAATATACAGTATTATACTACACTCCTTGACTCTCTCACTGTTGCTCTCAAAAGGAACAGTGTCGAGCTGCTTCATCAGTACTCTGTGTTTGGACAATGTCCGCATGATGGTTGTGAGGCTGATGCTATCGATATTGTCAAATATCTCATGGTCCTCCATAATTCTTGTTTGAATTTCATGCAGTTTTATTGCATTATTTACAACAACCATTTCTACAATGGCAAGCTCTTGATCATTATTGAGGAGCTTTCCTCTTCCCCCAGAGGGAGGAAGACGTTGCATTCTTTAGAGGGACAAAAAAAACTGTATGGCCTTATTGACATGTCAAGTGAGAATAGAAACAATCCATGTAAAATGCAATCCTTACCTGTTGGTTTGTTGAAAGATGCGTATAATGGACCGCCTCAAATTGGGCTACACTCTTTCACCAGCCTCCCTTAGTGAAAGATCATGGTTGATTACATGGTCAATGATAGTACCTTGGGCACGAATTTCATCACTGACTACTGTTCTTGCAGCCCTTGGAATGCCACCACCAGGCATTCTTACAACTCTACCTTGACCTCTCCCTGGGCCTGCTCCTGTTCTTCTCACGGCATCTCTCACTGCTCCTGCTCCTCTCACTGCTCCTGCTCTACTGCATCTCCCACTGCTCCTGCTCCTCTCACTGCATCTCTCACTGCTCCTGCTCTACTGCATCTCTCACTGCTCCTGCTCCTCTCACTGCATCTCTCACTGCTCCTGCTCTACTGCATCTCTCACTGCTCCTGCTCCTCTCACTGCATCTCTCACTGCTCCTGCTCCTCTCACTGCATCTCTCACTGCTCCTGCTCCTCTCACTGCATCTCTCACTGCTCCTGCTCTACTGCATCTCTCACTGCTCCTGTTCTTCTCACGGCATCTCTCACTGCTCCTGCTCTACTGCATCTCTCACTGCTCCTGCTCCTCTCACTGCATCTCTCACTGCTCCTGCTCTACTGCATCTCTCACTGCTCTTGCACCTCTCACTGCATCTCTCACTGCTCCTGCTCTACTGCATCTCTCACTGCTCTTGCACCTCTCACTGCATCTCTCACTGCTCCTGCTCTACTGCATCTCTCACTGCTCTTGCACCTCTCACTGCATCTCTCACTGGGCCTGCTCTTCTCCCTGGGCCCCTTGCTCTTATCTTCCTCGTCCAGGCATTACAGTGATTGTCTGTATTGTGTTTTAACCCTTGCCACTGAGTCTTAGCCAGATAAGAATCAGCAACATAAATCAGCTGTGTGTCAATTATTCAATTGTTTGTTTATTATCAGCTGAGATATATTGTTTTTGAACTGATATCATTGCAGAAGCAGAGGTTTTTATACTGTATCTAAGGTGTGGAATATTGTTTTTGCTATTGTGGGATGTTGTGTGTTAACATTTGTAAATAATACAAAAACAGTCCATGATTTTGTTGGGAGGTTTAGCTTGTCTGTTAAGAAAATGTAAGCATTGTGGAAATGTGTTCACTGACTGCATATTGTGTGAAAACGAAATGAAATGTGTGAATGGTATGGCTACAAAAGACCGATGCAAAACCAAACCATGACAGTTTTATAGTGCCCTATCAAGCCCGGATAACATATGTGTTGCACACTTGTACACAAATGACCAAGCGTGCATGGGATTTTTATAATTCTTTAATTTGCTCTGAGACACAAACACATCAACTTAGCGTGGCTGCACACTCTCTGACGTCTTGGTCAACTGAGCTACGCATGGCATCAAAGACCCTCTGTGCTGCCCTGAGCTGCCCCAAAAGTGCCTGTGTTTTACACTTCTTCAATCCACAAATATACCCACTCAAAATATCTAGTGTCCACAAACATGCCTGACATAACACGGGCCTCACATATGCACAGCTCATGTTAGGGCTCTTTGGGAAGCTGATTTTGGCGAGGCTGTTTCAGATGACGAGTGGGACGGTGTTTGGTTGAGCTCCACAGGCTGCCTGTTTACCAACAAAGCTGGGAGTTGCATTTTAAGGTTGTACACAAGCTTCAAATTACTCCCGTGAAACGTACCAAATTCAACCCTCTGCTTTGAAAATACTGTAATCAGTCCCTCCAGGATTTCGTGGAGTTTTTGGGGGATTGTTGTGGCCTAAAATGCCTGAATTCGCGGCAGCTTTTCCAAAAAAAATGCAATGCATGTTGCAATGTTTTTAGCTGTTTTTTGCAATTAAATTGCAGCAGGAAGCAAAAATTGCATTATGCGCACACACACACACATTTGTGTGTGGCCAAGCTCGCCAAGCTCTTTCATCTTTTCCGAAAGATGCTATTGACTTCCCGTTTGCTCTTTTCAAAATGTCTGATATTCCCTGTATTTTATATCTTCCTACAGATCGTATTTTTTATCCAGACATCTACGCTCTGTGTCTGATGGGTTAAAGAACGATCTCACTTCTTCCACTAGAACTTTATCATTCTGGCTGAAGGATAAACACGTAAATTTTTTTCAAATCTGGGACCCCTTTTTAGAAAATATTGGAGACGATGGGGCCCAGGCTCTTCGGAGTGGTCTTTATGGCCTTGCATGGGCTGGAGTTTACGGGGGCACTCCTGGGTCTTAATGTGCTGTCCGCATATTGCTGTGTTTGATCCCCTTGGTACTCTGATTTTGTAAACCTTCCTGGAGAGTTCTGTAAACAATAAGAAAAGAATGAAAACTATATTCGTCAAGGATGTAAGTATTTGTATGCATCTGTGTTTGTGTTTCATGCTGTACTGACAAAGTTAGTAAGAGAGCAGAAAAAAATGGACCCTGCTAGACCTGTCTTCAAATCATCAAATTATCAAATCAATTGACAGGAACAGTTTCAGTACCACTGAGTGCTGATCAGTTTGGTCAGCACCAATGTTCCCTCTAATTTTTCATGTGTCTGGGCATACACACAAGCTCCCTGAGCACACTAAGGACCACTGTGAGCAACATCAGATGTGTACGCTGTGGCCACACACCAGTATCATACCTGTACAAAACCTTGGATCAAAGCAAGTTACATGGCTTATTAAAAGAATCGAATTACAGCAGCAATTTTCACTAGTTTACTTTTTAAAGTGATTTGACTAACTTTAAAGGAAAAAGACAAAAATCTTGTTGTTCATGAGATGTGTAGTATGTTTTATGTGAAGAGTCTTGCTTGGCCATGTGAAGAGTCTTGCTTGGCCATGGGAAGAGTCTTGCTTTGGCCATGGAAGAGTCTTGCTTTGGCCATGGGAAGAGTCTTGCTTGGCCATGGGAAGAGTCTTGCTTTGGCCATGGGAAGAGTCTTGCTTTGGCCATGGGAAGAGTCTTGCTTGGCCATGGGAAGAGTCTTGCTTGGCCATGGGAAGAGTCTTGCTTTGGCCATGGGAAGAGTCTTGCTTGGCCATGGGAAGAGTCTTGCTTTGGCCATGGGAAGAGTCTTGCTTTGGCCATGGGAAGAGTCTTGCTTTGGCCATGGGAAGAGTCTTGCTTTGGCCATGGGAAGAGTCTTGCTTTGGCCATGGGAAGAGTCTTGCTTTGGCCATGGGAAGAGTCTTGCTTGGCCATGGGAAGAGTCTTGCTTGGCCATGGGAAGAGTCTTGCTTGGCCATGGGAAGAGTCTTGCTTGGCCATGGGAAGAGTCTTGCTTGGCCATGGGAAGAGTCTTGCTTGGCCATGGGAAGAGTCTTGCTTGGCCATGGGAAGAGTCTTGCTTGGCCATGGGAAGAGTCTTGCTTTGGCCTGGGTGAGGTCCAGTTGTGGCCTGGGTGAGGGTCCTGTTCTGGAAGAAGTGATACATATACACCTTTCAGACATAACATTTTGTTCACATTAAAACATTCACATTTTGCACAATGACGTGTGCTGTAGCTTGTGATACAGTGTAAATTCCTGTAACTCTGTCTGTAAAATATGTAATTACTCAGTTTTTTATTATCATTTCTACTACCCATACATTGTCTAGTAGTAACATCATTTAATGATTAATATCCATAAGTAAAAAATCTTTGTAAATGTCACTAGAATATGCACAAATCTGACTTAAATTTTACCTTATTTTTCACGTCTGTCCTTCGCACTTCTCCAATGGTTGTACACTTTGTCCAGGTTGATGGCTTCGTCTGCTTCTTGCTTTGACTTTATGCGCATCAGCTGGTCCAAATGTGCCACTTCAAGACGATTTCTGTCACCCAGTTTCACCGCTTGTTCTTCTATTTGAACATATTCTGACAGCCATTCCATCTTAAAAGAACCGCATTTCTTTTTCACAATGGCTTGGTGAGTGGATGTGTCGCTGCCCGTTCGTTTCGCCATGATAAGGGGTTAACATTTGCTTATCGTAACTCCACCGCACTGTTGTTAGCTAGCTAACCTGCGTGGCGCGAATGGGCAGGGTTAATATGCAAGCACTGTCAATGATTGGCTGCGCATATCATATCATTGGCTGGACACCTGTCACTCACTGAGTTACGTTGCAAAATGGTACAGAAAACAAAAATATTATTGTTATTATTATTGGTTTAATTGATTAGATAAGATTAGGACTAATATTAGATATTAATTAATACGTTTATGTTGAATTTTATTTTATGCGCTGCATAGATTTTCTTGTGCGCTGAGAATGTGCGAGCAGTGCGCGATTGCACAAGCGCGCAGCTTAGAGGGAACATTGGTCAGCACCATTAAAAGGCAAAGCCTACCAACACAAAGCCTAAGCTGTTACTGTACACTTTCTGTATGCATCGGTTCAAACATACTTTTTTTTTTTTGCAGATTCTTTCTGAGCACGTTTATTTGTCCCAATCAAAGAAAAGGGTTCCATTTCTTAAGCCCATTCAATCCTTTTCAACCAATATATTCTTATATTAATATATTCTTATATTATTATTTTTTTTATTTTATTTTTTATTTGGTGTAATAGCATGACAAACAGGTAAAATATGCATGATAAATAAAGCACAAAAACTGGCAATAATGATAATATAATACAAAACAGAAATGGTGTAAGACAGCAGTGACAAAATACAGGACAGAATAAGTAATGAGTGAAGGTAGAGCAGACACGTATCAACTGATTACAACTACAAAAGGCATTACAAAACTACATGAAATTAAATAAAAAAGTTCATTAAAATAATGTTGAGAAACGTTTTATGAAAAAGTTTGTATGTCATTTCCCACTCGGTTCAATATTCAGAAAACATGACCATGGACCAACAATCCATTGTTATGCAGATGACAGTCAAATTTATGTGTCGCTTAAAAAAAACAGTGAATAGGCTATTCAAGAGTTATTTGAGTGTCTTGAGGACAAAAGCCTGGATGGCTCTTAACTTTTTAAATTTTAGTGATAAAAAAACGGAAGTTTTTGGTTTTTGGTGGTACCTCTGGGAACCCTCCCGTAGATCTGGGTTCCTTGGCCCAGTATACTAAGCAGTCCATCACAAACCTAGGGGTTAAAATGGACCCTGAGTTAAGCTTGACAATCAAATCAAGGCTGTTGTTAAATCTAGCTTTTTTCACTCGAGGCAGTTGGCCAAAATAAAGCCAATTCTTCTGAGGCAGCACTTTGAGACAGTAATCCAAGCCTTTGTAACCACTCGGCTGGATTACTGTAATGCATTGTATGTGGGGGTTAGTGGGTCCTCCATTGCCCATCTCCAGATGGCACAAAATGCGGCTGCACGTCTTTTAACTGGCATTCGTAAATATGACCACATTTCCCCTATTTTAGCCTCCCTCTACTGGTTGCCTGTGCATTTTAGGATCCATTTTAAAATTCTTTTATTTGCTTTTAAATCTCTCAATGGTCTTGCCCCGCCCTACCTCTTTGAGCTTCTACACGCTTGCACACCAACCCGCTCTCTCAGGTCAGCTGATCAGCTGCTCCTGAAAACCAAACGGAAGCTCAGAGGGGACTGTGCGTTTTATGTTGCAGCTCCAAAACTATGGAACAATCTGCCTCAGCACCTTAAATAGGCCTCTTCTCTGTCTGTTTTTAAAATCACATTTTAAAACCCATGTCTTCTCCCTGGCCTTTGACACCAAGTAAGATGTTTATTTTATTTATTTTATGTATTTTATTTCTTTAACAGCTTGCATGATTCATGTTTTTTATGCCTTTTAAATGGTTGTGTATTATGCCTTTTTAACTTATTTCATTAATTTATTGTACAGCACTCTGGTCAGCTGTGCTTGTTTTAAACTGCTTAATTAAATAAAGTTGGATTTCCAAAAATACTGTATAAGCAAGCATGGAAAGAGACAGTTGATTAGTCACATTAACAAGTAAGATCATTTATCCAATTTTAATCAAATTAATTTCTTTTTTTGTAGTATGAATAAACAGAAGCAGCAGTACAGTCTTCAGGATGCTCTGAATATCATCACGGGAGATGACAGCGATTTTGAGGGATTTTAAGTCCCCCCTTCCTTAAGTTGGGGACTTAAAATTTGGGGCTGTTGCTCTGCCTCAGGAATCCTTTGTGATTTTGTAGTTAATCAAGGGGGCACTGGCAAAAAAAAACTTATTGGATTGGGGGGTGCTGTTGTGGTCAAGCTGTGTGAAATGCTCCCATCATACCAAACTACAAAGTATTTGCAGTATTTTCTTCAGTGCCATCAGTACCCAAGCTTCTTGAGCAAAATATCTACTTTGTAGGAACATTCTGGAGAAATCGCTTGGCTGGTTGTCAACTTGAAGATGAGAGAGGCAGTGGCCATTGTTAAGTAGTATCATAACAAATTTGTTGATTGATCTCATCCTACTGTGCCATTGACCCCCAAGACAAAGCTTGACGCTAGAGCAAATCAGACAAAGCATATGTGGAGGTCAGCAGGCCACACATTGTGAAAGAGCACAACACTTTCAAGGCGGGCATAGACCTCTTTGATGCATGCGTCGCAAGAAGCAAGTACCACATGAGATCAGGAAGATTTGTACCTCTACCTGTTGTGGCAAATCATGTTAGGCCTGGTCAATGCATGTTTGCTTTACCACTCTGACTGCAAACTACTTGGTGTCAGAAAGCCACTTGAAACAAAGGAGCTTCCTTACAGAGGGGGCGCCCAGCATTGGACAGCCCATCTCCATCATCACTACCATGCAAGAGAGTCCGTACTGGTGTTCCAGATGATGTTCGCACAGATCACATTGCAGACTGGCCTGCAAAATGTGAGAAAATAGATTGTTGCAAACTCTGCAAAGTCAATGCAACCGCCACTCGTCTCATTGAGACGAGTCTCTAAAGACAAGGTGGTACCAAGATATTTCGACCATTTGCCTATTGAAATTACCCACACCACAACTACAAAATATTAAACTCGAACTTTCCAGCAGAAACTGGAATGACTCTCCTCATTTTTCACATTTCCTGGCAATGGCTTAGAATAAGTGAACAAGTGAACTAGACTTATTTAGCATTTATACCCACTATTCATTTATTCACACACCACACAAAATATCTCAACTGGAACATCTCAATGTTTAAAATAAATCAGTGCCTTGTTGTTGGAAGTGAATAAGTGAACTTCAGGAGCACACTAGGGCAACAAATGAAAGGTCAAAACATTATTACGACGATGGGGTGCAGAGAATACAGGCCATTGTTTGTTCAGAGTCTTCAAATTACATTGATTGGACATTCGAATGTCAACTTCTGTTTCCAGCAGGAACATGTGACGTTGACAGGTAGCAGATTCTACACAAACATGATGATGACAGGACAGCAAAGTCCAACAGATAGAGACACTGAAGGTATTAGCGGAGGTTATCACAGGTTTTTTTAACCTTGTTGACTGATTGGATGTGTTTGTGAAACAGATACTTTTGGTTGTAAAACACTTCAGTAAACATGGATCAATAAATCATTTTAAATATTGTGATATGGATTGTTATGATATGGCAAAGCATTTAAGAAACATCCCTTTAGCTTAATGGACTTTGAAGAGTTATGATAAGGTAGTGAAGTTACAAGACACAAAAAGAAGAGATGAGAAGAATTAGCACAAAAAACATTTTGTGTGTGCAACTATTATCACTCACTTAAACATCAACAGAGACAAAAATCAATGAAGACGAGAGGAATCAACATTTGTACAAGTCTTCTGTGAACATTTTTATCCTCCTCCTCATGATTATATATTGATTGTGCCTACATATTTTCATATAAATTGTATTTCAAGAACCTACAGGTCATTCCTGAGTTGTAAGAAATGTTGGAAAAATCCAAATTTTGTAATAATGTAAACCGATTTATCACAGTTTCCTCTCTTCAGTAACATGTAGACTTCAACATGAAAACCAAAAGAAGAACATGACATCCGTTTTAAAAAAAAAAAAGAAAAGTAGAAGTAAAGTTTTTTTTAAAGAGGGATCAGTTTTAACAATGTCCTTTAAAACGGTGTACTATTACTTTTTTCCCTGAATTACAACAACTGAAAACAGTCAAATGGGAACTGTGCTTTACGGGATGTTGTTCTTGTGCATTGCCATCTGACACAGCTTTTGTTGAAAGGGGATCATTCTATCTCAGTTATCCAGAGTATTCATATCATTCTGCAACGCTTATCAGTGAGCTTTGAGCTCCATTTTATGACATTATGAGTCATCAAACCATTATCTGTAAATAAAAGAGCAGTTATGGAACACTAATTTGAGACTAAATAGGAAGAAATATTTTTGCCTTAACAGTAGGGCACAAAAAATTGGAAATATATTGGAGTGTGAGAAAATACAGGAATTTATACCAGAGTTTTTATGTTATTACATCGGTTAAAATGTAATAATACTTTCATTATCCTGGCCATAAAGACTAATTTCTGCCTTCTAACAGTGTGTCTGGTTTCTTTATGAAGTAGAGACAAATCCGGAGGAAACAAATAGGTGAAAGCGATCAATTTTTTGTTATCTTCCAAATAAATTAAAATGTGTAAACTTTATGTTATCAACCATTTGCAATGCTGGTAAAAGTTTGGTTGACAGGTTTTTCCACAGGGCCACGATTCTACACACATTAAAGAAACTGAAAAGACCATCAGAAGGCATTGACTAAATATTTAACTATAAAGGTTTAAGACATAAAAAAATATTCTGTTGGAAGAAATGTGTTATTCTCATAATCCTTTATACCTCTTGGACGCTGAAGTTCCTGGGAGTGTGTCCTAATTTTGATCAGGAACTCTTTTGGGCTGTCAATGTACAATTTATGTCCAGTGTCACCAGTAAGAAAATAAAGACGACAGACAACCATTGATGTCCAACACAGAATATACTCTATAACATCTTGTTAATATGTTTATATGTGTATGTATCAATAGCCCTTTTCAGACTGATTTTCCGTAAAAGCGACCTTTAAGCTCAGCCGTCATTATATTTTTGAACATTTAAATTGATTGTGCAATGGTAGAATATTCTTGTCCCAGTTTTTAAATTAACATTGGTTCACAGCACAAAGCACACGGGGAGCTCCAACTAAACACACAGTCAGACATGCACAAACAATGGGCTCCCATGCTGGCTCTGCTATCCAGTCTTGCCCCTGTAATGGTAAATGGACTTGAGCGTATATGTATGGTGCTTTCTTAATCTTCTGATTACTCAAAGTGCTTTACAATGCAGGTCACACCTAACCATTCACACAATGATGGTTGCTATGTAAGATGACCATCAGAAGAAACTAATCCCATTTATACACACGCACATGCAGCTGACGAAGCAGTGGGAGCAACTAAAGTAAAGTAATATGTTGGGAATCAATCCCCCAACCTTACTGAAAGGTCTAAGTAATAGGCAAATAAATGGAATCACTTTGTTTTTAAGATAAGATAAGGTATAACTTTAATGATCCCCAATAGGGAAATTCGGGCGTTGCAGCAGCAGCTATACAGAAATAAAAAAAAGTCAAAAAACAAATAAAATAGTAACATAAATACAGTTGAAAAATAGTAGAACACGATATATACATAGGACTATACATAATAGGGACAGGACAATGAAGAATGATGTGCAGTGAATGGCATGTTAAAGTGACCAGTGAAGATTTAAGGTGTTTAGAGGCAGCGAGTTATCTTCATTTTTATTTATTTGTATAGCGTCAATTCATAACAGGTGTTATCTCGAGACACTTTACAAAAGCAAGCGAGTTATGTAAACAGCAGATTGCCAGTTATACTGTATAATATAATGTAGTGCAATAAGAGACAATATTCAGTTGTATAGAATGTATACTTAAATATAACTTTTTATTCACTCCATACATAATTCAATATGGTAGAATGAAAGAGTAAAGATTGACACGGTTACCATTTGAGCTCAGTTCTTCATCTGATCTACCCATTTTTTTTTCCTCAGTAGCAGCTGTATGGTTTTTACTTTCAATAACTGGATGATTTGACACAAATTGTTTTAGTAGTGTTTTGTCATACTCACTAAAGTTCTTAAAACTGATTCTTTTTGCTTCTGCCTTTGTTTTGTCTCAGGTTTCACACAATCAAATGGTGTTTTCAATTCCACTCCTGGTTTTTATGAACACCATTAGACCAACAGCATGTGCTCATACTTAACCTGATGACGTTTAACCCAGGTGGTCTCATTGAAGCTCATTTACCTTACTCCAGGACTCCATAGTCTCTGAAAAACTAGACCAATCCCAGTTTAACTAGTATGGCTTAAAGGACTGATCCTGGCTTAATCTAAGCCCTGTCTGTGAAACCGGCCTATGGTATACTTAAACCCAGGCCCGCCCCTCCCTACACGTAGAACACGCACTGTGCGTAGGGCCCCACAATCCATGGGGGGCCCCATTTTGCGCAAGTGAATTGAATTTCCCTCGGGTTCAATAAAGTATCATCATTCTCTGCAAATGCACAAAGGATGCGCGTGCATTTTGCCAAGAGGCGCGCGTAGAGCACCGCCACCAAGTCAGCCCGAAACAGGAGAGAAAAAAAAAGTGACGCACTGATTGAAAGCGCGATGCATCACCATCTGACCAATCAGCGGCCAGATGGGGCGGTAGGCAGTTGCTTGCAGGTAGAGAGAGAGAGAGAGAGAGAGAGATGGCTTCCAAACGTCAATACGATTGGGGAGCTAGCAAAAGAAAGAAAAAGTCCAAACAAGAAGAGCCTCGTGCTTCACTTGAAGGTGGGTATGTTGTTGAAATAAAAAAGAAAAAACTTTGTGGCATATAAACATAAACAGCTGGCATGTCTGCTCGTGCTAATCATGAGACAGCAGAGACGATAATTGTGTCTAGATGTGGACTGGAGATTAAATTTTCAAGCGGCCCTGATGACTATTTATTAAATGTCTTGTTAACTGAATATATTCAGCTTTATTGAAAAAAAGTAAAGTTATTGTTCCACTGTTGATAGAGGCTGTTCATTTGATTCATTAGGGCCCCCACTTGGCCAGGGGTGGCCCTGCTTAAACTGCACTTAGCATACTGGTCCAAGAGAAAGCAAATGTCAAGAAGCACTCAAAACGTTGTGCTAACAGTTATTAGAGAAAAACTGACACAATGCTAAATAGAATAAAAAAGCACACTCATCCACCAGTTCCCTTTTCTTTTTTCAGTCTGGTTTGAATCAAGATCTCCCCTAGGCCTCTGTCACATGCTATCTCTATGGTGACAGCTTATAGCGTTGCTTTCTCCTTGCAGACACGTCTCCCATAGCAATGAATCCTTTGAGTAACAGCAAGGGAGGCAAGGTTGTCTGATTCAGTAGAGTAATGGTTTGCTTGACAGGAACCACTAAAGAATGCAAATCAACTGTGCCAATCCCATACCAGCCTAGAAGAGAGAGAGACAGAGAGGTGTAAGAATGGCCAAACTGATTACATTACTAACATACTGAGGGAAACAGAAGTTAATTGTAATCTAAAACCTTGGTGGGCCATGTTGAGGCTATTGTGTCAGAGAGGCTGAAGGGTGACTTCAATGAGATGTTAAAAATATTGTGGTACAGGTGAGGGAGATATTAGATCTTTTGGTTTTCACCTACTGAAAGCTAGCAAGTTATCAATAGTCATGATTAAGTCTGTATAATAAGTAGCCTGCAATAAATTCAATAGTTAGGTTTGAAACTTGAAAATAAACCATTGGAAATGTAGGTAGGCCTAAAAGCTACCATTGTTGTTCCTTATGCACAACACTTTAAAATAATAAAGGACAGTAACAGAATAAATACAGGAAATTAAATAATACCAAGTATTATTAGTTACATTAGTAATCATATTGTTCATAAGAAAACAGTATCTACAATGAAAAGGACTTCCAAACATATTGTTTGGCTAAAATCACAACACTGGCACCACTTAGTGGTTCAATAAAGTAATACACTTACAAAATGCATTTTGATTCTACTTTCTACAGTCATATTGATAAGAACATTTAAGCCTCTTGTTGCGGCTTCCAAAATCAAACCCTTTTTGGCCGCTGAGAGTCTAAGGTTGGGTCCTGAGGTTTCCAAATTTGTGACTCGCCAGGAGGTTATTATGACAGATAACGCTGAGATCCGGATGCGTTTGGTGCATTTATTATGAACAGACACAGAGCTATCAGAGCGTATAAGGATGGATAAACGTAAAAAGGTGATGAATAAATGAATGAATAGCGCTAGGTAGCGTGGCGTGGCGGTCAACAAAAATGATGGCTTCTTATCCAATCCTGACTCTCTCATCTGTGTGACAGGTGAGTGCGCAACTTTACACACACACTTGCACACGCCTACTCCCACGTGAGTCACTGCCTCTACAACACACACACACAAACACACCGTGCAACTCATCCCCAACCTGTATGTCTCCAACACCTCTTGTATAAACATATAGGCTATTTGTGTTGCTCTCGGTAAAACTTCTCACAGAAGCTTTTAAGCAGAATAATTATCAAATTTTGATCCAAGTTAAATCCAGTAGGTACAGAAGCCGAGAACAGACATTGATTTTTTTCTCTGTTTTCTCGTGATAACAAACTAATGTCTTTCATTATCTCGATATCACAAAATTTGTTTTCTCATGATGATGACATAATGTCGGATTTTTGCCTGTTGGTTAATGTGATCGCCTATAGAACTGCCATTGTCTAGTCCAGATTTTTCCCGGGGAGGTGAAAATGGCAGTCACATTATGGATCTACATATAATGACTTATTTAAATCAAGGCCTAACACAGGCAGAAATTTCTTAGTGCCTTTATGTTAGTTGTGGATTTAGTCCTCGTTATTTAAGGAGAAAACTAGCTAAGCTATTGGAGGGATGTCTTCCAGGAATTTCAGGCAACTGGAGACTTTAATGGGGATTTCATAGACAAGGGTCTCATCCAATTCTGCTTCCTTAAGATTATCCAAGTAAGTCATTCACTGTCCATGTCCTCAGTACAGTACATTTCAGGGCTGTATTTCCTTTTTTTTGGGATCATTTTGCCCCCTACTCCACTTGTCTGTATACCTGTCTGTAGGCTCCACCTGTCATTGAGACAGACACATGAAATAAGACGTAGAGTTTATTGTGTTTTACCGACTGGAGCTGTCATTGTGCACAAATTATGCATGGCTGTGCGCTCTTCATAGTGCCCTTTTTAACTTGAACCTCGTTGCTCATATCAAATCAAACTTTGATTAGAAGCTGTGACACAACTAAGGACAAATTATTCAAATCAAAATGTTGATGAATTACACATGATTTATCAGCATTATGTGTATAAATGTGCTTTTGATTGACAGTTTACACTTAAGTTCTCTTTCGTCTCGAGACTATCTCTCCACCCCGTTACATTCTATGTACGGGGATATGATCCCTTGCTCGTCAGAGTCCGTGGATATTTCTTTAAGACACACCGGCTTAACCGGGCACGCCCCACAGCTCACCTATAAAGCACCTGTGCTGGCGTGCAATCATTGATTGTTTGATCTCCACTCAAGTCAGAGTGTTCACAATCTGTGTGATTTCGAAAAAAAGAAAAAAAAAGAAAAGAAAAACAACAACTATACCACCTAAGAACAGGAGAAAAAGGGTTTTCAGCAGTTATCCACTTACCAAAGTTGGGCGTCTGTCCATGGCAGCCTCCCTGGATTGCTGGTAGTCTGTTCTATTCCCTGGGGCATCGTGTCTGGTGACCTCCCGGTCACGGTGCGTCTGGGGGAGCCTGATTGGCGGCTGTGTCCCCACCGGCATTTCCTTGCGGTGCCGTGAGCTAACGCGTCTGGTGGGTACCCGTGCTGAGCGCAGACAGAAGTCGGCTAACAGCGTGGTGACTGTATCAGCCGAGCCAATTACGGTTCTCAGTTAACTGCAGTGGCAAAGTGTTCTTATGAACGTATTGCTCACGGTTCGTGAGCTCACGCGTTCAGAGGATACGTGCCGAACGCAGGCTGTCTCGTCAACATCGTCCAGCCAGTGTATTGCTCGCGGCTCGCGGGCTAACGCGCTAGCTGAGACGATAACGTGTCTGTGTTGGGCGCAGACTGTGTTGGCTGCAGCAGACACCCATAATCCCCCAAGAGAGTAAAAGAGGGCTTGTCAACATCGGGGAGGTCCAGCCAGTGTATTGCTCGCGGCTCGCGGGCTAACACGCTAGCTGAGACGCTAACGTGTCTGTGTTGGGCGCAGACTGTGTCGGCTGCAGCAGACACCCATAATCCCCCAATGAACGTTTCCCTCTTCTCAAGCCATAAGAAGGGAGGCGTATAAAAAGAAAAAAGAGGAAAGGAACTAAGAGTTAGCTGACAGTGTGTTTGCCGGTTGCCGTGCTTCCGCATAATTACCTGTAGCTCCGCGTGTAGTGACAGTGCCGCCCCTGGCTACTATGGCTTCCCGGGAGGGACATTCCTGTGTGGGCTGTGGAGTCAGCATACCTCTGGAAGATGGGCATGATAGAGGTAATGGCATGCCAGCCTCCCCTACCAGCCGACAACCGGTTAGCCTGGCTAACCTTGGGGGCGGATCAGTGGGTGGTGTCTACCATGACCCGTGGCTACCGCCTTCAATTTTATCGCAAACCTGCCGTGACAAGATTGCCAACCTTCACCACTGTAACCAATCCTCAGCAGGCGCAGATACTGCGGGAGGAACTGTCCACTCTTTTGGAGAAGAGGGCCATAAGAGAGGTGGAGCGAGAAGACCAATAAGCCGGGTTTTTCTCCCGTTACTTTTTAGTTCCGAAGCGAGATGGGGGTCTTCGGTCAATTCTGGATCTCCGGAGGCTCAACCAGTTTCTTCGGCCCGTGAGGTGCAGGATGCTCACGGTTCCCAGGGTGAGGCAGGCCATTACTGCCGGAGATTGGTTTTCCACCATAGACCTCAAGGATGCGTACTTCCAGATTCCCATCTGGAAGGGCCATTGGCGCTTCCTGAGGTTCGGCTTCGAAGGCAGAGTGTACGAGTTTTGTGTCCTGCCTTTCGGGATATCTCTCGCTCCCCGAACATTTACAAGGTGCAGGTGGTTCCTCTTGCCCTTTTAAACATGCGACCTGTACAGAGGTGTCTGTTGGGTCAGGGCTTGCATCCACAAAGATGTCACCAAACAAGGGTGGTTGTCTCTCGGAGGCTGCACAGTGCTGTCCAGTGGTGGAGAGACCCAGCCAACATCAAGTTAGGTCATGCTCTGGGGCCGGTGATTTATCGCCAGCTGGTCTTCACAGACGCCTCCCTACTGGGTTGGGGTGCCGTTCACGAGGGCTGCGGGATCAGTGGACACTGGTCCGGCCGTTGGTTGAACCAGCATATAAATGTCCTGGAGCTGAGGGCTGTTATCTTCGCCCTCAGAGCACTACTGCAGAGACTGAGAGGACATCATGTCATCGTTCGGACAGACAGCACAGTGACAGCTGCTTATATAAACAGGCAGGGGGGCCTGCGGTCTCCCTTTCTGTGCAGACTGGCAACCACTCTGTGGCAGTGGGCTCAGCCCCTCTTTTGCTCCTTGAGAGCTGTGCATGTGCCGGGTCTGTTTAGCTCAGCGGCGGACATAATGTCAAGAGGGGGCCCACACCCTGGGGAGTGGAGGCTTCATCCACAGGTGGTCATGGGAATCTGGCGTCGCCTGGGCAGAGCGGAAGTCGACCTTTTCGCTTCACGAGAGTCGGCTCATTGTCCTCTCTTTTTCTCTCTGAAGAACGACAATCCTCCTCTGGGGTGGGATGCCTTGGCTCATCCTTGGCCACGGCTTCTGCTCTGTGCCTTCCCTCCATTCACTCTCCTTCAGCCCCTTCTCCGAAGGGTGCAGTTGGAGGGAGTCAGGCTGATACTGGTGGCACCATTTTGGCCCCACATGACGTGGTTTTCGTCAATCCCGTCCCTGTTAGACGGCGTGCCATGGGAGCTCCCGCCTCGGCAAGACCTGCTGTCTCAAGCCAGTGGGACCCTCTTCCATCCATTTCCAGCAGGGCTCAGGTTGGTGGCCTGGCCCCTGAAAAGGACAGGCTCCTTGCTTAGGATTACCAGAGCCTGTAGTGAGAACAATGCAAGAAGCACGGGCACCATCAACAAGGGCTGCTTATGCTTACTGTTGGGGTTTGTTTACATCTTGATGTGGGGCCCACAACGTGGACCCCTACCTGGCTACGCATCAGGAGGTCCTGCAATTCTTGCAGTCTCAGCTAGAGGCTCGAAAATCAGCTGTTACGCTGCGGGGCATGGTGGCACCCGCCTTTTGACCCTCTTGAGGAGGTGAATCTGAAATGGCTCTCCTTTAAGGCAGCATTTCTGCTGGCTGTAACTTCTGCCAGAAGAATAAGTGAGCTCCACACACTGTCTGTTCATGCAGACTGCTGCAGATTCTCTCCAGGTGGCTCTGGTGTAGTCCTCCGACCCAACCCGGCATTTCTGCCTCAGGTCTTATCTAAATTCTATCTGTCTCAGGTGGTCGAGTTGCGGTCACTCTCCTCTGGCACTGATGGTCAGGAGGGAGAGCAGAACCAGTCTGTCTTGTGTCAGGTCAGGGCCCTGGCTCAGTACATCCGACGTACACAGGCTTTCAGGAGGTCTGACCAGCTCTTCATTTGCTTTGACCATGGACACTTGGGCCCTTGTCAAAACCTCGACTGTCTCACTGGGTTGTGGAGACTATCCAGCATGCATAGGCCCTCTCAGGTGTGCCTGCTCCATCTGGGATTCGGGCACACTCGACTCACAGTGTGGCTACCTCATGGGCCTTGGCGCGGTGCTTCACTCGCTGACATATGTGCTGCGGCCACATGGTCAAAATCCACATTTTCCAGATTCTACCAGCTCAACGTGGCGGCCAGTCCCTCCTTTGGGGAGCGGGTGCTGGGTGTAACTTCTCGGTAGACAATGGGGTCCCTCGGTCAGCCTAGCGGACTGGCTCATTCAGCCCCTCTGCCTGCTAGGCTTGGACTTTGCGTCTTGCGGCGCCTTGTCCTGGGTGGGCATGTAAATAGTGTATATTTGTAAAAAGTTCATTTGTTACACACTGGTGTATGGGATTGGGTTGCACTGTCTCCCAGCTGGGTGTCTTAAAGAGTTACCCCGTACATAGAATGTAACGGGGTGGAGAGATAGTCTCGAGACGAAAGAGAACGTAGGGTTACGTTGTAACCTTGGTTCTCTGAGTGAAGAGACTATCAAACTATCAATGATTGCACGCCAGCACAGGTGCTTTATAGGTGAGCTGTGAGGCGTGCCCGGTTAAGCCGGTGTGTCTTAAAGAAATATCCACGGACTCTGACGAGCAAGGGATCATATCCCCGTACATAGAATGTAACGGGGTGGAGAGATAGTCTCTTCACTCAGAGAACCAAGGTTACAACGTAACCCTACGATACAACATCATGTAATGTCTCACTATAAGGGGGTCCCTGCGCTGTTCTTCTATATACCAAGGGGTTGAATACCTCTGAATAGCTACTACTACTACACTGTTAACATAAGGTTTAACACTGGGTTCTCATAGGCCTACTCGGGACTTTGTATTCAGCATTTGACCCAGCTAGCTAATCGTGAAATATCTAACTCTTGTGTCCTCAGGTCAAGCATAAAAGGGAAGAAGGAAGGAAAGAGGAAGGCAGGTGGGAGGAAAGAAAGATGTGATAGGGGAAGAATTAAGGAAAAATGAGCAATGAGACAAGGTTGGACAACCATCGCATTCGACCAGGTGGAAACAGAGACCCTAATTATCATGGAAAACCATGTCTGGTGTACCATGTACCAGAGCACAAGACCATTTGCATCCACTACAGTTTGAAAGAGTGGGGATTGTTCTCCAAGACGACATTTGTCTGTGGAAAACAGACATTCCCTGTGACCATGAGCTGCATGAGCTATGTTTGATTGTGATGGAAGAGAACAACATAACACAGTGTCATAACACTGCACAGACAATACAACTTTACAAAGACTTGAGGCCTTTAATAAGAGCACTCCTGCCAGAGCCTCATCGCTGTTATTGCTGTAGAATACAGACAGATGCACTGTCCATGGTTCGAAACATGAGGATGGCATCCCGAGCAATGAGGACTCAAAGGTTTACATTTCTCAAGTATCATTGGACTTTGTGTCTCTTTAGGTTGTATTGAAGAGGGAGATTTGGGTCCGAGAGACAAATTTACATAAAATGGGGGTCGTGCCCCTTGAACAAATGTGTGGATCAAGTCATGAGATGTTGTAAATCACTGTAATGATCGACTGATTAGTTGATGTCATCAACAAATCTGTAAAGTTTGGAGTTTTCCATATGCAATAATTCAAAAGGACCTCGTCAAATATCATGCTTATCAAAGATGTCATTGTATTCTTCAAGAAAATGACTAATTTAGCATGATAATAATGCATCAGAACTGACTTATCTAACAAAATATGAGTAGTCACATTAAAAGTTAAAAAAAAGCCTGGGAAACTACAAACAGTTGAAACCTTTTAATTGATGAAGAATTTTTATTGCAAACTCATACAGTGCCTTGCGAAAGTATTCGGCCCCCTTGAACTTTTCGACCTTTTGCCACATTTCAGGCATCAAACATAAAGATATAAAACTGTAATTTTTTTGTGAAGAATCAACAACAAGTGGGACACAATCATGAAGTGGAACGAAATTTATTGGATATTTCAAACTGTATTAACAAATAAAGAACTGAAAATTGGGCGTGCAAAATTATTCAGCCCCTTTACTTTCAGTGCAGCAAACTCTCTCCAAAAGTTTAGTGAGGATCTCTGAATGATCCAATGTTGACCTAAATGACTAATGACACACCTGTGTGTAATCAAGTCTCCGTATAAATGCACCTGCTCTGTGATAGTCTCAGAGGTCAGTTTAAAGCGCAGAGAGCATCATGAAGAACAAGGAACACACCAGGCAGGTCTGAGATACTGTTGTGGAGAAGTTTAAAGCTGGATTTGGATACAAAAAGATTTCCCAAGCTTTAAACATCCCAAGGAGCACTGTGCAAGCGATAATATTGAAATGGATGGAGTATCACACCACTGCAAATCTACAAAGACCCGGCCGTTCCTCTAAACTTTCAGCTCATACAAGGAGAAAACTGATCAGAAATGCTGCCAAGAGGCCCATGATCACTCTGGATGAACTGCAGAAATGTACAGCTGCGGTGGGAGACTCTGTCCACAGGACAACAATCAGTCGTATACTACACAACTCTGGCCTTTATGGAAGAGTGGCAAGAAGAAAGCCATTTCTTAAAGATATCCATAAAAAGTGTTGTTTAAAGTTTGCCACAAGCCACCTGGGACACACACCAAACATTTGGAAGAAGGTGCTCTGGTCAGACCAAACCAAAATTGAACTTTTTGGCAACAATGCAAAACGTTATGTTTAGCGTAAACGCAACACAGCTCATCACCATGAACACACCATCCCCACTGTCAAACATGGTGGTGGCAACATCATGGTTTGGGCCTGCTTTTCTTCAGCAGGGTCAGGGAAGCTGGTTAAAATTGATGGGAAGATGGATGGAGCCAAATACAGGACCATTCTGGAAGAAAACCTGATGGAGTCTGCAAAAGACCTGAGACTGGGACGGAGATTTGTCTTCCAACAAGACAATGATCCAAAACATAAAGCAAAATCTACAATGGAGTGGTTCACAAATAAACATATCCAGGTGTTAGAATGGCCAAGTCAAAGTCCAGACCTGAATCATATCGAGAATCTGTGGCAACAACTGAAAACTGCTGTTCACAAACGCTGTCCATCCAACGTCACTGAGCTTGAGCTGTTTTGCAAGGAGGAATGGGCAAATATTCCAGTCTCTCAATGTGCAAAACTGATAGAGACATACCCCAAGCGACTTACAGCAGTAATCGCAGCAAAAGGTGGCGCGACAAAGTATTAACTTAAGGGGGCTGAATAATTTTGCACGCCCAGTTTTTCAGTTTTTTATTTGTTAAAAATGTTTGAAAAATCCAATAAATTTCGTTTCACTTCATGATTGTGTCCCACTTGTTGTTGATTCTTCACAAAAAATTACAGTTTTAAATCTTTATGTTTGAAGCCTGAAATGTGGCAAAAGGTCAAAAAGTTCAAGGGGGCCGAATACTTTCTCAAGGCACTGTAAGCCAGTGCTTTCATTTATAACATGAACTTGGCCTCAGGAAAGTGTAGGGTCCTATTGGGAGGGGCACTGCATTATTCAAAATCAAATCAGGCAAAACAAAATCATTTCTTAGAATTGGCATATAAATGAAATGCATATAGTGCAACATATAGGAGGGCAGAACGTAGTTGGAAAAAATCTAAACTTCCAAGTCCACTATCTGCACATGAAAGAACTACTACTGAAGCTGAATTAGATGATCAAAACTACACGAACCAATTATTTCTCTGACCTAATAAGTAAAAATAAACAAAACCGAGGTTCCTGTTCAGTACTATTAATCAACTAGTTAATCCCACTCCCCCCATCATCCACATCTCATCCCCCAGCGACTGTGAACTCTTCCTATAATTTTTCATCGACAAGATCAAGAGTTTGAGATCAAACTTCTCCCTGGCTGACTTACCCTATTCTCCACTAAACCACCCCAACCTAATGTCGGAACTAACTCCAGTGTCCTTACAGAGCCTTTCCACTACACTAGCCCACATGCGTGTTACGAGCAGCCCTCATGATACAGTCCCACCCAAATTCCTGAAATCTATATTCTCAGTCCTGGGCCCAAGTATACTCTCCATTATCAACCACTCTCTCACTTCCGGCTCTGTCCCTGATTATTTCAAAGTTGCCAGTGTCCAACCCCTTCTTAAAAAACCCACCTTAGATCCAGGTAGATGGAAGTTTCATCTTCTCTCTTAGTCTGTTTATTAAATATTGTTTTCTTTGCTCTGTATCCACCATCCTTTCACTTGAGAATAACTCCTTCCAGTTTCTGCCGAAGACACGGTCTCCATATTGAGGAGTAAATTTGCTTCCTGCTTTCTTACAGTGCAGACGCTTTATCTTCTTGCTCTCTGCTTTGCTTACTTTCTTTTGCTGATATCTTCTTTTTTCAAAGCCTAATTTAATTCAGATCTGGTTCTGGACTTTAATTAATCATCAGGAGGACTATATCCTTTGATCCTTAAATTCAGGAGGTCTTTAGCCATATTTTTAAAAATGTTTGATCTTGTCATCACTACATGACTGTGTCCTGACACGAGCACAAGCCTGTGCCACAGCACAAGGTTTTTGCTAATCAGCAACAAGACGCCTCCCTTCTCCAAGGATGATTACCACAAACTTCTTGAGAAAATTGCAGCGCTGGAGAGAAAGATGAATCGCCTAGAAGTGAATGGACTGTGCGGGAATGAAACCACATTACTGCTAATACAGAATAGTGGACAAGAGTAAGCTAACGCATGGCTATGGAGCACAGAGACCTCTACAAAAACAAAGGTGGGCTATAAATCTATGAATGGTAGACCTCCTTGGAACTGTCTTGGTGCTAAACCAAAGAATAAGTCAATTCTCCGGGAAATTGGAGGAACGATAGCAGGCAGAGCACAAAGAGCTGAGATATGCTGCACTACCTCCCCCGCAAAGTGCCTCCTCAACCCCGGTATCTACAAGGACACAGCCCTGGACACCTGCAAAAGGGAAGGCTAGGAACAAACTTCCCCAACAACCGAATGTGGAGCTACAGAACAGATATGCCCCTCTGCTGCAGAGCCCTGGATCTCCATCTGGTCCTCCATCCTCTGACACCAGGGTAAGGACTGAAAACATGCCAAAAAGTTTGAGGGAAAGCTAAAGCCTGGGCCTGAAACTCTTATTGTGGGTGACTTTGCTGTTAAAGATGAACGAAGGATGTGCAGTAAAAGAACAGAAGTGCTGTGTTTTTCCAGAAATATGGTCTCTGATCTAGCAGAAAGGATCCTGAATATTGTGGCTGAACGTCCGACTATGAAGAATGTCATACTGCACATTGGGTCAAATGATGTCACAAAGCGACAGTCTGAAGTTCTGAAACAGGATTTCACTGATCTGCTGAAGATGGTCAGCTCTTTGGCTGTGGATGTGTCTATCAGCTGCCCTATACCAACAGATAGATAGATAGATAGATAGATATATAGATATATAGATAGATAGATAGATAGATAGATAGATAGATAGATAGATAGATAGATAGATAGATAGATCCACATCCAAAGAGCTGACCATCTGACCATCCACCAACAGTCAGAAGAGCAGAGGAGAGATTCAGCAAGTTGCTGACACTGAATAACTGGTTTAAAGCCGCAGGTAATGCTCATTCAATGAATTTTATTAACAATTTTAACATTTTCTGGGAACACAGACATCTTTTCAAGGCAGATGGATTTTGCCTGAACTTGTCAGGGGTGAAGCTGTTTACCTCTAACCTATTTTACTCCCTGCCTCGACCATCAGTTCTCTCGGCCAAGGACATGAGACAAAAGAAAAAAGCTTTAAAGAAAGACAAAACACTCAGAGATGAAAACAATCATCAAGAATCACAACTGTCAGCATCTGAGGATGGACTGAAGGAGGAGAGACATCAGAACCAAGAGGAGGGGTATACACCCGCCATCGACCCCCTCATCAACACCTGTGAAGTCTCACTGCCCCTGCCCACCCGATCAGATCATCATCTCCCTCCTCCCTCCACCTGGAGTTCACTGACCAGATGAAGGAGATGATTGATAGTACGTATTTTCATGGATTCATACATTTGTGGATATATCTTTTAATTGTGTCAACCATGTGAGAGTAATTCATTTAGGTTTGTGAAGATGTACTACATACATGTGTAAGAGATCATATTACAGTAGTAGCAGAGTTATATTTGGTTTGGAGCCAAGTGTTGTCTGAGAGATTTAGCTTAACATAGATGTTTGACATTTGAGTCAAGGAGATGAGTTCTTCATGCCTTATACAGAGTGAAGTGTTTGTGGGCTGTCTTTCTAGCAGAATATAAGGAACACTGTGAAGAAGAATACTTGGCCAGTGATCGTGAGATCCTGGTCAGCACGATCCCAGTGATTGTGAGATCCTGGTCAGCACGGGTCCAGTGACTGCGGAGTCCTGGTTCACTAGCATGTGAGATTGTGAGCAGCATGCCAGTAACTGCAAGGTTCTGGTCATGAAGCATGTCTGAGCTATTGTTTGTTATGTTTTTATGTTATTTGACCATGGATAAATAAATCTAAGATGATCCACAAGTCTGTTTGATAATGTCCTAATCATTCATTTAACACAGATACAGAAACCCCTACCGTTTCAGTGGAATCACGAATTGATTCTAACTTACAATGATCGATGTTGGATTAAAAAGTACACCCTGCCCTTCTCCCTTTTTCTCTTCTATGAACACCCGACGACACCCTCCTTCGTCTGTTCTGATACAGGAGTCAAAGCAACGGCGCCCTGCCCCCCCCCCCCCCCCCCCCCCCCCCGTTCCTTCGCGGGTGAATCATGTTTTGTTTCCTCAAATTAATAAGGATGAAATGCAGAATGTTACAGGGTCAAACTGTAACATTCTGGGTCCAAGCTGCGAGGATATCAGCAGCCATGACTCTCTCCAGGATAAGCCGGGGCCCTGCACATCAGTGGTTCCAAAATCTCTGTGATGACAGGTAATAGAATAAAAGAGAGGAGACTGCCAAGAAACAAAAGGCAGTTGTGTGATTTTCCAATTTTATCATCTATTCCTCTTGATCCACAACCTGTCCCAAAAAAATTAGCAGACGTAGCTCCTAGGAGCCTAAAATGATCACTAGCAGGGAAATCATTTTTAATCAATGATTTTAATATTGAGCATAAGCTTGATTTTATGTTTTTAAACTTGGTTAGACCAAAATAGCAGTGCAGCTGTTCTTATCGAGTCAGCTCCTCCCAACTTCAGTTTCATAGTTGAAGCCAGAGTGCACAAGAGAAGAGGAGGAGTGGCAGTTTTGTTTAATGATTCTTTCCAATGTAAGCAGTTATCTTTTTGAGATTTTGCTTCTTTTGAATATGTGGCCCTTCAGTCAAACCCTCTAGCCATGTTCTGAAATATTTACAGGCCACCTAAATACTGTGCAAACTTTTTCAATGATTTCACTGAACTGCTGTCATATGATCTGTATTGACTTTGACCGTGTTATTATTGTTAGTGATTTTAACATCCATGTTGATAACCCCAAGGACAAAGGGACTAAAGAACTGTGTTACACTCTGGATAGCTTTGGACTGACTCAGCATGTGACAGAGCCCACACACAATAGAGGACACCAAGGTTGTTGTTTCAGATGTTGCCCTCTCTGATCACACCTGTGTTTTATTTGAGAGTACTATCTCAGTATACAAAAATATTCAAACAAAAGTGATCACAAAACGGTGTATCACTGAAAAGCCAAGTGAAATCTTTAACCAGGTTTTCTTTTCCACACCTGCCCTGTCCCGGGGCTCAGGAAGTGAATTTGTAGATAACTTTAATTCTAAAATCACAAACATTATTAATTCTATTGCTCCCACTAAGGTGAAGGTTGTCTCTGATAAGAAAAAATCTCCATGTAGAAATTCGACACTTGTAAGAAATGGAAAAAGAGAGTGTCGAAAACTGAACACAGGTGGCGTAAATCTAATCTCCAGATTCATTATGACACCTATAAAGAGAGACTTCAAGTTTATAATTTACAAATGAGAAATGCAAGGCAATCCTTCTTCTCTGACATCATCACCAGAAACAACAATAATGTTTGTGCCCTGTTTCCTACTGTGGACAGGCTAACAAACCCTCCTGTGTCAGTAGCACCTGAATTTCATTCCACCAGGGCCTGTAATATATTTTCCACCTTCTTCATTGGAAAAATCCAGAAAATTAGACAAAATGTCAGTAATTCAAAATCAGGATCAGAACATGTGCTGTGTCCATTTATAACCAATTTAAACAACATGACACAATTTAATCAAATCAACCTTAAAAACCTGTAGGACATTATACAACAATTAAATTCCTCCTCCTGCTGTCTTGATATCCTGCAAACAAGTTTTTTTCAAAAAAGTTTCTCACGTCATGGCCCCAGTTTTTGTAAACATGTCTCTTTCCTCAGATGTCTTCCCACAGGCCCTGAAAACAGCAGTCATCAAGCCACTATTAAAAAAGAACAATCTAGACAAGTCAATAATGAACAATTACAGGCCTATATCAAATCTTCCTTTTTTAGGTAAAATAATCAAAAAAGCAGTTTTTCAACAGTTAAATAACTTCTTGACATTGAGCAACTATTTCGATGTCTTGCAGTCAGGTTTTACACAAAATCACAGCACTGCGACAGCTCTGGTCAAGGTGTTTAATGACATCCGTTTAAACACAGACAGTGGCAGAACCTCATTCTTAGTCTTACTTGATCTCAGTGCTGCATTTGACACAGTTGACCACAATATATTACTCAATCGACTGGAAAACTTGGTTGGAGTGTCTGGGACAGCACTAAACTGGTTTGAGTCCTATCTAAAGAACAGGGACTTCTTCATGTCTATAGGTAACTTCAAAACTGAGCAAACAAAAATTACTTGTGGAGTTCCCCAAGGTTCAATCCTGAGGCCTCTTTTGTTTAACGTCTACACGCTCCGACTAGGTCAGATTATAAAAAAACAATAAAATAAGTTATCATAACTACGCACACGACACATAAATATATATTACAATGTCGCCAGGAGATCATAGTCCTATCAAAGCACTGGGTAAATGCATAGATCAAATCAATGAGTGGATGTGCAGAAACTTTCTCCAGCTGAACAAAGACAAAACCTAGGTTGTTGTTTTTGGAGCAAAGGAAGAGCGACAAAGAGTCAGCACACAGCTTGAGTCAGTTAAACTCAAAACCTAAGACCAGGCAAGAAATCTGGGCATAGAGATGGACTCAGACCTCAATTTTAAAAGTCACATAAAGACAATTACAAAATCAGCCTACTATCAGTCGTCTTGATTACTGTAACAGCGTCTTTACAGGTCTGCCTACAACATTAGTCAGACAACTGCTGCTGATCCAGAACGCTGCTGGTAGAGTCCTCACCAAAACCAAGAAAATGGATCACATCAGTCCAGTTCTGAGGTATTTACACTGGCTGCCAGTCTGTCAGGGAATAGACTTTAAAATCCTGCTGCTGGTTTATAAAGCGCTTAATGGTTTAGGGCCAAAATACATAAGTGACCTCCTGATTAACTACTGTACGAACCGCCCAGACCGCTCAGGTCGTCTGGTACAGGTCTGCTGTCTGTCCCCAGAGTCAGAACAAAACATGGAGCATTCAGTTTCTATGCTCTGGAACAAACTCCCAGAAAACTGCAGGTCAGCTGAATCTCTCAGCTCATTTAAATCAAGGTTAAAGACACACCTGTTTGTCTTTAACAAAAATATTTTAATAAAGGTTTTACTCTGCACTGTAACTCTTAATTCCTTTTATATTCTTCCTTAAATTAATTTTATTTGAATTATTTTTACTTTTAAGTTTTAATAATTTCCGTGATTTTTTAACTTTTTATATGATTTTAAATCACTGATTTTTTATTCATTTGCTGAGTATTTGTATTTGCAAATTGGTGAGAGTTGGGCTGTCGAGCATCCTGCGGGGGTGTCTCGGAGGTCTGCGCCAGCTTTCTGAGCTGTGACTAGACACACAAAAGATCAAACTGTGAACTCGTATCCTCGGGGAGACGTCCCGGGGTGGATTATTAAAAATACATTTCGTTACGAGTAAGACCAGGAGGTGAATCTGTATCCGGCGGGATATAAGACTTTAACAGTCACAGGGACTTTAAAGCACATGTGTGTGCACAATGAACTGATTATCTTCGTTCGTTATAAACAGACCCAAAACGATTTTAAGAACCTATACATCGTTCTGAATAAGTAATACTGGATTGTTTAATGTATCTCTTCTTTCCTCTGTCATGATGCTTTTGATGTCTTGCGTAAAGCACTTTGAATTGCCTTGTTGTTGAAATGTGCTATATAAATAAACTTGTCTTGCCTAGAAAGTTTGTCTTCTCCAAGGAACTTTACAATTTTCCGGAACAATGTAAAACGTAAAAGCCGATATAATGTATGTATGTATAATATATTATTCACCAATCAATCCATAATATTTAGACAAAGCAGGCTTTAAAAGGGGTCTTTACAGAGAGATTGATTATATATTTGACAAGAGAACACTTTTCTTTGCTATATATCAAGATGTGGTACATATGAGTATGAGTTACATTTAGTCTTTTTTTTTTAAATTGTACTTTTAATAAAGCATTTGTTAAATTTTAAGTAATATTGTTCTAAAGTAACAAAAAACACTGTTTTTTTAAGGAAAATAACTCATTCTATACTTGTGACATGAGTCACTAGTGCCACCTTGTGACCAACATCTGCAACACCATGTTACTATGCAGCCTGCTAAAAATCTGCCTCACATTTTAATTTACATTTCAACAAAGAACACATTAGTCAACTTTAAGAACTAACTGATACAAGAGGAAAATTTAATTAAAATGAATGAACTACACTGCTACATATACTGTATTTGAGTAATGCATATTTTGAGTTTCTTATTCGTGTGATTAATTTATGTATGTATGTATGCATCTATGTATTGGCCTCAAGTGGTGTTCTAGCCAACAAACCAGCTTGAACCTGGTGATAAACCTTGAACTAGTGCCCAGCCTGAACATTATTAGTTTCTCCATGACAACTAGAATGACAATAGCTGGTTTAAGCTTGATACCAACTGAGCCACCAGTTCAACCAGCTTGATACCAATCAATTTAGCTTGTGAATGTAAATACAGGTAATATGCCATTTTCAATGTCCAAATTTATCATATAAATGATTTTTTAGACTTACAACAACCAAATTGGACCAAAATAGTTTTTAATTTGTCCTCGGCCATTCTTGCCAGGTTCTCCTTTTCTCTCAGGGCTGACAGCAACTGGTCCATGATGATAATGATGATGGGAAATATTACCATGGTAGCAGCAAGCTCAACCAATTTGAAACACTCTGTAATCGTGGGAAGCGTACATTTGTGTGACGTCACTAGCAGGCGCAGGACCCCAAGCCGATCTAGTCACCCAAGCTGTTCTGGTACCTACACTGGTGTAGTTCCCACCCCTCTGTGCCTTGTTTGCGAACCTTGATGCGAACAGATAAGTCTTGTTAGCAGGCTCGCTAGTTAGTTAGCTATCACGAAATGCACTAATATATTTGTCACACCACTGTGAATGTTGTTTCTATTTTCCAGGACACAAACTTCAAGATACTACAACACTTGCATAACAGTATACACTCTTTAACAACAAAAGTCACTTAACAGAAAAAAAAACCCTGATATTATTTACAAAGGATTGTGGCATAGATAGTTCCTTGACTTTGGCTTTGACTTTTAATCAGTTTCTTTAATGCCGTTTAGGTGCAGAATTAATGATATTATAGTTGTTATTACAAAAGACCCACAAAAACGTGAAAACTGTATAAACTCTCAAATTATTTTGTGTGACATCACTAGCAGGCGAGAAACCCGAGCTGATCTGGTACCTATACACCGATTAATCTATCTGCTAACCGTTAGCCCCTAAACAAAGACAGTTCAGTGAACAAACAAACCTACAGTGTAAACTTACTGTCGGTTACAGCTCAGTCAGTATCAACGGAAGCCGTTGTGTTGAAATCATTGGGCGCGTACTGTAGAAGTTCCCAGTCGTTTCTGAAGCCAATATGAACACTCATTTATTAATTTGTTATCCCAAGAAAACAATTTTTACTACGTCAAAATAACGAAATACATTTATTCGTTAACACGAGAAAACAATAATAAGTCATTATAACGAGATAAAAGAGCATGAAAAAAAAAAAAGAAAAATCAATGGCCGTTCTTGGCTTCCGTAGATCCATAATGTGACTGCCATTTTCACCTCCCTGGGACAAACCTTGACAAGACAATGGCAGTTCTATAGACTGGTGTAGTTTTGAGTCCTAAAACCAGGAAGTGAGTTAGCATTTTAGTGCTGTGGTTCTAACCTCTAAAAGTCAATGGGGATTTTGAATGGGTTTGTGGTTAGACGCCTGAAATAAGATCTGTGGTTCACACAAGCTGAAGAGATATTGATGTTTTGTTAGACGAGATAAATTACGTGCGCTAAGACCCCACTTGTGAATTTTAAAGTTTTTACGCAAACTTTAAACGGCGGTTGCTAACGAGTAGCTAACTGAAACTACAGTGGTTGTCACAGACATTACACGTCATCACGCCTGGAACTCTCTCCCTAATCCTCCTTCCAGCCTCTAGTCATGTTTTTCAGTGCTCTTGTAAATATTAGGTTCATAAACAACTTATTAAGCTAACGTTTAGCTATCTTGTCAAATCCGCTGATTAGATCGATGAAGCATAACAGTCGTGACGTCATTACAAGCCGACCGCGGTGTAGTTCGCGAGCACATAACGTTAGCTTTTTACTTCTCTCGGCTGCATTAACTCTTCAAACTTCATATAAATGATGTTCATCCGTAAAGATTATCCCGCTGAACAAAACAATTATGTATCAGAAACGTGTGTTTGACACAGAGCTTATTTTCTGCAATGATCCAAAATCCAATGCAAAAATCCCATAGGCGAATTTTCGAAGCAACCACCGGCGCCATTTTTTCGGGTTGGCCTATAAAAATACATCATCACTATACCAGTCTATAGGCAATCACATTAATCAGTGCGCAAAAATCAGACTAAAAGATTATCAATGAACACACTTTGTGACTTTATGTTAGGCTATACTGAGATAACAAAATCATTATTTTGTCATCACGAGAAAACAAATTTTGTGATATTGAGATAACGATAGACATTAATTCGTTATCACGAGAAAACAATCATTGTTATATCGAGATAATAAGTCGTTATAACAAGATAACAGCATGAAAAAAGGAAGATCAATGGCCGTTTTCGGCTTCCGTAATACTCCTAGCTTGTTTACTTATCCTAATTTCTGTGTTTTGAAGTTGGGTAAGGTCAAACAAAACCCTCAGACTGTCTCTATGTTGCACTAGGCCTAGTTTTGCTTTTTTCGGTTTGTTCGGTTCATTGGTTGGTTCTACTGTTTTTGTTTTACTCATTGTGCCTACGGGGCCTGTGAAACTTAACATGGGGATACAGAATCTGTTTCCGCCTACATGTCGACGTCTAACGTCATGACGCACCATTATCAGCTGTTGATTGAATGACGCTCCCTTCCTTTGCGACCTCTTGGAGGCGCTGTGCTTGGATTCTCGTACACTCTCCGAGTCTCTGGTGCCCTTGTTAAAGTTGTAACGGAACATATGCTGCCATGAGTGCTTTGTGTCGCCTGATCCAGAGGGGATTGCTATGCGGCCGGCTGTCCGGTCGTTCAGTTCCCGGACTTCAGGATGTGTGTGGGGTTGCTCCCATCGTCCGAACAGCCAGTTCATCCAGGTACCCTGCTAGCTTACCGGCTAACTGATGCCCTCTATCAGACCGAGATGTAGTGTGGTGCAGGGGAGAAATGACAGAAGACTGCTCCTCCCCTAAATCTCTTTCGTTACGAGGTGTCGTGTCTGTTATCCTAAAGGTATTTAGATAAAGGACATTTAGCCATCTGGTTAGCAAGAGGTTTGGCAGTTGAGCTTTTATCGTAGCAAGATAAAAGCATCCCTCTGTTAATAAATATGATACGTTTTTCCAGGCTAGCTACATTTTTTTTGTATGTGGTGTATGCTATGCTACGTGCAAACTGAGTTACTTATTTAACTGGTAAACCTCGCTATCATTAGTGCTGTCTAATAGCCTACCTTCACGTATGCACACTTGCTGTTATCATCTGCTTGTGCAATATTTCAGTAGTAGGCAATTGTATACAACTAGAACAATAAAATGAAAACGTACTCTTCAGCTAAGAAATTAAACCAGATAAAGTCCCAAATCACCATACAATGCTTCCACCACCTTCTTTTTTGAAATAGTGTCTCCTGATATCCTGTTTGAATGGGCTACTTGCAAATACAAGTGTTTTCACTTTGAGTCCATGTAACTACTTTGCGTTGAATTGCATAGACTTTCTGCAAAAGTAGTGGCATAACTCCCAACACAGGCATAAACGTGGAAGACTATAATAAATGTATGCGTATGTTGTTGTTTTTTCCTTCAGCCCAGTCAACCTGACCTATGATGTATTTGATGGGAAAGGAGACAGCACTCCCTTGGTGTTTCTCCATGGCCTTTTTGGCAGCAAATCTAACTTCCATTCCATTGCGAAGTCTTTGGTGCAGCGCACAGGCCGAAAGGTAATGCAGCGATGAAGACATCACATTTGTCTTTTTTAGATCCACAACAATTTATCTTGATGGTTTCTTTCTAAGCAACATACACTAGCCCATTTATAAAAGCAGTTGTAGACAGAACAATTAATCATTGTGGCGCTAGCAGTGAGTTGATGCGACTTCTCAGCAGTCTGTAATGTTGTATTACATTCTGACAAGATACTCTGCTCCCTTGTGGGCTTGAACAAACTTTCACCTCATGTACACAATACTGCATTTGTTAAATTGATCTCTCTCTCTCTCTCTCTCTAGAAACAAAAAGCAGATAGCTCTCTACTACACCCTCCACCCCCATTCCAAGAGTCCTAACTGTCTTTTGTCTAGATAGGTGTTGACTGTAGATGCCCGTAACCATGGCAACAGCCCACACAGCCCAGAGCTCACCTATGAAGCGATGGCCAATGACTTGAAACACCTTCTTGCCCAACTCCGCATTGAGAAATGTGTCCTCATCGGACACAGCATGGGCGGGAAAACGGCAATGACGACTGCCCTGACACAGGTAAGCAGTCGACCATATATCATTGGAAATGAACTTTACAAACTTCCAGTGGTGCTGAAGTGAATGGCGGCCTAAAAACCCCGCTCTCAACCGGTCTGATGTTTATTTCCTTTGCAGAACATTAAGATAAAAAAAATAACTGTACTGAAACTTAGCATGGAAGGAACCCTTATTTGAATTTCAGACTTGGAATTCTTTTGTTTGTGTTTTTCTGTTTTGTTGTAATGCTTGGGATGTCATGGGTAATGTTTCACAGGTGTACACAGTTTGAAATGATTATATTCATCATCAACACTATGAGATAGTCACGCTAAATGGGCATTGAACGCTGGGAAAAATGGTTTGTTTGTCCTTGAATAGTATCACATTATATCATAATGTGTAAAAGAATACTCTTTTACCTGTGTCACCCATGATGATCTCATGTTCTTTGTACATGTAAAAAAGAAAAAGAACTTTACAGTCCTTTTTTTGGACATGATGAAGACACATTTCTCACTGCTCACCTTTGTCAACTCTGAACTTAATAATCCTCTTCTACTCTTATTTCAAACCTTGCTGTCCTCTTTCTGTTTGACACTGGTTTGAAATCTTTTTTCTCTCTCTTGTCTTCGGGTTCGTAGCCTGGTTTAGTGGAGAGTTTAGTGGTGGTAGACATTAGTCCGGCGCAGACCACCTCACGCACAAACTTCCACTATTACATCAAGGCCATGCAGGAGGTGAAGATCTTCAGTGACATCCCGCGTTCCACCGCCAGGCGGATGGCTGAAGATCAGCTCCGTAGTTTGGTCAAGGTCAGTACTTAGTTAGTTGCCATGGTTTGTCGCCATGAAAAGCTGCCATGATAGACACAAAATATTTATCGTCTTCAAAGAAACACCAGATGTTATGTCAAAGATTGCTGCATAAGCTAATGCTAGCTGCTACTGAAAGCTGCTGTTATGTTACTGTCTGTGTTGCTTTGATAAAAATGTGATGTAAATTATACTTCAATACATCGTTAGTACACATGTTGTCTGCCTCAGGTTGGTTTCGCTAGTTTGTATTGATTCAACAGGGAATTAGTTCATTTTCACTCCCATGATACCCCGCAAGCCTCAAAGTCATTTTTTGTCATTGTTTTATTGTCCTCTTGCTATACAAAACCCCGTTTCTACTCAGCAGTCCAGTAAGGACTGTACGAGTTGGTTCGGTCAAGCCTGGTCCTGTTTGTGTTTCCACAGCCACCCGTGCCCTATTTGATAGGCGGCGTGTGAGCTGGATGCCGATAGCCATGTCAGCGACGTAATAGTGTCACATGATAGCATCTAACCAATAAATTCAACAAAGGAGAAAAACGTGACACAAACAAAACCAATGCTGGAAGACATCCAGCAGTCCATCTACTTTGTCACTGACATGTGGCTCTTTATTACTGAACTCTATCAAGCTGTGTGCCGTGAGAAGAAATAAACAGATGTAAACAATTAGCTGTGTATTTAAACATGGTGTTTACCGTTGTGTTTACCGTTGTCACAGTGGCAATTCTTTTGACCAATCAACGGACTGCAGTGTTTAGCTCCACCTTTTCGGGTAGGCTCAACATTCTTGGCACCTCAACCGAAGAGTCCGAAAAAGTAGGACACTACGGGTCGGTTATTTGGGAATCTTTCCTCGGATTAGTCTTTGGAAATGCAGCAAAATGCGTGCCGTACGGAGACGAACAGGACCACCCGGTGGAAACTGGTCTCTAGTAAACCTAAATGCAAAAAAGGCTCCAATTCACGCACACCACCAGCAAAAATACTCCTGTTTAAACAGTGTTTAATTATTACATTACTAATATTAATATAAGTAAGGATTAAATTGTCCAATGGTCAGCATCTTGCATTTATCTGTGGAGACAGTTTGGAGGCGTGACAGAGTCACTTGTGGCATAGAGATAAAACCTGAAAAAGTGTTCCCTCTTCTCCTAGCTCATCCTCTTTATGTGGACAAAACAGTTCCAATAGGCATGAGAACTTAGCACGCAGATAGCTGGAGCACACGAGCAGATGCAATCCATTCTTAGTGAATGAAGCCCTAAGTCTCGAACAACATCTTAGAAAGTATTTGGCTTTTAAGCTCATGTATTCTCTACCAGCTTGTAGAGAATACTGTGTCTGCCTACTGCCTGGTGGTTGTCATGTGGCTTAAAGTGTGTTTTTCGAGCTTTTATGCAGAACATAGTTGCCTCAAAACAGCTAAATTTGTAATTTGACTAGTCTTAAACTGCTCTTTCCTCCCTTAGGAGCGCTCAGTGCGTCAGTTTCTGCTCACTAACCTGGTAGAGCAGAATGGGCATTATGCCTGGAGGGTCAACTTGGAGGCCATCTCGGCACACCTTGATAACATCATGAGCTTCCCTAGCTTTGACAGCGCCTTTGAAGGACCTACGCTGTTTCTAGGTGGAGCAAGCTCTGCTTATATAAGGTAAAAAACACACAGATTGTACATTTCACATTTTTGATTGTAGCATTGCCTTCTTTTCACCCTTTCCCTTTCCATATCTTTTGCACAAACACAATCCTTGCTTTGCCTGGTATTCTCACACCCAATTCTCCTTGTCTTAAATCCTGATGCAGCTCTGAAGACTACCCAGAAATCCAGAGACTCTTCCCCATGGCTGACATCCAGTACATCCCAGATGCAAGCCACTGGATCCATGCAGATAAACCCTTAGATTTCATCAGCTCCATCATCTCCTTTCTTCAGTCCTAGCTGAGTCTTGCCAAATGTTGCAAAACAATTTTTCTGTGCTAAGCACCTCTCAGCATCCTCTCACTAAAAAGGGACAATTAAGCAGCTTCAGCAACAACGAGTGGGGTCATTAATAGCTGCCAACACTGGACCAAACTCGCCCTTTTAAACAGTCAGTATTTCCCTTCAAGTGTGTGTAGCGTAAAGAAGGTGAACTTTTCATTGTTTTGCAGTACCTGCTAGCCAGGTATTACAATTAGTATGGCTGGTTTTTAGATTTTTTTTAAATATTTTTTTCTGTTGGTAGAAAATAGCACTTGGAAAGGTTTTAAGTTTAACATAATGGGAGGTTTGCGGGTTACTAATACAAAGAAACTTTATTCGCCCAGTGCTTTCTCTAAACATCTATGCTTGCATAATATAAATTACTTTTTAGGCCAAGTAGAATGTGGGGTTACTGGAGTGAACCAGCAGAAAGTTGGATCTTTAAGTTTTGACATCACTGGATTAACCATTGTACCATTGTATTTCTAATAGTCAATGGCTGAAGAGGAAGGAGGAAGCAAAAATGAGTTATTTTTGGTATAGTGTTCAGTCCTTCAAGCTCTGTATGCAGTTATATGGGCTTTATGTGTACAGGTGGTTGGTTTTCAAAACTTGTTTCAATGTTGACAAACTTCATGGATTGAATATTTTGGTCTGGAACCTGGCTCCTCACATCTCCCTCCTCTGTACATCTGCTCTATTTTAGAGTTAAGGATTTTCAGGTCAGTTACTTTGTTCCAACTCGAGGCCATCAAGAGTGCAGGTTTGTATTTTGATGCCAACATAATCATCAATGAAATCCCAGCAAAAGCAGTATTCACAATCTGTTCCCTGAATATCTCAGGTTACACTTGGATATGGTAAGAATTATTTGTGAACTATTATCTTGTCTGTATGGAAACAAGCTGTGGTAATGCTGTTGTGTGTAGAGGATCAGTATTTTGATCAAACCTCTTAATGATTTATTATCTGTATCTAATGTGTATGTAAAACTGAGGCACTATATGGTTATGACTAATATATGCTGCAAAAAATTTGTTGTTTACTTATTGTAACAGTGTTAATCTTTTCTGTTTCCATGAGTTTTAAAGTGTACAGTCCAGTAGTGAAACTGCCATCTGTATGAATATGTGGGTTGTTGTGATTTGATGTGCCTCTTTTGTCGAGAGCTCCTTTTCCATTTCTGTAAAACTTGAAAAAAAATATTTACACCCCAACTTCAACAAACAGACTGTAGATTGGCAGCTGGGTTGCCAATTTGTGTGAATTTCCTTTAAAAAAAAACAAAAAAAACCCTAACCAATGAGGATGTACATTAGATAATTACTACAATCAGTGTTTTATGTATGTATACATATATTTTCTTCCTGAGGTCGGGATGTGGTGGCAACATATGAAGTAAATCAACCCAGACTTCCCTCTGCCTTGCTATGTTTTTCAACTGGAGGATTGCCATTCTTTGGCCAGATGGGGTATGTTTGTTCATGTGAATACATACTTCGTAAAAGCTTTGAATTATGTTAGGTGAAAATGTCTTTATTTAATTCTCGCAAATAAAGTTCCATTTGGTGTAGAAGCGCCATCTCAAATTTAAGACATTTGTTTTGTTGCACAACATTTGAATGCAGGCCCTGCTTCAGAGTCTTTGATGGGCAAAATATATATATAGAAAAATAACATTGTAAAAGATCATTTATTCCCATTAAAAGCTTTTTGTTCAGGACTGTACAATGTCAATATGAGCATGCCTTCTCTCGTCATCAGATAAAAATCTGCAGTGCTATGTATGTCTCAGTTTGTCGAACACACGATGGAACTCATTCCAGATAATGCCATATGTAAATTGTATTGTGTTCAAGATGAATATAAGATTGTATTATATATTATAAAAAGAATACAAACTAATATTATACAATAAAAAAGCAAACCTCAAGTTGTGTTTTAATCTTGATAATGCAACAAGCGCAAGTGTAGGCAACATGGGCTTCTCACAACTGATACAAATCAGCAAGACAAATGGAGCAGTTTTTACATAGATTATTTACAGCAGTACATAGAAATAAAGAAACATGCTGAGCATTAGTTTCTACAGTGTTTAAAAAACATGACATCCATGGCCTTTTTCCTTCATAGCAGAACAGACTGAATGACACATTTCTCTAAATAGACTCGTGACTTTCAACTTCCTATTTCTAACTTAAATCCTGACTCATTGATTGTTTATAAAAGCTGATGGTGATTGTCGTAAGACTTGGAGGCAAACCACCAATTCCCTCCCTCACCCAACATCCAGACATCCATCCACTAGCCCCTTCATGAGAGCAGGACAAGTCCCAAGTAAACCAGTAGCAAGAAAGGATAGCGCCCTCTTAGATGCCGCAAGGGACTGGAAAATGCAGCTTGATTTTGATCAGCGACTCAAGTTTCCACCTGAGATCTTGAACACCAATCTCAGGTCTGATCTTATTTTGCGGTCAATCTCACAGAAATCCCCGTTCGTCATGGAGCTGTATCATGGGAGGCTACAGTGAGTGAAGCATATGAATGAAAAAAGCTTAAGCAGGGACTGCAGGTGGAAATTAGCACAAGTGCTGCAACCTGGTACAATGCATCTCTCCTTTCTGAGGTTAATGTATATTGTACACTGCCCCTGTTCAAATGAATGAAATGAAATGAAAATTAAGTACACCAGGCTGGCGTACACAGATGCTCCCCGTAGAGGTTGGGTGCAGAGGATTTGTCGCTACATCCACAACCAAGCTCCTGAAGAGGATGGGAGTTCGGGGACAGTCCCTCAGGAAAGCCATCAGATCATTGTCAGAGGCAGTGGATTAAAAGAAAAGGCACCAACTGGGATACAAAGAACAGTAAAGAGAGGTAAAAGCAGAAGGAGGCTCACCTGGGACGCCAGGTGTTGCCATTGATCTTGTGTTGTGGGCCTATCAAGGACACGCAGATGAAGGAGCATGCCCAACTGATGACGCTATTACCCCTCTCCCCACCTAAAGGCTGGACTCCTGCTACGTCAGCGGGCGCAGCAGTCTCAGAAGATACAGACAGACATAATCTCCTCTTTGACCTGTGATGGATATCAAAAAGAAAGAAATTCTGAGAAACTCTCTCAGTGCTGGCTCCATCCCTGTCCATCTCTGCTCTCCTGCAGTTTGTCCACCTGAGCCTGTAACTGTCGACAAAAGATAGAGTCGTACCGGATAAGGTGTATGACAACACGTCCGAACAAAGAAAATGTGCACATGCAAATGCATTATTGAAAACACACTTAAAGACACATCAGATAACTGAATACATTCATTTTATGACTATGACAATCTCCTTCAACCTTGCAAGTATCAGATACTGGGAGTCCTCAGTGAAATCTCTGCGATGGGGTTTATCAATCAATCAATCAATCAAATTTTATTCGTATAGCACCTTCCAGTACCAAATGGTGCACAAGGTGCTTTCCAGGGTAAAAACAAGAACAAAAGCAATACTACTAAAACATAATTAAAACACAATGGTGACATGAAAGAGCTGCAGACACAGCTGCACCACAAAAAGGTGCACAAAGTGCATTGAAGTGTAAAAACAAGATTAAAACACAATGGTAAAATAAAAATAAAAGTGCAACAGTCCAATTATTCCAACAATTCCAATGTTTGAAATGCAAGCCTGAATAAATCCCCCCTTGGACCTAGGGATGACCAAGGTGGTGAGATCTGTGGAGCGCAGATTCCTGACTGGGTTATAGAGGGCACACATGAATGGCTTTAAACACAAATAGAAGGACTTTGAAGTCCACCCTGTACCACACCGGGAGCCAGTGAAGGGAACAGAGGACTGGTGTGATGTGCAAGTGTTTGGAGGTGCCCGAGAGAAGGTTTGCTGCTGCATTCTGTACCAGTTGGAGCTTTTGGAGGAGAGAGTGGTTGAGTCCAGCATAAAGGGCATTGCAGTAGTCTATTTGCGAGCTGATGAAGCTGATTTTTAAATGGCCTTTTCAAGGTCCGCTTGGGACAAGAATGGTTTGACCATGGCAAGGACTCATAGGTGGAAAAAACTCACCTTTACCACTGCACTTATTTGTTTGTCATATTTCAGTCTGTTGTCTAATATAACACCCAGGTTTCTCACAGAGGGAGCAAATTGAGGTGCTACAGGGTTAAAACAGGGTGATTTTTGTGTTAAGTCAGGGCAGAACAGTTCTGCCCTGTAACACCTCAATTTGCCCAGTTGCCCAGTTTTCCCTTCATTTAAATGAAGGAAGTTCTGTGTAAGACATTCTTTGATGTCCTGAAGATAGTTTTGAAGAGGTCCCAGTGCAGAACGGTTGCTCAGGATCACTGGAAGGTAGAGCTGAAGGTCGTCTGCATAGAAATGGAACTGGATGTTATGTCTGGTGGTGAATTTAAATGCATTCTGAAGTCTAGCCTAATTTGTATTCAATTATTTTATTTTTTTATAATCTATTGATCCCTGAGGGGAAATTAAGTGTTCAGGCAAGTGATCAGAGAGACGTCAGAGTGACGGAGCAGCCCCCGGCAGGCGCTCCAGAGCTGGTGGGGGGGGGGCACCCAGTGCTCAGGGAGTGGTCAGGTACCTTTCCAGCTACCAGACAAATTTGGTCCGCACCGTTACTCGAGCCAGCCACCCTCTCATTCCCAACCTAAGTCCCTATGGACTGAGCTAATGCCGCCCCATGACTATTTTCATCAGTGTGATTACCTACCTACTTTTATCTGTAAACAGCTTTTGTTTTGATTTTTCAAAAGTCAAGAGTCAAGATAGCTTTATTGTCATTGTAACATTGTGCATTATATAAATATTTTGTATACAATAGTGGCAGTTAGGGCCACCTCTTCCCTGTATAACAGGTTTTTAGTTGGCAAGCCCATTTAAGTTAGATCTAAACACATCCAAGATGCTAGCAACCTTTCTCTCATTTACACTACTCACAATAATTGAGGGATATTGTTATTTACATGAGTGCTTTTCCTTTTTGGTCTGAATTTTAATGAAATAAGTGATGGTTCATAAATGAGAAGAATATTTCGTAAAATAGTAGAATATTTATTACCCCAACAATTGAGATAATAACAAAGCTCCAAATAACCAAATTTCACAAAGTCAGTCGCGGGTGTTTTCACCATTTGCTGCATTGACAGCTTGACAGCGACGTCTCATGCTCCTAATTAGCCTCATGATTATGTTCTGAGGCAATGTGTTCTACTCCTCCACAAGTGCGACAAGCAGTTCTGCCAGGTCACATGGGGGTGGGTACAAGCATCCAGTCACTGCTTCAGCTGGTCCCAGACGTGCTCTATAGGGTTCTGGTCAGGGGACATTTTTGGCCATAGCATATGAGGCAGTCTGACCTCCTGAAGTCGAGCTGTGACAATTCTGGCACGATGTGGTGGAGCGTTATCATTCAAAAACAGAAAGTTGGGGGTGTGCTGGCGGAATTGTGGGATGATGATGGGGTCTGTGATGTCCCTGAGGTAAGAACGTGCAATGACTGAGCCATCTACAATCACCAAATCTGTTTTGCACTGACTGGTGATGCCTGTCCACACTGTTGGACTACCGCACCAAAGCGAACCGTGGGGACCATGTTGACCTTGGTGTATCACTCACCTTGCCTTCTCCAAGCAAGGCTGACGACCATCAAGACTGTGCAAGGTGACAACAACACTCATCAGTGAACAGGACGGATGGTAGACCATTGCTGCTTTGTCTAGGTCACATGGTCTTGTGCCATCAGTAGTCACAGCGGTGTCCACTGTAAAGTGGAGTCACCTGCAACGGACATCTGGCATTTAGAATCAGAATTCTTTTATTGTCATTGTTCCTTTTTCAGAAGCAAAAAGTAAAAATAGCAGCTCTTGTAGAAAAAAGGAAACAGTGCACGACAGTACAAAGAGAAGAGGTAATCAAATCTGTGCAAATATATGTATTGTGTATTTGTGCAAATGAACATCATAAATGTGCAAATAACATCAGATTTATTCAGAAAAACAGTAAAAAAAAAAAAAAGAATATTAAAGAAAAAACTTTAAAAAACTATACACAACTATACAGTCCCCAGGGGTAGATGGATATTTCAAGCAGCAGATTCAGGGTTTAAGCTCTTCATTGAACAGGCCTGCAACTGTGTGGCAGTAACATAACAGTGTCTGAGTACATAACTATGCACTCAGACACTGTTACGTTACTGCCAGTACCTACTGGTCATCACAGCAGTCCATCACTCATGGTGCTTCACTCCTGGGTCTGTCACAAACACTGTCAGTTGTTCTGTGTATTGCTGCAAGTGACAAACTGCTGATGACGCTTTGAGATACACCAAGTTCACGAGCAACATCTGACTGCCTGCCACCTACCTGAAGCGGTGGTGCTACTTGTCCGTTAAGTGACGTCGTGTGTTCACGGCTGCTTGAATGATGAACTTGAAGAAGAATGACTTACTGACAATACTTATTTTTTTGTGCCCACAGAATGTTGAAATTAATGCCACATTGAAAAGGGTTGTCTTTTTTTATTTTTTGGTATTGGCCCCAATTTGTAAGGCACACTGTACACAGTGAGACCGTTACATGGAAAACACAAAGTGAGGTGTTTCTATCACCCTAATACAATTGCCTCCTTATCCCAAAAATCCTTTAAGTGAAACAAACACCTTATGTATGAAACCCACTGAGGACCTCACAATATTCCTAACTTATTGTGAGTAGTGTAAAATGCACACATAAATGTAAAAATAGCTATCATACTGTGTCTGAGACTGGTCCGGTGCCTGCCGAGCAACCTACCACTCCTAATCAGGTCTGGTAAAGTTCTGTCTCGGTAGCTTCCCTGGAAGGAGCTGCTACCACTCTCATCAGCTACTGACTCTGTGGACTCTCCTGTCCCCTTGGAGATCAGCTCACCTGGAGTGTCCTTCTCCTCAGACTGTGAGGTGTTGCTGTCCCTCTCAAATAGGTCCTCTTCACCCACATCTTGTAAATTTAAATCAGTGAGGAGGCTTGAATTGTCAAAGATACCCAGACCTGCACAATCTCCTTCTAGACCAACAGAGACAGACTTCCTGATCTGCAGCCTCTTCAGGTTCCCCTGGATCCCTTGGTTCTGCTGTATTTTCAAAGATTGTTGGTTCAGTTGATAAAAGCATTTGTTAGTAGGATGAAGACTGACTTCTGAGCGAGCCCCACTCTTTGTGTCTGTCATCCAGTCTGTTCAGAAAGGAGAAAAGCTGCAGACTGACTTTCTGTAAAACTTGAAAAAGATATTTTACCCCACAACTTCAACAAGCAAACTGTAGATTTGCAGCTGAGTTTTGTGTGAATTTTCTTAAAATGAAGCCGAACCAATGCATCCTGTCATGATGCTAGATAATTACTACAATCAGTGTTTTATGTATTGCTACATACATTTTCTTCCCCTTATTTGAGGTCGGGATGTGGTGGCAACAGGTGAAGTAAGTCAACCCAGGCTTCCCTCTGCCTAGCAATGTTTTTCAACTCCTCCTGGGGGGATTGTGAGACATTCTTTGGCCAGATGGGGTTTGTTCATGTGAATACATACTTCTTAAATGTTTTGAATTATGTTAGGTAAAAATGTCTTTATTTAATTCTTTCACATAAAGTTCCATTTGGTGTAGAAGCATCATCTCAACTTAAGGATAGATTTATCTTGTACCACAACATCTAAATGTAGGCGTCTTTAGCTCTGCAGTGGCCAAAATAAAAATAAAAAAAACAAAACACATATGACAATAATATTGTAAAAGATCTTCTATTCCCATTAAAAGCTTTTTGTTCAGGACTGTACAATGTCAACATGAGCATGGCCTCTCTCGTCATCAGGTAAATATATGCAGTGCTATGTATGTCTCAGTTTGTCGAACACAATGATTGAACTCATTCTGGATCATGCCATATGTAAATGTTAATGTGTTCAAGATGAATATAATAATGGATTATATATTATTGAGAGTGTACAAACTAATATTATACAATAAAAATGCAAATATCTCACGTTGTTTTGTTTTGATCTTGAAAATGCAACAAGTGCATTCTCACAACAATAACTGATACAAATCAGCAAGACAAACGGAGCAGCTTTTACATAAATTATTTACAGCAGGACATAGAAATATTCAAGATACAAATGCAGAGCATTGAGTTTCTACAGTGTTTAAAAAAACATGATATCTACTATCACAGTTCTATTCAAATGCAAATGCAAATTATTATTGTTAGTCGAGTGAAACTACCTCAAAGTTGTCACCCATGCCATTATCTGATTCCTGCCCGGCTGCATCTCGGTCTTCTTGACGACCTTTCGTTCCCCTCCTCAGCCTGTCTCTCCAGTTGAGTTGGGTAGGAGATGTGTTGGGAGTTGAAGCAGCAGATTTCGAGACAAAAATTTGGTTTAGGTTGGTTGTGGGGGGAATGGGTGAAGCCACAAGTAAGTTGGAAGGCCTCTGCATGGGTGCTTTGTTATTTCTCCTAAGGATACCCAGGCGGGAAGGCTTCTTCTGGTTCTGCTCTGCCTGCTGCTGAATCAGCAGCTGCTGGTGGATCATCTGTTGAACATCCTCCTGAGTAAAGGAAAACAAACAGACTGTCAGAGCATGGCAAAAACTGATCTGACAAATTTGCAAATAGGAATGAGTAATTGGAAACCAGAGTTGTTTTTTGGGAGAACACTGATCAATTATAATTTAGCCTTCTATCCCAAAACGTTATAACTGGGTTTTGTGTGTAAATTGGTTTTTACAGCCACTCTTTAGCATCAGCAAGATAACTGTTACTGTTTTTGGTTTTCATTAAAGGACTAAAACATTAGTAATGATTAGTAAATGTATGACTTATAGTAATTCAGCGGCTCTTTCCCTCCTCAGAAAGTTTACTGATACAAATTAAATTTATGAATTTATGGATAGAATATTTCTAAATCCCTGGTCTTTTAAGTGTTAATATTCTGTTAATCTGCACTATAGAGTCTGTTTCAATTGGCAGGGAGCCATGCATTCACAAAATGATTATTGAGGTCAAAACATTGTGGAAGGAAACCAGCTGGCAGTAGTGCCTTTGCCTGAATTGTGAAGAATGTAATCTGTGGATTTTAATTGTATTTAGCACTGTGTTTTACAATAGGTAATAATAGATAGTCTATACTGTCTTACTTTTCTGTCACATTCTCCGCTGTCTTATTTTGGCTCAACATTATTCTCATTTATATGTCACATATTTACATGTTTAATGATCACACCCTGTCTTTTCAAAATTCCTCCATTTGTTTGTCTGGGCATGATATTAAACTTTTCTGAGGTTTACCTTCCAGGCCTCAAGCTCCAGCGACATCTCTAGACGTTTCTGTACAGCCTCCAGCACCTGGTTGTTCAGCATCATCATCTCTGTTTTACTCCTCAGCAGCTCTTCCTCCATGGCCTTTTTCCTACATAGCAGAACAAGCAGAATGACACATTTCTCTAAATAGACTCATGTCTTTCAGCTTCCTGTTTTGTTTTTTTTTACCTTATACCCTGACTCATTGATTATTTATAAAAAGTGATGGTGATTGTGTACAGTACTTACTTCTCTATGGCCTCATCTCTGTCCCGTAGAGCCTGCTGCAGAATACCACTGTCCACTGTGTCTTCTCCAGAGGTGGACTTTTAAAAGAACAAGAGGGGGGAGGAAGGTTATTTATTTCCTTAACTCTAATTATTGTTTGCCTAAAACTTACTGTTTTCACTCGTATCTTTCTTTTCACAAGGACGTTGTCCTCTATTCACTGACAGTCATGCACCTTGTGATATTGTCAATCTGGTATTAATCTGGTATGTCAAACGTCAGATGTCCTAGTTCTGACATCTTTACCTCGTCAGGCCACATAGCTGTGATTTGACTCCTGGGCATAGTTATTGCAGATCTTTTCACGGAACAACTGAGAAAGTGCGTCATCAGAAGTGCATGTTTGCCTCTCGCGTGATCATTTCTATCAATGTACGGGCCTCAGGGCTTATTCTATTCTAAGGATTCCCTCATTCAAATACTTTGTTGACAATACAAACCATTTATGTGTTACGAACTATATATTGTCTTTCACCACAGATGAACACTTCTATGAATAGTGCAGATAACTTTGTACCAAACAAACGGTCTAATAGGAAACAAGAAAGTTGAAGCTCATCATTTCTTTTTTTCATTTTCCTTCTCTCCCCTTTATTTCGAAGGCAATATTTTTTTGACAAACATGCCCAATAAAATCACCTTGTTTTGAGAATGTAAGTATGTTATACAAATGTGAGCTTTATTTAAGTGAATTCAAGTGTAGCGTTTACCTGTTTGGTGTAGCTGACAGCCAGTTTTCGAGCCACATTCTGCAGCTGGAACAAGGCACTATCCAGCTGGTTTCCCTTATTGGAGGGTTCAGGCAGGCTGGACTCCTGCTGTGTCAGTGGGCGCAGCAGTCTCAGAACAGACATAACCTCCTCTGTGACCTATGATGGATATCAAAAGGAAAGAAATTATAATAATCCTTCATATTCCTACAGCTTTGAAATAATTTCTGATGCTGTGTGTAACCTTTACCCTCTGTCTATGCTGGCTCCATCCGTGTCCGTCTCTGCTCTCCTGCAGTTTGTCCACTTGAGCCTTCAGTTTAATACTTCGCCTCCGAGACAGCTCCACTTCTCTGCGCACTTCTTTCAGCTGTTGAGATGTTAAATATCACATGAAGTACTTTTTAAAGTTTTTTTTCTGTTGAGGTAATTGCAGGCCCGCACACAGAAAGAACAACAACCTCATGACATTTTAACAGAATGTAAACAGAAACTGCTAATCTGGATTCCTGAGTGAAACTGTAGACAAGAGATCCAGTCGTACTGGATAGGTGTATGACATGTCCAAACAAAGGAAATATGCACATGCAAAAGCTTAAAGACACATCAGTATAACTGAATACATTTATTTTATGACATTAGCTATGACAATCTCCTTCAACCCTGCAATTATCAGACACTAAAAGTCCTCAGTGACATCTCTGCAATGAGGTTTTAATGCATTCTGAAGTCTAGCCTAATTTATTATGACCATTTTCATCAGTGTGAGGATCATTACCTACTTTTTCTGTAAACAGCTGTTGCGCATTATATAAATGTTTTGTATACAATAGTGGCAGTGAGGGCCATCTCCTCCCTGTATAACAGGTTTTTAGTTGGCAAGCCCATTTGAGTTTGATCTAAACACATCCAAGACACTAATAACCTCTCTCATTCCATCTCCACCTTTAAATCTAAACTGAAAACCCACCTGTTTAAACTAGCATAGTTACTCTAACTGGTCACTGTGCACTACACTTGTCTTTTGTTTTCTATGTCAATGTTTGGTTTTAATATTCTTTGTTATGTTATGCTTTTATCAGAGTCTGATGCTTTTATCCCATGATCTTGGGTGGCTTGAAAAGCACCATCAAATAAAATGTATTATTATTAATATTATTTCAAACACACACATAAATGTAAAGATAGCCATCCTACCGTGTCTGAGACTGGTCCCAGAGTCCGGCGCCTGCCGAGCGGCCTACCACTCCTAATCAGGTCTGGTAAAGTTCCGTCTAGGTAGCTTCCCTGGACGGAGCTGCTACCACTCTCACCAGCTACAGACTCTGTGGACTCTCCTGTCCCCTCGGAGATCAGCTCACCTGGAGTGTCCTTCTCCTCAGACTGTGAGGTGTTGCTGTCCCTCTCAAATAGGTCCTCTTCACCCACATCTTGTAAATTTAAATCAGTGAGGAGGCTTGAATTGTCAAAGATACCCAGACCTGCACAATCTCCTTCTAGACCAACAGAGACAAAATCTTCCTGATCTGCAGGCTCTTCAGGTTCCCCTGGATCCCTTGGTTCTGCTGTATTTTCAGAGATTTTTGGTTCAGTTGATAGAATCGTTTGTTGGTAGGATGAAGATTGACTCCTGAGCGAGCCCCACTCTTTGTGTCTGTCCTCCAGTCTGTTCAGAGAGGAGAAAAGCTGCGGACTGGTGGTGATCCGAGGTCTCAGCTTCTCATTGAGCGATGAGAAGGATAGAGAAAAATCCATGATCAGTTTGGTAAAGAACACAAGAAGAAGCAGAATCTTAAAAGCCAGGTATCGTCTCACTACATATAAACACGAAAAGCGAAGGAGGAAGGCAGGCAGAGAGGGAGGAGGCAGCTTGAGAATGTCTCTAAACTGGTTTTTCCTGAAACACATGCGTCTTCAAAAAGGACATGACATGATGTGATGTCACTGGAGGCTGGATAGCCTGTCTGGCTTTTCTTCCTCCTTTGAGGTTGCTACACAAATACATGACCACATACTGCAGCAGGGAAAACAAAAAGCTTGATACCTAATTTTAACCCCTCATTATAACTTAACTCAAACATAAAGGCTTGTTATACAGTAAATAAGATATACATCTTAATATTGTTATCTCATGTTTTTTTTTATTCTTTCAAAACTCCTGCAGGGTCACAACCACATACACCCATTTAGTCATCGATTTATTTTTGAAATCTGACTGCTTTGGGGAATACACCTATTTTAGTCGTTACTTGCAGTCTAGGTAAAACTGTAACATTTTTGGTAACAACCATTTTTTGTCTTTTTAACAAGCAGCTTTAAGTTTCAGATGAATATGAGTTACATTCAAAGATGCAGCCAATCAAAAAAGAGAAAATCTACACCAACATCTTTAGTTAGAATGCAGCCTCTAAAATTCTTATTATATTTAACATCCATTAATGTATGTTCTGGGCCTCTGAAACATCAGATGATTCTCCTTTTTGGTCTCTTATAGAGCAGAATTCCAGTAATCCCGTGTCACTTTCTTCTTTAATTTGTGCACCACTGCCCTTAAGCAAACGATACCAGATGAATATCCCAATTCTTCAGGACTCTCTTAAAATCTGGTTTTACTGTAATTACAAATCCATTTAAACTTGACAAAGTGTACTTCATGAAGAGAGTTAGAGGACTGCATCCCCAGCACTCAGTCACTTAACTAGGCAGTGGGAGGAAGAGTTAGGAATCATTATAACACAGTACATGGCAGGCTGTAATTCCATTAGTACTACTTAAATATGAACCATATTGAGCCAAGCCATAGATTTCCCTTGTTTGCTGGCTTGACATTTGATACACCTTCCATCTCCCAAGCACTGGGTGGAGGAGGTAAGGTGTAACCTTAAGTTTGAAACATCTCAAATATGTGACCTGACTCCACTGAGGATTTGCTGACCTATTTTAAGAACTGGTTCCCCCCCCCCCCCCCCACACACACACACACCACCACGTCACATTTAAGAGTCCATAACCCCCCTCTCTTTGAATGCACTTTGACAGATTTGTTTTAAATAGTGGATAACATAAGTATTTGCCATCCTTGTTTGAGATACAACACTTTACCAAAATTCATGTCAGCATAGTCTCATATTAAAAGAGTGCCTGGCTTTGATCAAAGGGAACAAAATCTCTCATCACATCTTATGATCAATCTGAAAGGATTTAAAAAGCATAAACCTCACATTTGAACTGTTGGTCAGTGAACATCCATTGAATTTCCCTCGGGATCAATAAAGTATCTATCTATCTATCTATCTATCTATCTATCTATCTATCTATCTATCTATCTATCCTGAGGAAGCAGATGTAATGATACAAAATATATTTGAACCCTATGTCAAAATGTTCAATATCTAAAAAGTAAAAACTGTCCCGTTGTTACAGCAAACCTGCCAGCACTGATTTTGCCTTATGTTATAAGATGGCTCCAAAAAAATAAAAACACATTTCCTTGTTTGCATAATACCTTTTGAAATGTGTCTGGGTAGAAGTGCTCAATCATGAGTTAAGAAGTGACAACAAAGGGTGGATTTTATCCAGTACCTTCTTACTTAACAAGAACTGGTTTTGACCAAAAGTTCTCATCAACCAGTGACTGAGAAAGTAAACCTGTAGACAAAGACAGGATTAAAGGAGGCTGTGACTAAACCAGTGCACCAATTTACTCTCCAGTCACATAAGAATACTAATCAAAAGAAAGATCCCGCTCAGAAGGAAGAATACCAATGCTGACAACTCGAGTGTCCTATTTCTTCTGTTTCATAAAACAATGAGATATTTCAAGTGTCTTTTAACATTTCTGTAATATTACTGTATAGTGAGACTTGTATAGTTTTAGGGTGTGTATGGCAAGATTCTGAAAAACAGCTACAATAAACCTGTAGTTTATCCTTTAAATGTTTTATTTATTGTTATTAGTTTTAGCAAGAGTGTCTTAATTTTTTATTGAATTCAACACAAACTAAGTGTTGACTCTCCACAGGAGATATACAGTTTGTGTGTACATGTTGCTCTGGTCCCCATCAGGTCAAGCTCAAGTCCATCATCAATAGTAAATATTATTCTTCATTGGTCCCTTTTTGTCTTCTTCTTTGTCATCCTTCGAGTCAACAGAACCATTGTTAACAGCTGGAAAACTGTATGGTCAAAGAACAAAACTGTCCTCAAATTTAAAGTTAACTGCCTGTTGTCTAAAGCTCTGTTTTGTCTTTCTTTGTCCCTCCTTTCTGTCCATCACTGGCAGCACACCTGAATCCTAGGTTATCAGAGGCAGAGTCCGGAGTGTTGCCCATTCTGACAAAGAAACAATAGCATCAGTCAGGGGAGCCTGAGAAAGAATCACTGTTTTGGCTCACAGTCTGAATAAAGAGTGGTTTGCTAGTATCTTTTCTTTTGTTTCACTGACTTACCTTGTTGTGATTCGTGCCTTGTGATTGGCCGAACCATCAACTGTGTCGATCCAGGAGGCACCACGCAGCACATACATTGGCTGTGCAGCACGAAAGGGTGTGGATGTCCATTCCCATGTGTTTCCCATCATGTCATAAAGCCCTGCAAAAATTCAACATTAATAATATCAAGCCCACATTTTTAGACCTATACAGATCAACCTCAAACTCTCTTCGTTTTTAATCTACGAAAATCGTTTTCGGTCCATTGCGTTCAGCTTTAAAAAACTGTTATACACTATAATAATAATAATAATAATAATAATACATTTAATTTGTAAGTGCTTTTACGAGGGCTCAAAGGCACTTTACATGTAAAAAAGAAATCACCGTAAACAGTTAAAAACAGCAGAAGAACATTAAAAGACAGAGAAACAGAAAGAGAAGAGGGGAAAGAAGAAGTTAAGTATTAAAAGCTAGTTTATAGAGGTGGGTTTTGAGCATCGTCTTGAAAGTTGGGAGGTGTGTGCAGGAACGGATGGGTTTGGGGAGTGAGTTCCAGAGGGAGGGGGCAGCGATGGAGAAGGCTCTGTCTCCCCAGGTTCGGTGCTTGGTTCGTGTAGGTGGGGAGAGGGTGTTTCCTTTAGATGAGCGGAGGTCACGGGAGGGGGTGTGGTGGTGAAGCAGGTCAGTGAGGTAAGGTGGGGCCAGGTTATTTAGTGCAAATGTAAAAATATGTAATGTAAAATATCATCCAACTAACGAATTTACGCCAGATGTTTTTATATATTGATTAAGGGACAATTACCATAACTGTTCTGAGGAGGGAATGCTGAGACAGGAGAGATGCCATGATAACCATCCTCAGCAGTGTCTCGATCTGGAAAAGCTCCCTTAAACATAAACAAAGAAACAAGTTATGACTAAGAAGGTTAATTTAATACTAATTTAATGAGAAACATATTCATGCTTTAAAGCATTAGTAAAAAGCAGAAGTTATAAAAACATAAACCCCTTAGATGTGTGGGTCTGTTCACAAATGCGTTCAGTCAGGAATACTCTCATTATAGATGTAACCATTTATTACACTTATGGTTTGTACAGGTATATTTGGCAGTATTGGTTCTGCTTTTAGGTTTCAGCCATATCAGTGCAGCATGCCACAGATTTTGCTGAGAGCGCAAACTTTATATTACCCCCATGGGGACATGCAGAACACAACCTGAATGTAATAACTCTGACATTTTAAAGACATGACAAGCAAACAATTCAACCTAGAATATAGTATGTGCTGACTGAAGCAATGAGCATGGTCTTGTTACCTGCTCTTTTGTCAATGTTAACAGACAAACAGTAAGGTCCTTTACCTGCTTTTTGTAAAGTGTCTCGAGATAACACCTGTTATGAATTGAAAAGACTATGCAAAGAGAGGCAGTATGGTTTAAATCAGGGGTCTCCAAACTACGGCCTGCGGGTCACATCCGGCCCGCCTAAACAACTGGAGTGGCCCGCTTACATACAGTTCTCCTTCGAGAACGAGATGACGTGACATCACCGCGTTCGCGCCGCAGTATAACGCAAGCAAGCGCCAAGTGCGCGCTTTATTTCTTGATGAGTGTGCGCGAGCGAGGAGAAAATGTTGAAGCTTTTTAAAGTTTTGAAGTTTTTAAACAGCAGTGGACATGTGACCATTTTTTTGTCCATTGCGAGGATAAGGCAGTTTGTCTCATCTGCAAAGTGTGTGGCGGTATTTACAGAATTTAATATCCACCGACACTATGAAACCCATCATGGAGCTTGCTGGGCCAAGTGAGGAGCAACAAGGTGGCTAGGCTAATAAGTGGATTTGCGGTGCAGCAGAGTACAATGCTACGCCAAACACAGGTGAACCTGTCATCCGTTCGGGCCAGTTTCAAGGTTGCCAAACGGATTGCAAGCTGTGGAAAGTTCTTCAGTGGTGGGGAATTTGTCAAGAATTGTTTGAACACAACAGAGCAAACAGATGAAAACACAGACCAAGCTTTTCTATTTGAGCTGGAGTGTGCTCATGGAGACGTGCTTTACCACGCTCAAGTAAGATGGTTGAGCTGTATAACAACCAATTGCGTAGCTTCCAACGGAACTGATGTAGCAGTTGACATAGATATATATAGAACATATATATATGTACTAGACAATTCCTGCAGAAATTGTGAGGGTGGTTGCCGTGTATGCGTGAGTGTCTGTGTGAGTGCATGTTTGGGACAGCAGTAAGAATGTAGTCAGCTGACAGCTAAGACAGAACTCTGTCCCACTCTAAACACTAACTCTGATAACCTGCTCACTGATTGGTTGACATCCAGCTTTGATTTGCCAGAACATTCCATCAATGTATTTGAATGGGCTCGCAAAACCTCAAATATCTTGAAAACTAAACATGATATCACTGATCCGTTTGGACTGTGAGTGACAGCACAAATAGGCACACGTTTTGATGTATTTTATTTTCATCTAGCATTCAGACTGAGACCACAGTGGCGATTTTAAAACATGAGTGAAAACTCTGGAGGTCAGTTAGAGTGAGAGCCCAATGTGTGCTGATCGTGAGCACACGGAGCAGAGGTTGAGAGAGCATGTACAAAGACTTGAGCGCGCATAGACAGAGTTGAGCGTGCATAGATCATGTTTTTGGTTTGGTCAGATTTATATTTGCTGTTCAAAATGAAAGTATGTGCTCACGAGAGAGCCACTGTCTCCTATAATAATAACGCCATAGACTGGTGTAGTTTTGAGTCCTAAAACCAGGAAGTGAGTTAGCATTTTAGCGCCGTGGTTATAACCTCTAACAGTCAATGGGGATTTTGAATGGGTTTGTGTTTTGACGCCTGAAATAAGGTCTGTGGTTCACACAAGCTGAAGAGACGTTGATGTTTTGTTAGACGAGATAAACTACATTAGCTAAGACCCCACTTGTGAATTTTAAAGTCGAACGTTTAACAGTGGTTGCTAACTGAAACTACAGTGGTTGTCACAGACATTACACGTCATCACGCTGGGAACTCTCTCCCTAATGCTCCTTACAGCCTCTAGTCATGTTTTTCAGTGTTCTTGCAAATATTAGATTAATAAACAACTTATTAAGCTAACGTTTAACTATCTTGTGAAATCCGCTGATTAGATCGATGAAGCATAACGGTCGTGATGTCAATATAAACTGACCGCGGTGTAGTTCGCGAGCACATAACGTTAGTTTTTTACTTCTCTTGGCTGCATTAACTCTTCAACTTCATATAAATGATGTTTATCTGTAAAGATTATCCTGCTGAACAAAACAGCTACACATCAGAAACGTGTGTTTGACACAGAGCTTTTTTTCTGCAATGATCCAAAATCCAATGCAAAAATCCCATAGACGAATTTTTGTAGGAACCACCGGCGCCATTTTTTCGGGTTGGCCTACAAAACTACGTCATTACTATACCAGTCTATAGAGATGGGGCAGAGTTTGGAAGCACTTTTACGAGCTGCTCCCTGTAATCAACGCCTTTCTCCTGACAAAGGGGAAAACTGTCCCAGAGCTAATTGACACAGAATGGAAATGGGACCTTGCCTTTTTAACAGATGTGACAGAAATTTTAAACGGCCTCAATTTACAGCTCCATGGCAAGGGGAAATTAATCTGTGACATGTATTCCCACATCAAAGCATTTGAAGTGAAACTGGCGCTGCTTGCAGGACAAGTGCAAAAACAAGCCTCTCAGATGAGAAACCAGCGGTGCCGTTTCAAACCAAGAAGTGCAAGGACACACTTGAAATGCTGAGAGCGGTGTTCAGTGTGCCGTTCAGTGAGCTTCATGACCACGTTAAAGAAATTTGCATACTCAACTGTCTCATAGAGTACTATGCTTCCCTCTCAAACAAGACCTACCCCAACATGAGAAAGCACGCTATGAAGATGTTCACAGCTTTTTGGAGCACATACACATCACAGATGTGAGCAAACTTTTTCACGCATGAAGCTAATAAAAAATCCAACGTGATCAAGACTCTCAGATCAACACCTGCATCAGTCCCTGAGACTGGCTTTAACTGGAATGGAACCTGACATCAATCTCCTCACCGGTCAGAAGCAAGCCCACAGCTCACACTGATATGGTAAGCCGGCTCATTTCATAACTATGAATATGAAAAAAATGTCAGTATATTAATGCTCTTTTTATAGGCAACATGTTTCTTGAACAGTGATGTTGCAGACAAAATGAGTCATCTTCAGATGGGCTGCTTGTGTTTTTGCCTGCCTTTCCAGAAGGACCTGCATCACCACAGCACAAAAACCTAATCTAACAGTCATGTAAATACCAAACCAGATCAACTTGTATACCTGTTTATTACAATTATTTTGTATATATTTTATTTCACTGTAGCCTTAGTAAACATACCTGTTAGTTAGACAAAATACTTTACTGTAGCTAACTCACCTTTATCTGGGAATACAAAATCAGCTCAACAAGATAAGTCTATGTGATTCTTACTATTATTCTGTATTAATATTATTTCACTGTGCGGCCTTAAGAAACAAACAAACCTGTAAAGACATAATACCAATCTGTTGTTAACTCACCTTTGCTTTACTCTGTACATACATGCAAATTCAGCTCACCTAGTTAAAGGGATACTTCACCCATTTGCTTTGTATCATTAGAAACAAGGTAGTAGTGTTGAATGGTCGTGAATCCAGCCCTCATTTTGCCTTGAGACGAGAAAAATATGTTTTTCCTTTGCCTGAAAGTTTTCTTTACGTGACGCAATATGACGATTTTTGCGTCACGTAAAGAAAACTACCTGTAAAGACATATCTACCAATTATTAACTCACCTGTACCTGTTACAAAATCACATCACCTTATTGTTACCTCGTATCAGCTTGTGTTTTTTATCATTATGAACTCCACAATAATAATGGTCGTCACTTATGCCCATATAATTTCCTGTTATAGACTGACCCCGGCCCCCCATCACAAAAAGGTAAGTTGATGTGGCCCCCAACGAAAAAAGTTTGGGGACCCCTGGTTTAAATAGAACACCTCATTTTCTGACTGTGATAATGATTGGTTGGCATTGGAGCAGCTCTCAGATCAGCTGATGGCCACTTCGGGCAGGACTACCGTATTCCACTCACGCTGGGCTCCCTTTTTTGCACAATTGTATGTTTGGCCTAATAATAAAGTTATATCATTATTTGCAGACAGTAGTCATAAATATTAAAGAACAACATTTAAGTATTAAATTACTGACCTTGCCATAACCATAACCAACCAACTAACCATAATAATGTTAAAGTATTATGTATTGTAGTGGCAGACTAACCTGCCACAGGTTGGATCTGTTGTCCTGGAACTTGTTTCCCCATGGATAAGTCCGACCTGGAACACAAGAGGCAGGAAAGATAAAAGGACATCTCACTACAGAAAATAGAAATGATCAAGCAGGGAGGTCATGTAAACGTCCCCCTTCTTTTTCCTGCATAAAGTGGAAGACCACACATTTAAAACACAGGTTTAACTCTGTTTAAAGGATGTTATTAAGAATTGATGCAAGCCAGAACAGCCCTGTGATGAGTGCTGACATATCAGGACATTGCCACCAAGGTGCATAGTAGGAATCGGCTGGAGAAGCCGCTCTATTAATATCACTGAACTACTAAAACACACATTCGATTTACAGATAAAAAACAAAGATCCCGCAGCTCGGTACAGTCCACAGCTAAATAAATTCTTGTGTCAGTTTGAAGCATTAATGCACAGTAATGGGAGTTCAATAACTCCTGTGTTAGTGTTCATTATGTTTCCTCTCGCTGTTTCCACTGTACTCCTCATCTCCTGTGCGCACAGTGCCACAGGAGCTTTAGTCAACAAACTGTCAATCATAGCATTTGTTACCTTTTTACAGCAACAAATAACTAATTAAAAAGTAACTTGTCAGAATAAAGATTTATTGAACACAAATTAAATAACTAACATGATGAAAACATTTTTTTTTATGTGCATTTTGATTTTACAGTTTGACCCATGTCTCATCTGTTGACATGAAGTCAGCAGGGGGAGCCTTAAATCGTTAAGCTTCAATTGAGGCGAGATATCCCACTGTCCATTCTTTATGCAATATATGGTGCAGACAAATTGTCAAAAGATTATTAAGCCCTCTCACGGAGCATCATAAAGCATATATTTTATGCTTTTACAAAATACATTGTGTACCTTGCAGCCCCCCACGTGCAGCCCACTCCCACTCCTCCTCAGTGGGCAGTCTCTTTCCTTTCCAGTGGCAGAATGCCTTAGCATCAGTCCAGCTCACCTGAACCACAGGGAAGTCCAGGCGCTCCCGAATGCCTGAACCTGGTCCTGCAGGCTGTACAGTAGTGTGTTAAACAAGAAATAAGTAGGCAATGAAGAAATGCATGAAAAGAAAAAAGAACAATGACAAAGATAGATAAAGGTAAAACTAGTAATTTAACCTGTCTCCAAGACACCCGTTCAATAGGCAACCACCAAGGAGCTGTCTGGAGTGGAAACATGACAATGTGTCAAAGCTGCTTACAAGACAGCCTTAGAAAGTAAGGCCAAAAAAAGTCTAGAACGTCTGTTGAAACTTTGCGTTATTAACATATCCAATAATTAACCAACTGCAATAGAACTTTAAATTAAAACTCTGTTGTAATTTGAAGTCACACATATATTATGGATTTAAGGTGAGAATTTTAATTACTGGAAATACTGCAGGATATCATGATCTATAAAATTGTTAATTATTTATAATGTAACAAAACTACTTTCTATCACGTTGTACAACACAGAACAACTGCTAATCGTCCTGCTCCAGTAGCTTTCAATAAACAATTATAACAAGGGTGTGAAAGCTTTTTTTTTACAGATAAATTATTAACTTTAGAATCTTAAAATCGTCAATTAGCCTTAATGGACATTATACAATACTAATTAATTGTGCAGATTGATTTATCACTGGCCTGAATGAAAATCCCAGTACCTCAATCTTCTGTGTGACTTTGCTCTTCAGGTCATCTGACACAAAGTCTTGAAATACAAAACTCCAACCAAACATCTCAGCTTCTGTTTTGTACTTCTGTGCTCTCACAAAGTCTCTGTCGTGAATGAGAGCCAAGCATCTTTATAATAAAGTATATTGTTGTTGGGATTACTGAACATTGTAATATTAAAGTTTGTGTACCTGAAATCTGCATTTGTGACAGGGTACGAGTCTATTTTAAAATCCTGAAGTTCAACGTCCCTGGTGGGGGATTCTCCATCTCTCCCATCAGCTGCACTGCTTCCCATTAACATCTTCCCTCCAGGGATATTCACCATCTCATTTGCTGCGACTTTTTGTCAAGAAGTAAAACTCGGTTATCTTGAATCACTATGTTTATAATATTTGCTATACTACTAAGTTAGAAGTATTGTTCTTACCCGCCAGGGCCAGTAAAAACGAGTATACCAGTTTCATGGCCGTTTTTAAAAAAAAAAATATCTTTACGACGAAAGATAAACAAATACTCGAAGTTGTCTTGTAACAAAGCACTTCATACATTCATTTTTGGCGACACATTCGCACATCGGAGACATTTCACCGTTGCAACGGATATTGGTTCAGCCGTAAACTGGTCCTGTATTTTTTAAGAGGTTCCGCTTTATCGAAACGTTTCTCTCAGATGTATTATATTTACTGTCTATGGTTTCTAATACGTGTTATTTATTTTACTTGTATTAAGTTTAAATTTACACAGTAAATGTAACGTTAGTCCATACCATAAAAGACGATTGAAACCCAATTGTTTAATTCGATCACCATAACCTTTGCCAATCAAACATAACAAATTCCATTAATTCAGAAAAGAATGGTAGGGCCTACTAGCCAAACGTTTGTTTTCATAAAGGGTCAAATAGAAACAGCAAAGATGTACACTGTGTGCAAGCTTAATGTGCCACCAGAATGAGACATAGCTGGTAAACGTCATGGCAGGTTGACCAAGAAAAAAACCGTTTAAAAACACATGTACCTTAAATTTGTTTCTTCCAATTGCAGGCAACTTTTATACATTTGCTTATACTAAATGAACGCCTCTTGTTTTATTTTAGCAGGTTGAAATAGAAGTAAACGTGAATAAACTATCTCATTTGAACAATCGAATCTCTTCAACGTTTTACTTTTCATCTAAATCAGGGGTGTCAAACGGCTTCCTCAGACTGTTAGGCCCAAAAGATGCTCAAAAGATGTCTCCCTCCCTAATTTTGGGATGAGGAATGGATTTTTGAGTACGAGCTAACATGATAAAGTTAACTTAACAAAAACAACAATGAAGAAAGCTATTTTTGTGATATTGGTATAAATTCAGAGTTCATATTAGAGATTTCTAAACAACAAGCATAAACAAAAAGGTAATTTATGGACTGGGTGTTTTAATCTTTGTGTTTCTCTGAGCTGTAAATGTCATGTATCAGATCGGATAGTTATGATCGAGGCAGAGGGAAAGTTAAGTTAGAAGTCCTAAGTGAGATTGAAAGCACACAGAAGTTTAAAATAGACAAACAATGTTGAAATTAAATTGCACTAGGCTAAATGGGGAACTATATTCAATACAATAAGTATCATAGGCTATGACTGTATTATACAAGTAATTATACTAATTATGTAATCTAATTAGGGTGTAAGTGACCTACTGTCGGAGCACAGGGCGTTGTGTGGTTGAGGAGCAGTAATGCCACAGCACTGGTTTCATATGAACGGACCATGGTGAGTTATAAAAAACCTGACAAGGTGTTCAATGATGTATTATACTGTGATATTACTTAAGCAGTCATACTGAAAATGTTATATGAGTTATTTAAATAATTATACTAATTGAATAAATACTTTTCAAGGACTCCTACTTCAAGGACTCCTACTTCTATGATACCGCATGGTGAGGACCAATGATGCTGGCTGTGTGCTAGTAAGAGGAAAAACAGTGATGTTGGCTAGATGCTGGAGCACAATCAGCCGTATGAATCTTATGTAGATTTTTTTCTTGTACTTCACAGCATGATGGAAGCCTGCTGGAGAGTGACTGAGCTTCTTTCTCCAAGACACTCACTGCATTGGGGAGCTCCTTAAGGGAGGAACCAGTCATGATCCTAAAGAGCTCCTCTATTTGTTTAATGAAGTCATAGGCTTCTTGGGAGGGACGACAAAGAGCTCCTTCCTTGAAGTCTGATGCTGTTTTCTCCAGCAGGGCTTTCATGACTTTTCTCTGCATGACAAGTTATTAATGTTTCTGCCTTTGTTAGACATTTATTTAATGAATTCATCTTGGTACATAAGTGCATAGTAAAAATCGAATGTCTATTTTTATACATGTATAAACATAATAAATGTGTTTTCAATGTGCCTTGTCTAGATGTGGTGTGTTTTTCAATGATACCTTTTTTTTTTTAGATTACTGCACATGCAAGCCAAAGATATAGCTCTGCCTTTTGCGAAACAGAAAGTAGACAGTGAAGTTATTCTGAAGTAAATGTATTCATGTATATACAGTGTTATGAAGTTCAGGGTTGCATACAAATTGTAAACAGATTTAATTCAATGGATTTCCTGGACGACACATGTTCATCCTCCTCTGACCCGATGTGCTGTCAGGTAACAATCATGGATAGACTATGGCCAGACCAGGACAAACGGAGTCTCACAGGTGACTGTCTCTAATCTGTACTAACTGAAAGTCAAAGATTACATTACATTATTAAGATTACATAAACTCTTTATTACCATGGGATTACTAAAATGGAAGACAATAAAGTATTCATTTTTAAACACTAGCCCTTCTAAATAGAAGGTGTATGGTTATTAGTATATCAATAAACATTTGGGATGTGATTGCTCTTAATACCATACACGTTTAAGAACATTAAAGAAAATTCAAAGTAACATCCCGTATTTTACTGGATGTATACAAAATAAAATAGCTATGAGGATGAACACTAATCTTTAAAACCAATTTACGTTGGATTTTTTTTTATTTTTTTAATGGAACTACATAAACATATATTGTATATACACGTACATATGACGGTCTAATGTATAAATATTGTAAATCAATGCAGTTATTGACGAGAAATTACCGAAAATCTCGGTTATGTCACTCGGAATCAATGGAATCAAATTACCCGCCATCGACTTCCGGGAACTATTTGAGTCACGTGACGGTCAAGCGTTTCGAACTTCCGTTGTTTAAAGCAGGCGTGTTAGAGCAGGGAGACGTCTAAAAGTCTGAGGAAGCCGGCCCTCGAGGACTGGAGTTTGATGAATCAGTCAAGAAAACTGCGGTCATTAATCTAAAGTTTAAGTGCATAAAAGAATAAACCCAAGAATAACAACTGGAAAAAAATAATGTTCTGAAGTGAAAGTATTCTAGAGGTTTCTGCACACTGAACTACCTAATAAATTATATACATGTGACATCAGTCGAAGTCCGTTTGCCTCAAGCCACTGAAGTACGGTAAGCCCTTGCCCAAAACGTATGCTGCAGTAAAAAAGTGGAAATATAAAATGTTGGTGTCCTGAAATACTTACGATGCAAAATTCATGTACCAAAACATTTTTCTGTAAATGTATAATAGACTGGTTGGGATAGTTGAATAGCTTTCAGACAGAGTATATTAGCCGTTATTTTACAAGCATAATAAGAATAATTTCTGGGTTATCAACCTTGATCCTCTTGCCGGAATCGAGAAAACCTTTTTTACATTCACTTTATAGAGAAAACACAAAATCTTTCAAGAGCTGAAAAACCTTTAATGGCTGGAAACAAAACTGAATGGCTGAGGTCAGTGCTTTTTTTTTTTTAAACAAAATCTCATAAATAAACCAATCAGAGGGAGACATTGACAAATCCATGGAAAAAAAACATGACTAGCAAAACATTGGTTCCAGACAGATGCTGTGATGGATGCTGTGGCGTCTATGGCAGACTGTCCCATCAGACCAGGGTGCTTCGAAGTTCCAAGAGGGGTGAGTTTAATCAACTGTCACAATCCCTGTAAGTATGATAACTGCAGCTTCTTCAGAACACATTTATCCTCTTAGAGAAGACATTCCAGCTCGCATGATCTCATCCACCAATAAGATGTTGCTGGCAATCACCGTGCTGTAAAAGAATAACATTAGAGATCAGAGAGGACGATGCTTAAGGATCATTTCAATTAGATTCAAGATTTTTTATCTGTCACATACTCATACAGATGTGCAGTATACTGGAGTGCTGTTGTACAGTTCAGTAATGCATTCTTACCATGAATGGAGAAGCTGCTTCTTAACATTGTAATTATCCCATACACCTGCTTCTCCTGCCACCATGGGTTCCCCTAAAAAAACAAAAAGATTTAAGAGTTTATGAGAATGACAAGACAGATGGGCTCATGGAAGCAAACAAGATTATAACACTACTCAAACAAGTTGGAGTGGAGCAATTAAAGCACCAGTGTTCCCCTAGGTTAAAGCTTGGTGGTGGGGGAGGCTAATATAACAGTTGGGGAAACATTGAGCACTCATTTGTGGCAAAAACACACATATGGAGTTTAACCATGTACAGCTTCTTTCGTCTGACAGTGAAGTCTTCAACAACAATGTTTCCATTTACGTGTAAAAAAAGGCTCCACTCTACTTTCATTACCTCAATCAGGCCTTTGTTTACATGTCCCTATAATGTCTACACCCCCCCCCCCAATCATGAGAAATGCCCACCCTGTGTCTGTGGTCTGCTCCACTTTATACAAGTGTGCTGAAAAAGGCAGTTTGGACCCCCCCCCCTTCTTTCATGACATCACAAAGGGCACTCCCCAGGTTGGTGACATTCGCACAGTTAGGTTTGTTCTGCACTTTGAGTCAGCTTTTTCCATCGTAAACAAGAAACTTCAGGTCTACGCATTTTGCTCCCAGAATTGTTGAAAAGTAGTATCACGTGACAATTAAGGTTTAAAAATGTAAGCACTCAAAAGTCCAACGAGTTAATAATAGTATTTTGCTGTTTAAATTTTTGACAGAGTGCTATGGTTCTGACCTGTGCTGAGATCCACTCCAACAAGCTGACCAGACTCTTTGTACTCCGTTTGAAGCTTCAGCAGGGTCTCCTGGGGGTCATAGCCAGAGTTCTGGGCCAAAACCTATAAAAAGGATGAATATTGAAATTAAAAGTAGTAAATCACCAACAGAAGAAAACATTTCTCAAGATCAAGTTGATGTATGTAGCACAACTCAGAAAAAGATAAATAATACAAACATGATTTTATGACGTGAGAAAGAAAAGATCCCTTACCTTGGGGATGACTAGGAGAGCATCTGCAAATGCCTGCACGCCCAGCTGGGCTCTGCCCTTCACATTAGGCTTGTGTTTTATGAGAGCGTCTGCCACAGCCACCTCAAATGCACCCGCGCCTGACACAACACAACCTGAAGACAGGGGTTTAATGGAGAGACTTAGAGTATGTATTAAAAAAAAAAACGATTTAAAAAAAGAACTTTGAGAAGTTTGTTCTGGTCAGCTGAATACATGTAAAAGAGACAAAACTTCTTCTAATGCAGAGGAAAAAGACCAGAGTCACTGTAGCACAGACGTGATAGACCAGGAAGAGCCATGGTAGCATCCCTGGGTGTTCGCTGTGCAAATAACATCCACTTTTATTTTGTCTAACAAAAAAAAAGGAACAGATACAACCTAAGCATTTCACTGTTTGGAACCCAGCAGTTCTTTACTTAAGGCGAAATACTACAGGTGAACAGGGATTTTTTTTTTTTAAATAGATATCCCCATGAATCTTTCTCAGTTGATTATGTAACGATGAGAAAAAATGTATTGCAAGTATTTTGTATTTTAATGTTTAAATATGCAACTTAGGCACTAACTAAAGCCTGGTTCACACGGCAGGATAATAATGCCAATTTTGGCCCTGATTCTCCCCTTCCGATAATCTTAAAGACGCCGCGATCATAAAATAATTTAAAAAAATAATCCTGCCGTGTGTGGGGTGTTAAGATCTTAAAGGAATTGTTTACAGGTATTTTAGGTTTATACGCAGGCCCCTCACTTCAATGTCCTGGAAACAGACTCATAAGGTTTTTTCCTTTGTTTTTGCCACCAAATAGAAAATCTGTTTAAGTAAAACTGATAAGCACAATGAAATGAGGGCACTATTTATTTTTATAAATCCATCGTTATTTCATTCATATAAAACAAAAACTACCGTTATGACACAATGGTAAAGGGTGCGCCCAGCTACCCTGAGGAGGAAGCCAATTTCACCCGTGTATCGGGATCTTGTTTTTTCTTTCATGACCCAAAGCTCAGGACTATAGGTGAGGGTAGGAACAAACGTTGAGAGCCTCATCTTGTGGCTTAACTCCTTTCACCACGATGGACTGATGCAACGATTGCATGATGAAAACTGAAATTTCAAGTCATAGCACAAAGTTTGTTAAGAGAAACAATTTTGCAGATTGTGTCTTACCATCTTCAATGGCATTTTTGACTGCCCGCAAGCCATCCCTGACAGCATCTTTGATCTGTGTGAGGGTGTGTTTATTGGGTCCCTTCACCAACAGGGTGACTGATCGGGGATTTCCGCACTTCTCGATAAATGTGTACTTCTCCTCTCCCTGCAAACAGATCCATACACAATGCAACAACTCTACCGCAACAATTTAAACAAGTACATGTTGAGATTCAAGGCATTTACAGAAATGTAGTGCTGGGATGTTAACTCGTTTTATTTTCACACAAAAACTCTTGTAACAATGCACCCAGTAAATTCTAGATTGTTAGATGTACTCACAAGTGTGTGCTCATAAACCAGTCCCGCATATCCCAAGCACTCAGGTGTGAGGTCCTCAATTGAATTCATCGCAATGCCACCGCAGGCAAGGGTGAGCCTGACGAAGAATAAACACTGCATGTTTAATTGGGTTTTTGTTACTAAATCACCTGAGCTTTTTCAGGAAAACAACGTGAGCCCCAGTTAAGCGTTGTCTGTGTGAGTCATGTGAAATACTCTTCATCGTGCCTCATCAAAACTTTACAACACTGAACAAGTCAACTAGCTGATTAAAGTGTAGAGACGACATGGTGGCGTTGCTCTGCAGCGGACACACACACGAGCTCTGTATTGGTTTGACACATGATGCTTTAATGTGTTTTTATGTCCTGACCTTTATATGTGTATTTAGTTATGTTTTTAACCAGGAAGAAGAAAAAAACTCATTGAGAATAAAAATCTCCTTTCAAGAGTGGCCTGGACAAAACAAGCAACAACACAAGTAACAGAGTTTCAGAAAGACAACGAGCATCCCCCAATTTAAACAAATATATGGCCATGCGCATTTGAAAGAACAAATAAATCTGAACAACAAATGTTTGTATTGTGTTTTTATGCTCTTGTTGCAAATTCCACTCTGGGAAATTAAGGTTTAAATAGAACAAACATGGTTGCTCAAGCAAGGCCAGCTTAAAAAGACAAAATGAAAGATTCTTTAAAAAAATAAAATAAACACTTCCTTAATTAAGTAAAAAAAAGGTTTTCTGTTCTGGTCAGCTGAATACATGTAGAAGAGACAAAACTTCTTCTAATGCAGAGGAAAAAGACCAGAGTCACTGTAGCACAGACGTGATAGACCAGGGAGAGCCATGGTAGCATCCCTGGGTGTTCGCTGTGCAAATAACATCCACTTTTATTTTGTCTAACAAAAAAAAAAAAAAAAAAAAAAAAAAAAAAAAAAAAAAGAATAGATACAACCTAAGCATTTCACTGTTTGGAACCCAGCAGTTCTTTACTTAAGGCGAGATGCTACAGGTGAACAGGGATTTTTTTTTAAATAGATATCCCCATCTGTTACAAAAAAGACCAGAGTCACTGTAGCACAGACATGAGAGACCAGAGAGAGTCACAGTGGCATCCCTGGGTGTTCACCGTGCAAATCATCTAAACTGCGTTCCGGGAAAAGTAGTGGCCACGAGTTCAAGAGGAACAACTAGACCTTGTGTGCAAAAGGACAGTTAGTGAAATAGTACTTGTGAGGTGGATCCATAGACCGTTAACACATATGGTTTATTGGGCATCTGGAGCTACTTTTGGGCAACGCTTATTATTATGATGATGAGTTCACGTTAATTGAGTATTTTCTGTATTTGATATTTGTTTTTCTTTCAAACAAGAATTTTGAAGGTTCCGCTCTCATTTTGACTGATCAGAACACTGAAGGATTTCCAGTATGACATATTCATACAGGCAGACATTGTAAACTTGCCTCTCTATCCAGATTCTGACGGTGCATGTAAGAGCTATAGACTGGGAGATTTTGAATATGTCTGTAACCGCTACAGGTCAGTCATAGGAGGTTGAAGCTGACCTTCTGGTGCAGCAGAGAGGCATGCTGTGGAATTTCCTCCCGATGAAGCAAGCACTTGCAAGATCAGTAAGTCCTTTTTTAATATTAATTTAGAATATTCCTGTGAAAATGCATTATTTACATGTGACTGTTAAGGGGCTTCCACACAGTAAAAGGACAATGGCCTTGGTGTTGCTTTACTTTCAATATGAGGAAAAACTGACATGACAAGGGACTGCAGGACAAGTCTCTTAATGTGTTCTTGCAATGCTCATATAACTGTATAAACTTTTAGAGTGTTCACCGCTTTAAAATCAAGGTCACATTTCATCATCAAGAAAAATTTAAAGGTGCACTATGGAGTTTATTCAGGTCCTTTAAAATTGATTGGAGATTTAGAGCTCCCATGAGAGTTAGGATGAGACACTGGCAATCTGAAAGTCCAGTTCACTTGGCCAGTGTGACCACTCAGGCATGGGAAACTTCCTTGGCTTTGGCACAGTAAACTTAATGCATGAGCACAAGCACGCGGATACACAACACTGACAGCCTTCTTTATGGAGAAATCCAACATGCTTAAGTGTGGCACAGCAGGGCTGGCCGGTGTGACCCTGCTCTTCCTGTCTCCCTGTTGCAGTCCACCAGAACAACTTTTCACATAGAATTTTATATTCAAACAGGATTCCAGGGACCACATTTACCTTTGAAGACAGGTGTATATAAAGCTCTGAACATACACCACAGAATCTGTATACTCCTCCAACTCTCACTATTCTCTACCAAAACTCCATAGTCCACCTTCAAGATGACTGATAACACTGTATGGCAGACCTTTATTACAACCATGTCCCTCATAATGATGGACAGAGAAGGTCTAAAGCAATTGCTGGATGAATGTATACCTTTACTTTATTGATCACAAACTAGATTGAGAATAAAATGGAGTCATCATCCAATGTTTCCCACTGAAACTCTTAAAAAAAAAAAAAGAAAAAAAAAAACTTTCAACACCGCAAGTTGTTTTTTTTTTTACCTCTCCATGTTCCTTCGCTTTGCCCGACGCAGAGCCACTATTCCTTCCTTTGCCAGGGCATCCAGGGAGAATGGGTCAATACCCTATACAATGCAGAAAAACATGAAACAGTGATTCATTAAGATAAAGAAGAATAAGAATACTTCTCTTCTACCTTGTTTAAACATGATTTTGATCCAAAGAATACAAGTAGGGTCGGAGGAGCCGCTTTAAGTGCAGAGGTACAGATCACATTTACTTGAGTATGGATTAAAGAGACCAACGAAAGCTTTGTTAGAAGATAATGGGGGCAATATTTTAACAGACGTATTATTAAGCTCTACTCTATAATTGACATTTTTGATTCTTTTTTGGATGCTGAGGCTGATCGATTTATCATTTTCTGATCGAAATCACGATTTCAGAAAACGTGATCATGTGATCGCCAAAGCTGCGGTTTTTGGAATTTACACATACACGCTGTCTATTCTGAACCTGCATGTACGTGACTTCTTTAACCTGATACACAGCTCGACAGATATCTAACAGTTTTCCTCCAATAAAGAAGCTGAAGTTTCTGTGTCCAGGGTTTAATCAAGGCAGCACTGTAAAACTAAGACATCAAAACATCTTCTTAATAAATACATCTAAAATTAATTCTTAACTTTAGTTTTCATTCTAAGTTTTAACTGGTATGATGTATTTCCTGTCATTTTTGTAAAGGTTACTGTACATTGAGAACATTGCACAAGCTTGATTTGAAGAAAATCGTGATACAAATCAAAATCGCAATTTCTGCCAGAAATATCGCAATTGGATCTCATCTTAAAATCATTCAGCCTTCGCTGAGGCACTTTGAGTAATTTCTTTAGCCAAAGCATACCTTCTGGTTAATGACGACAAAACCCTTCTCGCCATTGGGACAGACTTTGTTCTTGAAGGCAATGATCTTCTGCACGCGATCCTCGATGAACTTCCTTTCTGCCGCCACAAGCTTCTCCCGTTCTCCTGCACTCTTGTAGAAGAAGCCAGAGTTGACTTCAGTCTTTTCGTACTCCAGTGAGATGTTGCAGGTAAGCACGTAAGCGTCTTCCACTCTCTTCTTCATGTCTGGGTGACGAGCACCGTGGTCCAACACCAAACCTCTGATCAGCCTAACAAAAGAAAAATTACATAGAAGTAATCCTAGTTAGTCTGCAATTACTATACATCAATGCACCACTGCTGGTGTAGGCAATGATTCGCTTCTTACTCCATCTACTTTTTGTGAAAACTCACTGTGTATCGCAGTCTGTCTTGTGCTTCATCTCCATGATTTCAACCATGTACAGGTCAATGGGCTCATTGGGTTTAGCAATGGCAAGCACAGCATCAACCACAGCCTGTGGGTAAACATCACACAACCCTTTACTAAATATCAGAAAATAATAATTGTGTACTTACTTTTGAGATAAGAAATTGTACCAGCACATCTGTCTGCTAAAGTCCATACAAATGAATATGTCTTACCAGAATATTAAAGAGAAGTGTAAATAGTCTGTCACTTTGACGATTCACTTAACCAATTCGAAATTAGTCAGTAGACTGACTTAAGACAAAAAGCTATGTAAAAAAAAAGCTATAATAGCACTTGAGGTTTTTTTTTTTTAGCTTTTATACACCAAAAAACTGATGATCAAGTCTACTTAAAGTACAAATAACAAGAAATCATTCTTTGGTCAAAAGCTGACCGTAAAAACATTCACTGAGCTCTGTTCCCTCCTGTCTCACCTCTGTCAGCAGATCTGCCAGTTCTGCATGGACCTTGGTCCTGAGGGATGTTCGTGCTACATTGATGAGGGTCTCTCTGTCCATTTCACGAGTAACCTTCAACTCCTCCAGTGCAGCCAGTGCTTTCTCTTTTGCTGCCTCAAAGCCTTCAGCAATTATTCTTGGGTGAAGACCCTGCAGCACAGAATAAATAGGATTTCAATAAGTTACCCAGGGCTGGATATTTGCATAGTTTATAAGTTTAACATGCCAAAATTAGGAGTTACAAAAAAATCTAACTAAACAAATAAATGGTTGATGGAAAACCATTAAAATAATCCACCCTCTCTCACCTCTGACACATAAAGATCAGCCTGCTTCAGCAGTTCACCAATGATGAGGACATTGGAGGTGGTCCCGTCTCCTGTGATGTCATCCTGCGCTGTGGCAACCTTAGCGATGAGTGAGGCTGTCGGGTGCTGAATTTGCTATAAAAAAATATTAAAAGAAAAATGTGCATTTTAAAATACAAACCATCCTGGTGAAACAAACCTGCTTTGAAAATAAACAATAGGAAATAAAGGCTGCTATTTAAGACTAAGGCAATATTAGATTACTTTTTGATTGAGCATTCGACACATGATGCATCTCTTCAAACATGTTCGTAATACGATTCTTTCATGATTCATTTTACGAATTGAGACAGTGAAGTTATGTTACAGCACAACCAACCACCTCTGCTCTACAGCTGATAATGTTCACCATATTACTGACAGGGTCCGAAATAAAATTTTTGACTCACTGGCCAAGGTGGGTAGATGAAAAAATTCACTGGCCAAACTTTTTATACCAGCCAAAATGTGTTCTTGTGCCACATACACATCTGTTACAGTACATTTACTCGAGAAAGCATTAGGTTTAAAGTCAATCAAAGATTGAACAATTTTATCAGATCAGAGACCTGCGAAATAAGAGTCTACAGTATGGGGAGCTTACATCTAAGTTGATTGCCAAAATATATTTCACAAGTGTGTTCATAATGCACAACACAAATACATGTTAAATTGGGCTATGGACAGCACTAAAAATGCACTCCGTATTTAAAGGCATTCAACCAAACGAACAGAACAAAAACGTATATAGAGCAGTACTGTTACTGACGGGACATAATTAAGAGAAAAATAAACAAGTCCCAATTAGAACATTTCCTTACCATCTCATGTAACAAGACGTTGCCATCTTTGGTCAGCTTAATGTCGCCTGCACCAGACACCAGCCTGCGGACACACACACACACACGTTTAGTGTGTTAACAGACTGTCGATCTGTGTGGTAGTGTACAAGAAAAGTATTCAATCTGCCATGTGATTTCCTTACAAATAATTTAAGTTTACGCTGAATTTACTGAGCAGCACTTTAGTTGTCTTAAATGTGCTCTAGAAATAAACTTTGATTGATTACGTGAATAAAGTTGCCAACGGCATTAACGTCAATTAATGACCCTTCTTGCTACTACATGAAGGGAGATGACTACGTGATACTTTTAGCTACTCCAAAAGTATCCTAGTGAGTCTACTATCCGTGGTCCATTGGCCTAATCTGCTAGCATTAGCTCGATGTTGTCAAAACGGATCGTGACGATGACCGGGCAGAACAACGTGCGCCCGGAATATATCCGTCTGTTAGATGCAAATGGAGGCCCAAATGTCATTTATTACCTCGAGGGGGTGTTGATAAAAATAAAAAACCCAATAAAGTTTGGATTTTCACATTTAACAAACGCATGGACATTTAAAGTAAGGGCAAGTAAATGTGAAGCCACCTGTGCTCACGGTCCTGAAGTAAACGCAGAGTATGCTAGCTTGTTAGCTGGATTAGCTTCGCGCGCGTGCTGCACAAAGGGTTCCGGCTGGACTCACATTTTCATGGTCCCCTTCGGTCCCAGGTTGCTCTTCAATACATCCTGGAGTCCCCGAGCGGCACTGATGTTTATCGCCAAGGCGGCCTGGGCCCTGGCCACCTCTGCTTTCGGGTTCAGAGCTTTCACTGCAGTCATCCCGAACAAGTTCAATCAGCGATGTGAGAGCAAAACGTAGCGCCGGTATGGAGTCCGCACTGCGAGGCCTCGTGCGCTCTCAAAAGGAGAGATAGCTTCCAGAAGGCTCCACACGTGGTCTTGTGGTGCTTTTACGTTCCCAGCCTCGGCTCGGAAAACACAAATAAGGAAGCTCAACATTTTGTAAAAGCAAGATTAAATAAACCGGGGTTAAGGTTTGATATACAATTTAACTTGTTCTATAAATTTACATTTTAACGTAATTTAGGATTTGAATTCTGATTACCGAGTCAAACTCTTGATTCCACGGTACATTGTTTGATTTCCATCCATCATAACCCATATCAGAACATAGAATACACTTTGTTTTTCTTTATTTCATTGAGTAATTAAGTCAGACCAGTTCAGAGTCATCATTGTTGATGTTTCCACTTGGTTCTTGAGAGGAAAACTGCAACACGCAAACCTTCACGCAATTAATATTAAAGTAATCTCGTTTATTTGCTTTCATTGCGTTATTTACAATAAACTGAAAGCTTCACTTGTATTGAGCAGCTGATGATGGTAATTATGTATAGCCTTTTGTATACATGATTTAGGTATTTTCTCCCAATTTGCCAATTTTTTGAATTCTACAAGGGTTTTCACGATCTCCAACAATCATTGAATGCAACATCAGCCACTCCCTAAATGACATGCCGTGAGAGCTCCGAGTAAAGATGCCTCAGTTTGTGTTTCAAACTTTTGTTGGAACAGTAACCCTGATCCTAAGGGCCAACATGTATTGCCTTATGATGTATACTGAATAATGTTTTATGTTTCGGATACTAAACCCCTACTGGTTCTGATACTGGTTCAGTTCTGATGCAAAGGATTCATTTTCAGCTCCTGTGTGCACACTTTCCTTTAGTCCTGCAAAATCAACAGGCATGTTGGATTTTTTTTCTCTCTTGAATGGATAAATGAACGATGACGAAGCAGCACCAAGAACGTTGTTCATCAATGTACTATTATGATTTCAAAAAATACTATAAAGACAGAACAGACTTTTTTTCCATTTAGATCCTAAGTTTAATTCAATGTACAACTATTCTATTGAAGCATTGCAATTTGCAAGTCAACATTGTGATATTAACCTTAAAAACTAGCTTTAAATATTTTCTAACACATAGTACTCCACCTACACAAGGAAAAGACTGAAGTGTTGACCTTAGAAAATAATCTTGAGGAATAGTCAATTTAACAAAGGAGACGCAAACAGGGGAAAGAAGCAGAAACTCAACCCAAGGACTGGATACTGTCTTCATATATCCAACAAGGGCGTATAAATCAAATGTGCCTTTTTGTTCTGACATTTCACAGTGCACCAACCTTAAATTGTGTGTCTTTATTACAGTATATTTCTGAATTGCACAGTAGAGTCAGTTGCCTGGATCAAACAAATACAAACAAAGGAGATTATACTTTGTGATCTTTTAAAGAAAATATAATACTGGGGGTCTGACTTTGGACCTGCAACACAGCACCCCATATCAGACAATCTTATTACATTACTGATTTTTCAATCTAATATTGACAAGGGCTTTGGAGTCATGATGGTTTTTCTGTTGTAACATATTTTATGAAAAGTTCTGTAGACATTTGGGCCCCTGTGACCAGCACTAGATAGATAGATAGATAGATAGATAGATAGATAGATAGATACTTTATTGATCCCGAGGGAAATTCAAGGCATCCAGTAGCAGTATTATACAGACAGGCAGGACACAAGACATTAGTTACAATACAAGCACTAGAAGTGCAACATGTTTTTACTCAACAAATCCTGATGTCAGTTCCATTTCATCATGAAAAGAGCCATTTAAAATTCGAACCTCAAAATGATAGAGACATGGAAGAACATGTCCAATGATATGTTTTCTACATGAGGTGCATTAATGGATCAGTAACACAGTAGCTGTTGTAACAGATACATATTGGTGATTATTTGCTGAAGTAGGACATTCTAAGCCCAAACAGAAAACAGGAGTAAAGAGACCAAAAATAAAGGAAAAGTAACTAAAAAAAAAAAAAAAGAAAGATATCCCCAGCAGTGCAAACTCTAACTGCTGGTTACATGGTTCATTGTGATAAATTGCAGTGGTTACTGAGTGGTTCCCCCTGCTGTTTGGTTGTGGTTACTTCAAGGGTGACGACTTCATGGGAATCATGATTCTAGATTCCATGTGCTGAATGAGAGGGACTGTGTGACAGGGAGGAAAAAAAAAGTCAGATTATTCAAAAGATTCTGCCCCAAAGAAAATGCTAAAATAATATATGGTAATGCATTTTGATATTTTAATATTTAATAGACTATGTGATTTTCCATCCTCATGCTAATCTTATAACCCTATCTTAAAAGTTGAATTAACTTTAGGGAGTATGTAAATGGGTAAATTTTTGCACTGGATCCACATTAGTATTCTGTTTTAAGAATCTTCTGTTGAATTTAACAACCATAATTAGGGCTAGGCAATTAATTGAAAATGAATCGAAAACCGACATTTAGAACCTCTCCCCGACAGGATCATGATTTGATTGTTGCGACACATATGTTGCGACACATCCAATCCGCAACATATGAGCAATGTCCGTCAGTTGGACACATTTTGTCTTTAGGGAAGACAACACGGAATGAAAATTAGTGAAATGGAAGCACTGCAAGAATTATTTATTTTCTGGGGACACCGATAGCGCAGTGGCCAATGTATCGAGGCCCAGTCCTCATGTGAGCAGCCCGGGTTCGCGTGTGGCAATCTTTCCCGCAAGTCTCTCTCCCCACCTTCCTACCCTATCCACTGTCCTCCACTCTAATAAAGGCTATAAAATGCCCCCCCCCCCCCCCCCCCCAAAAAAAAGGATTATTTATTTTCTGCTGTTTTAACGAAGTTAATTTCTACTTTAAAACTAAAACACGTCATTTTAATTTCAAGTGATGCTTTGATTTCAGTTCGAAATATTCAATAAATAACCAAAAAAATAGTTAAGATATGCACTCTTTCATTAAAAAAAGATATTCCAGCTTTTATAGTGGAGCATATTTACAGTAGAGACCAAGTCAGTGAATATGAGGGCAAGAAAACAAAACAAAATCATTGTTTATTAATCAAAATGGAGGTAAAATGTTTAATTAATCGTGATATTGATTTGAGTTCAAATCGCCCAGCCCTAACCATAATAATAATCCAACAAGGTGAAATTCGGTTTTACACTCAGTTTAATAAACATGAACACACACAGGCCAAAATACATACACGTGCACAAATAGGATCCTGTGGACATGCATTAATAGAGATGTCTCAGAATGAGGGGGCTGCCCATAGCGAGCACTCAAGAGCAGTTTTAGGGGTTCGCTGCCTTGCTTAAGGGCACCTCGACAGTGCTCAGGAAGTGGACTCAAATCGCTCCAGCTACCAAGCCAATTTCCAGAATTGAACTGGCAACCCTTCTGTTCAGTCCCAACAGACTGAGCTACTGGAGCTCCATGTCATGTAATCCTCTACCCACAGATAAAACTCAAGTTGGCAAAGTTACATCCCAAATTAAAACTAAGTGATTTTTGCAGTACTCTACGGAAAATGTCACTTAAAAATGCGTTACAACTTGGTAAAATCTTCTTTGTAATTTCATCCAATTTTTGCACACTGTTCATGCACATGGTAAACAGTTGAGACCAGCGTTATTGATTTAGTATTTTAATATCAATTGATCTTACTAAAGAATGCTGTGTAAGTTCATGCACTTCCAGAAAGTAGGTAGAAAGTCAAGTAATAAAACCTGATGGCATAACATTACCATCATCATAAGTGTGGATGTCGTCAAGCACCATCAAAATTGGGAGGGGAGGGGAGATGCTTACCAGTGTAATAAACAACCTCATCCCAGCCTTCACGCTGCCAAGCTGCATTTCTGATGTTTTCTCTGGACTGAAGATCTTTATAAGCTGAAGTTAAAATAAACAGATTTCTTGGTTTAAGCAGTCCAGTTTTACCTGTTTGAAAATACATTACGTAAAGTGTCCACTCTTAGAAAAGTGCTGACTTCTGACACATGGTAGATAATTTTCATGTCCTAAAACTTTGATAATGGCTAAAAAAACATTAATGATGCACCTACTGTGTATTTATTCAATATAGTTATTCACTGTTAAACACACCTCATATGTAGATATTCTACGTTACTTTTTGTATGTATCTTATCTAAAATATCATGATGTTGCCAAGTTCATACCAGAAAAACATGGCTTACCCCATAAATGGTGAACTGTGTACAGACTTCCGATCTGTGAGAAAAAGCCTCCCACTGACTCCTGGTTCTGCTGGCGGATCTCAATAGCACGCGCCCTGCAAAGCATGAAAGAGTTACATTAAATGACAAAAACAGCTTTTTATTGATGAGTTTGACCAATTAAACTGAAGAGGCTCAAGGGAAAGTGGCATTAACTGAGATCTCAATTATCTCTTTCAATTTAAAACATCACATTTTAAAGTAAAAAAGCTTTAAAATCGCATAATCTATGTGTGTATTTAATACATGGCCAGATTCCAGTTCAATTAAATGGGTTCACACAGAATATTAAATATAGAGGGTATAAGAATTGTTCTTGAGATGGATAAATTACATGTGATAAATGGCTTCATGCTTGAGAATCATGCAAAGATAGTGTAACAAAAAAATACAGTTTACTCATATTCACCTGTTACTTTCTTCAAAATCAACAGAATAAAATATAAGTGAAGATATAGTAAAGCCTAGTTTATACTTCTGCATCGCATCGACGGCGTAGAGACCCGACGCCGTCGTTGTGCACTTATAGTTCTGCGTCGAGGGGACGCAGCCGGTAGGGGGCAGTGGCGACAAAGGAGACGTTTGCAGAGGTGGTGTGTTCGACAACTAAATCAATCAAGGCTGAAAATGGGTGAATTTAACACACTCATTAGCCCACTGAGGAACCTGGATGAAGAAATGCATTTTTGTTACTTTCGAATGTCAATGGGCTGATTTCTTCGCTCTCAACTTGCCAGCAGAACCAGCCAATCAGAGATGGGGGGGGGGGGGAGGGGGGGAGTTATTCTGATTGGCTGTTGAGACGACTGAGGTCCTTTGGAGTGTGCAGAACTCTGTTTCTGAAGTTTTAAGGCTCTGTGGTGGCGTCTGCACTTTTCTATGCAGTGGTCTGCTGGGGAGGAGGGAGCACAGAGAGAGACAGGGAGAGACTGAACAGACTGGTCAGGAGGGCCGGTTCGGTCCTGGACTGTCCTCTGGACTCTGTAGAGGAGGGGGCTGAGAGGAGGATGTTAGCAAAGCTGATATCCATCATGGACAATCCCTCTCACCCCCTGCAAGACCCTGTGGGATTATGCCTTGTATTATTTAATTCTTTGGATTTTTTATCCCCTTTATTTAATTAATGTAAACTTGCTCATAGCCGGTTTTTTTTCTTTCTATTTTGCTATTGATGCTGTTTATATTCCGTTTTTACTGTTTTTTTGGAGCTGTTGTGACACCCAAATTTCCCCCATTGTGGGATCAATAAAGATTATCCTTATCCATACATCCAATCGCATAGCTTCCAACGGAACTGATCTCCTGCAAGTGCCATAAAAGTTGTTTATTGGTGAAGCAGGTGTGGATACCATAGATATATAAAAACATATATATGTTAAATATATATTTAATACAATATATACATACATATATAATACATATATATATATAAATATGTTCTATATATCTATGTCAACTACTACATCAGTTTTAGAGCACTTGCAGGAGATCAGTTCCGTTGGAAGCCACGCGATTGGATATAAACAGCCAATCAGAATCACTGATTCATCTCTGATTGGCTGGTTCTGCTGGCTGCATTTTTAATGAGGGTGTGCCACCTCGAGCAAGCACAGGAGGCAAGTTGAGAGCGCAAGATGCATGTTGAGAGCACAGAGACGCTGTGTTGAGCGCAGAGCTGATCGTGAGCACACGGAGCAGAGGTTGAGAGAGTGTGTACAAAGAGTTGAGCGTGCATAGACAGAGTTGAGCGCGCATAGATCATGTTTTTGGTTTGGTCAGATATATATTTGCAGTTCAAAATGAAATTATGTGCTTGCGAGAGAGCCACTGTCTCCTCGGCCTCTCGCCAATGTGGCACAATAATAACGCCATACGAGTCGCTTTAAAAGTTGCGGCCGCAATGAATTGTGGGGCGGCACTTTCTTATCTCCTTTTGTAAAGGATGGTCAAGTGTTTCCTCTGCTAAAGGAGGTTATAAAGGAATCAGTGAGCCACCTTTCCTTAATTTTTAGAGAATTCGAACAGCTCTTATCATGGCCACCACTTAACTGTTTCCGGGGTTAAGGAAAAAATGCGAGAGTAAGTGGATAGGAGGGACAATCTGAACGCACTCTCACATTTTTTCCTTAACCCCGGAGAGCAGTTAAGTGGCGGCCATGACAAGAGCCATTTGCATTCTCTAAAAAGTTAATGACAGGTGGCTCAATGCTTCTTTTTTTAATTAAAAAAAGAAAGATACAACAGAACACAAAACAAAAAAAACATAATAAGGGGATTTGTGGAATTTTTTCTAATACCAAAAATGAGAATAAAGACTGAAGAAGATCCCAAATATCGATCTGGTCTCAATGAACATTTATTCAAAGTCAAACTCAGCATTCGAAGACCTTTCTCTTCTGGGTGAAAGAAAGAAAAAGGCCCAGAAGAACGGCAAACATGAATACTTAGGCATTTCCATCACACTACACAGGGCACTCCCCATCACCACATAGGGCCACTGCCCACCTGGCAGGGCATGATCTCTCCTTGTGTGAGAAAAAGACCCAACGTGACTATTTACCATCTCCCAAGGAGATGGAATCTAGTGAGAAAGAGCCTGGGTGACTATTCCCACATGTACAAACGGTATAAACAGAATAAAGGGTGACAAATGATGGAAAACAAAACACCCGCGAGGCTGTACATGTAGTACAGCCTCATTTCAGATACATTTTATATGACAGATTATATGAGACCTCTGTACAACGCATATAGTACACATGGAGTAAAATTTTCCATGACAGGGGTCAATCATAATCAAAAGCTGACACACTCTCACATAGACATAGGGCCTTCCTTGGTTTCACAAGTTTCAAAGAATCAACATAAAGCTGCAGCTCCTTCACAAAAATGGTGAAGAGTGGGGCAGTATTTGCATTTACATTTGTGTAGAAAATATTTGGCAAGTACAAGTAAGTTATTTATTTTAAATTCAAATTTTCTGTCCTCCATTATAAATTTATTATTATGGGCCGTTATTATGGGCTGTCCACCTTGTGAAATTCTTCCAAAATAAATCAGATACCTTGCAGGAAAACATTAAGTGCTTAAGTGTTTCTATTTTACAAAATGCACATTCATTACTGTCCAAATTAAATATCGGTCTTAGGAATTCACCACATGGATAAATGTCATTTAATGTTTTAAAGTGTACCTCTTTGGCTATAGGGGTTACAGGAAAGTTAAGAAAATTACATCTAATTCTTTTGACCGCCGAGGTGGACTATTCCTTTAAAATATTATTTCTTTTGAGAGGAAAGGGAAAAAATTCTTTGGTGAGAGTGGATCTCAGAAATGTATTGTTACATATTTTTTCAAGAAAAGGTTGGCCATAGAGATACTGGGTAGTTTAGTTGTTATTGACATGTACATTAGAGTTCCCTTAATGATACCAATGAAAACCTGTGGAATTGCTTTAATTATAGCCCAGTAGAGAATTCAATATTGTATTTATGACTAAAATCATCAAAGTCCAGTATGCTACCTCTCTCATCCATAAGATGTCGAACTGACCATATCCCTTTTTTCCTTCCATTCTTTAAAATAGATGGACTTCCCTTTAACCAGTACGTATCGGTTGTTCCACATTGGGGTATTATGAGGAGAAAAATTATGTTTATAAATCAGTTTCCAATAATGGAGGACTTGCTGGTGAAATTTGGATAACTTAATTGGTAGCTTGCTAATTTCAAAATCACGTTAATAGAAATTCAACACCTCCAACATCCATAAATATTTTTGAAGGCAAATTAAACCAAAAATGTTCATATTGCGTTACAAAACTTTTCAACTACTTCAACTTCAAAGGTCCATTCATAGAATCAAAGTCAATAGCATTTAACTCCCCTTCTTCTATCGACTTCACAACATCCCCCTTTCTAATATAATTGTCTGTTCTTCCAAATGAAGTTATAGATAATTTGGTTGATGCTTTTAATCATATTATTAGGGATTGCTAACAAGTATGTTGGGTAAATAAAACGTGGCATAGCTTCCATTTTCGATAATAGAATTCTGCCAAAAATAGACTAAGCTCTTTGAAGCCATGAATTTAGATAATTTCGATTAGACATTTATTCAAGTTTACATGGAGTCCTGAAGCCTTAGAGAAAACCAATATAAGCTCTAAAGCTTGTGGTATCTGTGTTGCATTTTTTAAGAATATAGTCGTATCATCAGCCAGTTGACTTATGATTAGAGGTCTTCCCAAAACTGCTGTATATTGTTTAGGAATTTAGTCTTCGTTGCCAAAACCCCTGCAACTAAAATAAAAAGTAAAGGTGAGGCTGGACAGCCTTGACAAATTCCCTTTTTCACTGCAAATCTTTTACACGTTCCCATTGGCAGTATTACACAGCTATTTATATCTTTATATAACATCTTAATTACTTCCTGAAAGCATTCACCAAAACTAAAATATTTCAATGGATCCATCATAAAACAATGTTAAACCGTATCAAATGCTTTACAGAAGTCCAAAAACATAATAAAACCATCTTCAGGTCTTGCACTAATCTAATATTGTTATGAAGTTATCGTCCTCTGAGGAAGCCAGATTGAGATTCACTAATAACGTGCAGCAAACTTTCTTGTAGTCTATTGGCAAAAATATGAGCAAATAATTTACAATCAACATTCAGTAGTGTTATTGGTCTCAGATTATCTTCAAGTTTTCTGTCCTTACCCGGTTTAGGGATGAGTGTTATTAATCCTATCGTTTCCTTGAGAGTATCATAATCTTATTTATAAAACATTCCCGACTGGCGTAAAATAATAATTCTTTGATATCTTGCAAGAAATTTTTTTAAGTTTGTGGTTAATCCATCCTGTCCTGGCGCTTTTCCTAAAGACATATTTTTAATTGCATTTTAAAGTTCACACTTTTCAATTTCAGAATCACACATCTCAACAAAATCAGGACTAAGAGGGGTAAGTGGTTTTTATATCTTCCCAAAGAGCAATGGAATTTTCTCTAGAAAATGAAGATATATATATATATATATATATATATATATATATATATATATCTTCAGATATCAGTTTATAATCTGTACACTCCGAGTTATTAATTATAAGAACATTAATGGCATTCCTCTCTTGTCTAGTGCGTAAAAATACAATATATTTTTTCCCCCTCTTCAGTCCATTTTGCTCTTGATCTTATAAAGGCACCATGGGCCCTTCTTAAGTATAAGTCATCCAATTTTGATTGAAGAATTCTAAGATTGGACATTCTTTTACAACATTCACTAATTTCTTGGATTAAAGTTCTTTTTCTCATATATCTCTGCTTCTTTGATAGAAAATTGTCTGACTTTATATTTGAAAAATTCCCACCAATTTTTTTTACATAATATTCAAACTTTAGTAGGTCTGCATTAAATTTCCAATTAGTATTTCTTTTAAAAGGACATGTTTTTGGTTTTACTTCCAGATATAATGAGCAGTGATCTGTCAGTGGTGCATTTGACATAGATACCTCAGATACATAATTAACAATATCCAATGTAGACAACCACAAATCTATCCTCGACATACAACTTCCATTAGGTTTTAGCCATGAGAACTGTTTACCTTTTACATTTTTGCTTCTCAATATGTCAATTAGAGTGTAAATTACAGAACTCAAGAAATAATGTGTTGAAATGATCTACACATTTTGAGGCATATCTGTCCATATAATCATCAAGTGCAATGTTTAGATCGCCTCCAATCAAAATAAGATTAGTGTTGTAACAGTTTTTATATTGATGAATAATCTCAGGGACCACTAAAAGTAAAGGTCTACTCAGATTGGTGTTATAACCATAAACATTCATTAGAATAATAAAGCAACCTTCAATATTCAGAACAGCTGCCAACCAATAACCCTTCTCATCTGCTTTGTGTGTCACCACATTTCCCAGACATCTATTAAAGCAAAATAGCAACACCTGCAGATTTATTTGATATATGGCTAAATAGTATTTTATCTCCCCACTGGTTTAACCAGAAAGAAACATCTGCAGCACTTGAGTGAGTTTCTTGAAGAAAAGTGCATTGTGCCCTTCGCCCTATACAAAACAGAAAAATAGCTTTTCTCTTCACATTGTCTTAAGTCCCCTTGTAGTTAATGAAACAAAAGATAAACTGGTGTTTAAATTAATCATCTGCTAGAAAACGTCACAGCAGTGGAAACATCAATGAATAGCTTAACAAAAGTTACTTTGGTGTTGTAGAGTTAGTTAAAATTACTTCTCCTCAAATAAAGTCCCCCATTTACCTTTTCATCAAGTAGTGTGTGTGTCAAAGGTTTAGTGTTTGTCTTCAGCTTGATGCGGTGCCCGTTTATAAACCCAAAAGGACCACGGAAGTAAGCTTTCTCTACATTCTTCCTCGCCTGGTTGATGCGGGGCCAGAGAGCTTCTCTCGCCAGTCTGTCCTCCTTGGTGAGATCCTCCATGAACCTGATTCCTGCTTCAGTGCAGACCCTGGATTCCTTCGTCAGCTTTCACAACATATCTGTGCTGTCGTCTTGTAAACTGGATGATGATGTGTCGTGTTTTGTCTGCCATCTTCAGTCCAATCCGATGAACTGTATCCACAGTGTCTTCCACATTACTCTCCCATTGAGGGGATATTTTGCACAGTAGTTGGAAGTATGTCTTTCCTGGTGTCTTCATTCATTTTTTCTTTCGTTCCTCTAATTCTCAGGTTCCATCTCCGTTTATATCTGTATGTAAGCCTTTTCTTTTATTTCAGCATTTACTGCCCTCAAATGCTCCACTTCCTTTTCCAACATCGAGACTCTTGTTTTGCAATCTTTCACCTCTTCAGCATTAAACTCAGAAGCTTTGGTCAAGCGAGAAATGACCGCACAATTTGGTTTCAGCTCCATGCTAATTTCTTAAAACTTTTGTTCTTGTTTGTCGAATCTCGCCACAAGTGTGTTAATTGTTTCAAGTATTGTGGAGTTTGATACTTCGTCTTCATTTGGTTTGGATATTTTCTGAGTATGAGCTCCTTTATATGGGATGGAAGGACAGGACTTACCATCACCTTTTATCCCCGCTTTCGCCGGTGTCCATCAAAGTTTCTGAGGCATAGTCGTGATCCCTCACCTGAGAGCGTGATGAAGAGTACTTTTTAGACTCTTGCAGAAACATTTTCTTGACGTTTTTACTGATAAACTACTTATAAACATTAGCGTGTTCGTTCAGTGGAGATATACGTTCAATAAAAAGAAGCTTGGAGGAGTTTTGTAAGAGAGCTCGTAAAGTGTGACCGCTCAGTCCGCCATCTTCGGATAGCTCAGCTCAATGCTTCCGTTTATAACCTCCTTTAGCAGAGGAAACACTGGACCATCCATTACGAAAGGAGATAAGAAAGTGCCGCCCCACAATTCATTGCAGCCGCAACTTTTTAAGCGACTCGTGCATCCGACCCATATCCGTGCGTTCACGAAAACTAACGATCTGTCAGGAGAAATGTGGAGACAATCTACAGATGGATTTGACTTATAATTAGTTACAGCCTTTTTATTTATTTCATTTCTTTTTATTGTGTGTGAAGAAAATGAACATTGCTTTTATAGATTCTTGTATCATATTTGTGGAGATAATTTGCTGTTATTTGATTGATTTAATACGAGAAATTGTAATAGGCCTATAAAACCTTGTTTATAAAAAAAATAAAAGGAAAAGGGACGCAGATCATAGAAGTTAGCGCTGCAATAATTTACCTTAAACAACTTTGGTCAATGTTAAACCCAGAGGTAAACTCTGAACGTGATGTTGATGTAGAGGTAAAAGAACAGTTCATAATGACAAATATAGTTAAACATGTTAAAAACATAGTAGAATTCATGTTTTTGAGTGATATGGTATGTTTTGATAAAAAGGTGTACTTTCCCTTTAAGATCGCATATGTGCGTGAGATATTCTATTGATTTTTGTTTTGATTACGTAGATTCAAATGGATAGTGAAAGTAGATAGGAGGGACAATCTGAATGCACCCATAGTCAACATTTTTTGGAGGTGCACGGAGGGCCACTGTGTAGGGTCCGCATCGACTGCATAGCTACGCTGTCAACGCGACGCAGAAGTATACACCAGGCTTAAATGGTGCATAATAATGGTAACTTTGTTGTTATCATAAAATACTAAAAAAGTCATGAGTGTCTTGGCTTAAAAAATAATGAAATGTAGAAGGGTTTACAAAGTTATTCCTACCAGTAATTTCCCCATTCAATCATCGTTCCCGGCTGGAGTCCCAATGTGAGGAGAGAGAGGTGATAGGAATGAGACCACGGCAACAGAGAGGAACTTATTCACACTTAAAGAGAGGAGTACAGTTAAAAGGTAAGTGAGAGTTACCCTGAGTTGGTATGATCGGAGCTCATAGATGTTGGGTCCTCTGCGAGGGACAGGTTCGTTCCAGAAACTGAACTCCAGCAGCAGCTGGTTCCTGCGAGAGAGCAGCATCTTCCCCCTCTCATTCCTGTAGTCCATAAACTTCTACACAAAGGACAAAAATAGCAACACGTCTTTTAGTAAATGACAGTCATTTACACACTTCAATGCAAAAAAGTGAAAACTCCTGTTAGTCATTTAAGCACAACAGCATTTCAGACATGAAAGAATAAGCTGTTCCCATGACAACCAGGTAAAATTTATTGTTGCATAGAACAAGAGCAATGGTATAATCTTAAAGGGATATTATTTCGGCAATAAATTTCAAAATATGCACACATATCCACAAATGTGTGAACAGAAAATATGAAAAAAACGTGTGACTAGAACCACAAATGTGTTAAAAGATCCAGAAATGCATGTACTGATCTGCAAATGTACTAATTGCAAAATGTTAACTGATTTCATAATTATTATTACATTATTTAATAATGGCTTTTGTTGCTCTTAGTCCTGAAAATACACACAGCATCCACTTTTTGCGCTGTTATTACAACACAGAAGTAGTCTTGAACACACTGAAGTCAGAAGAACGACTTCCCAACACAGAAACTTAGACCAACCGAGAAGCACCTGAATGCAGCTTTATATACAGACATTTTACTACAACACATATGCTGTAGTAAAATTCTTCCAGAGGGAATTGGCATCCCTGAAGTATCCCTTTAAAGTCTCAGTAAGTCGATGTTTTGAAAAAAAGATAGATAGACCAACAGACCGATAGATAGATACTTTATTGATCCTGAGGGAAATTCAAGCAAGCAGAAAAAAATCTATTAACTAACTAGAAATCAGATAATTAAAAAGTAAATTTCTGTTGATTTAAAACAAACATATAAATAAAAGAACACTAACTCAAATATTATCTCTTCACTTTTTTATAGTGAAAAATAACATTTCTGTTATTAACCTAAGCCCTTTAAACAACAATAAACAGAAATTTGTTTAGAGTCAGTTACCTTATTCTGCCTTAGTTTGTTCATGACTTCAGTGAGAGCTGGGTATCCTCCTCGATATCTCCACAGATGAACTACAAATAGAATTAGGAGCAAAAGAGCAACAACAAAAATACTATTTGTGAATTCATGTTGATGTGTGTCTATTTTCCTTTTTCATAAGAGGATGTATCTCTCCAGGTCACCTGTGATCTGAGCTGATTTAAGAAATTCTCAAGTCAACCATCAACCATTCGCTTACTGAACTTTTATTGATAGTAAAATTACATATTTTAAAATGTAAATCCTCGACTGGATTATTATTATGCTTAAGTAAAAATAGTTCTGCTGGCAAATACTGATAATTAATTCAGTAAATGAAAACAATGCAATAGTATTTTAATTAATGTAAAATTAATCTATACTGCTACCTCTCGTAAAAAAAAACAACACAAGTCCAAAACCTTTTAATAGGATAAAAAATATTTGAAATCTATTGTGAAAATTGGTAATTATACGGGTACAAGTTATTGTTCTTGGTGCACAATTTTTTAAACATTTTGAAATTATCTATGCTGGGAGTTGCTGATATCCCTGGCTTGTGACATACAAAAGAGAAAAAAATGTCACTAGACAGAAGCCACAAAAAATGTGTGCTGCATAAGTGCAGTTTTTTATCACTGGGGTAAATAAACATTTCCATAATTTTGAAGGACTTTCTATCTTAATACTTAAAGAGTTAAATAATTAGACTAAAGCTCACTCTATTCTCTATACCCATTAGCAGTGAACTGTGAGGAGTATCAATTGGAGGTAACTGAGGTTATGAAAATATCATGAATAACTTGATCAAGAGTTCAAAACGATCCTACAAGTCAAACATTGGGAATGTTTTCAACATTATTAATAAAAAACCTGAGCGTTGTTTATTTTCTGACATTTTACTCACGTTAATGGTAAATTTCTAAATGGGTTAAAATTCCAGAAATACCAGATCTATTTGATTGTTTTTCAAAACAAGATTGTTTTTCACTTGCATATATGTATAGAAACCCTCAGAGCCAGAGTTGACCGATACCATTACTGTACCTGCCTGATCCTGCTCTCCGTACCATGTGTTCCAGGTTCCCACAAGTTCACATGGGTATTCAGGGTCAGCATGAATGGAAGACAAGACATCCTCACTGAAGACACACACATGCATACAACACAAACGGAACAGGTAACAGAGCATTGATACTTCAAATGTGTACAAAACCAGCAAGAACAGGACTGGGCTTTCTTACCAGAGTTCATTGTAATCATCAAGGCACTCAGGCTTGACATTGTGAACTGCAAGGAAACAACAAAACATGAGTCTTTAAAACAGCAACTGACATGTCATTTTTCAAGTTGGAAAACATTTTAATATCTGTCGTAAAAAAATCTAAAGCACACACTGGTAAAAATGTGTCAATGATCCACCATAACTCTTCCCTAAAGTGAGAAACAACACATACACTGTATTTTGTAGAGATTGTTGTCTTCTTTCTTGGCAAGAAGATGAGAATGTGCGTCTTTTCGGGGGTCAACCTTTCTAACAAAAAGAGATTTGAACCAGCTGTCTTCACTGAAAGCTGAGAGGCTCCTGTGGTCAAACAAAGCTAAAGGTTAGATACAAAAAGTTTCTTACTAAAATCTTATTCTTATGTTCTTCAAATCACACAGTAGTTTAATAATTGTGCACAGCTGTGACCCGTTCACCCACTGCAGTATAACTAAATAAGACATGTAACTGTACCTGATCTGGTGAGAGTGCTTTCAATAACGAACTGTCAAAGCTGTGCAAAAGGTCAAATGGACAGAAATGGAAGGCTGATCATGAGTTGCTATGTGTCTTATAATATTGTCATGTTTCTTGTTACATCTATTAAAAAAAGAAAGTAAAGTTCACAAAAGGTTGTAATGACTATTGAACAACCTATAGTTGAAATATCAAGGAACTGAGAGCGATCCGAGATTAAACATGTTTTAAAAATAATAATCTCCTTTTTATAACAGGGGCATAGAAAAGTTAATTCATTTGAAAAAATTGTATCTCAACCTCAACTTCAGTGGCAACATGTTTACACTCAGGTTTGCTTCAACACGGACACCTGCCACAGTAAGAAACTGTGTCCTTCCCTAATCGAAACCAGCCCTGCTCTTTAAAGCGACACAATTTGACCTTGGAGTAAAATTTATTAAAGAACTTACACAAACTAATTTGAGTTGTGTTGTCATTTCTTCATATTAGAAAATACTATTCCATCCACAAAACAATGCAATCTGCGGGTTAATACACCGCAGTAGGCACAACACAACCTTCTACTTTGAAAGTTAGCAAATTTAAGAGTTTGAGTGCTCATGCTAGCTAAGTTGCAGAGATGTGTACGGAACCAACGTCCCCAAGTTAGCCTTAACTTTAACTTAGCTACATAGCATACCGGCGGACTGCCATAGGTGTAAACAAAAAAACTTTTAAAAGGCATGTACACATCAGCACCAGCTAATTTAACCTGCGAAGCTCTAACCTTACGACCACAGTGACTTGTCCATTTGCATTAAGCCCATTTTTTGTGTGTTTCAGGCCTATGCCCAGTCGCTGGAGAACTCGGGTCGCCATCTTTCCCTCAAAGCTGTTCGAGATTTGAGGTTGTTTTACACAGAAGAGTTGTTCCAGATGGAGCTGACGTTATTACACAAACGTGACCTCGCGTTGACTTTATGCGACGGTATCAGCATGAAAACGTGTAATTTCAAATTATAGCCGATAATAAAGTAGGAGCTGACCTTAAATTTTGTAGTTGTTGAATAGTCATAAAACATTGATATTCAACCTGCTATTAATTGACGTGAGATGACACATCAGTAGCACTGACGATGCATTTTGGCCTTTACAAAATTCAACCGTTTAAAACACGTTTACAATATTCACTTTTTTTGTCGTTACTCTTGGAAGTAATAAAACACAGGCAAATCACAAGATTAGGTGCCGAGTTGAAAAAATATATTAGTTTGCATCATTACTATTTTAAGCATTCCTCAAAATAAAATCTTGACGAAATTGTATTTCACAAAACATTGTAGACTGAATAGCAGTATATACTGTATTGAAGACATTTAGTTTTTGACAAATACGAGCAAATATGTTTATTTAAGCATTGACAGGCCTACATCAATGCATACATTTGTTTTTCAAAATGCATTTGTAAGAACACACATGTAAGGGGCAATTGTTTTCAAACAGATCCTGGGTCACAGAGTAAGCAGATATGTACATCATACATGTATGTTTGGAAGTGATCACGTCTTTCTTTTGGTTGTCCACATGAAATCGAAAGAAGAATTGATTACTGGTCTGTTTCATGAAACATGTTACATGGAAACATAAACAGGCAATGTTATCTTTGCATAATTGCAGAGCGACAATGACTTAAGACAGAAAAATTGTTTGCTTTCATGCAACGGGAATTTGTGGGGAATCTGCACCGCTCAAAACAGCAGAGATCTTCAGCTCTTGAAGTTTTTCTGACAAAGTTGCATCTTCTTCCAGGTTCAGTGGAAGGTCAGTCAGTGGCTCCACAAACTCAGTCCCTGCAACCTTCTTTCCTGTCAGTGGGTCAACCACCCGACCAACCTTATGTACAATGTCCACCAGTTCATGCTTCACATGTTTGGACCTAGCCTCAGGTAAAGCCTTAAGGAGGACGATATCTCCAGTAGTGCTCTGTTGCAGAGCATCATGGGCAAAGTAGGTTTTCCTCTTGTTGTAGTACTATGGGAAAGAGAAGACATATTGAGATTCAACCTAATCAAGAGATAATGTACTGCAATACTTCAGCAACCACAAAAGAATTTGGATGTCATATTTTAAATCAGTTTGTATTAATCATTGAGACTTTAAAGCAAATGTTTGAATTGTCATTAACAGCTTTTTTTAATGGTAAAATTAATGACAAATGTATATGAGTTGCTGTAAGGTAAATAAAACAATGACTAGAAAACAATGTTCCTTCAAATCTTACGCAATTATTTGTAAATCAACAGACATGATGGAGAAATATCAGGCTGAGATGCATTGTTGGGATAGGCTCAGTAATAGTAGTAGTAAGTGTACCTATCTCAGCAAATGAACATTGCTTAAAGGTTCACCTTTAACAGGTAAGGGTCCAGCACGAGCCTTGTGACCCTTACTTTGGCAGTTTTTAGCATCTTGGTCCCTGTTACTCTGCCGATGATCCATTTCGCATGGACTGATGCATGCTTGACCGACATTCTGGGAAACTCGTTACCACCTTAAGAAGAATAAACCATTCACGAAAATCAGTACACCATCTGTCACAAGGTGGTCAGTGAAAGTCTTACCTGCTCTTTTTTAAAATTTACAACACAAAATAAAATCATTTGCGGTTTTATGAAATCAATTGTAAATTTCAGAAATACCGTTAGCACATACACTTTTAAGGGTTTTTAAGAAGTACAAAACAATACAGCTATTCGCTGCAGGGTTTTCTTTAAATCAAGCATAAAAAAAGGCTTATTGTTTTCTAAGCAAAACTAGTGTCAAAAAGGGAAAACACAGGCAAGCGTTAGTTAGCCACGTTACAGATTCACAGCAGTATTCATACAAAAACAGGAATGACTAATTATGTAGTCATTCAAAGACATTAACGCAGATTAATAATAAATATATTATGTGTTATAGAATCAACTCACCGAACAACCTAAACGGAACAACTGAAGGAGGTCAAAACATTTTCGACAGAGGACTTCTCCATACTGCTCGGCTTTTTTTGATGACGTCTTCTTTCTTCTTCTTCTTTTAGTTTAATGGCGGGTTACAAGATTACACACATAAATTAAAGAGGTGCATATATCTATAGTGCATACCGCCACCTACTGTACCGGAGTATGTAGCAGCAGCTTCTTTGGCTGGATCCCAAGTCCCTTATTTGCACCGAGTGGCTCAGTCTCATGTCCCTTATTTGCACCGAGTGTCCTCCGAGTTGTCTCCTCCACTTGCGTCTTAGTCCCGCCCACCAGAGATGCACGGAGGAAACGAAGCCGAGGAGAGAGGACCGAGGAAATCAGCTTTAAGACACATGAGACATCGTTTCCTCGACAGCGTCACATGACGCGACATCAGCTGATCACGTTCAGCTGTCAATCAGCCTAACAGCAGTTTATGTCTACACAAACACGCACTGTATTATTTCTCATCAAACACACACACTGTAATATTTCTAATCAAGCACAGTTACAGTGTTTAGTGTCTTTACCTGATAAAAAAAACACCTGAAGAACAACCTGCAGTCTACTCATAACCAAAAGCACAGTTTCTACTGACTAAAAGATTTCATTTTGAATTGTCTATAATTATTTATTATTATTAAACAGTTTTGACTTAACCTAGCCTGAATTTAGACAACCAACTCTGTATTTTATAAACAGATATTTATGTGTCAGGATACTGAAAATGATTGATTAGAATCTAAATGATGAAACGTTCAGAAGATAAATAAGTGAGAATATAAAACGGACTCCTTTTCGTCAGACTCTTTTTAATCCCAGCTCATCACAGAGCGACTCTTTACAAACTCACTGATGTTCATAATCTGTTTAAATGTCCGACGCTCCGTTTAGCGTCTTTTTAATGTCCGTCTTTTCTCCCGTATTAAACTAAAATTCCGGCAGGCTGTGCACTGTAGAGTGTAATGCTGCCCTCCACAGTCTAGGAGTGTATAATTATTTCATATACCCTGATACAGGCCATTAGCGTGCAAGAAACAAATAATTGCGCCTGCAACACATTGGACGGTTATTTCTGCAGAAAATATGGACTTAAATGAGAAGGATGAGAGTCCCAAGTCAGATAACTCCCTGAATAACTTACTTCTTTCATTCTTATAATCACAACACACAAACACAACGTGTCGGACTGTTTCTTCCTGTCCACATTGACACAGGCCATCAGGATGTTTACCTATTACCTTTAAGTAACTGGCTAGACCATAATATCCTAACCTCAGCCTAGTTAAAACCACATCGTCCTTTCTGCTACATTTCAGCAGAAGCCTTTTCCTTTTAACCTTTTCTGATGGTTGCAGAGAGAAACAATGCCTGCCCATTCGCTCTTCATCCCATTCTCTCTGCCATTGACACTAACTTTTCTTTACATATACTATAGCATTCACTCTTCCCAAGAGGAACATTCATGTCAATGCTCTGTTTACTCAGAGACTCTTTTGCGAGGTTGTCAGAGATTTCATTTCCCTCGATCCCTGAATGACCGGGTACCCATAAAAACCCAATTTTACCGCCTGCATTCCCAACTTCTAGTAATCAGTACAGGATCTCCTGAACTAAATCAGGACGAGATGTTGATGAGCCCTCTCTTAATGCCACCAGTGCAGCTGTTGAGTCAGAACAGATTAAAGACTTTGAAGGCTGGGTGTCCCTAACTTACCATACGGCCCATAATATAGCCAAAAGTTCAGCCGTAAACACGGACAAATGGTCAGATATGCGGACACTCTGTCGAATCTGAAGCCCACTTAATTTACTCCAATAATGGATCCCCAGTTTATCCCTTCTAATTCGCAGGGGAGATCCCCCCATTTCCACCAGCAGGACTGAATAGTTGTTGTTTTAAAAGCTCCACTGCAAATTCTTATGGCCCTTGTCTGGACCCTATCCAATTTGCTAAGAATAGATTAAGCAGCGGATCCATACACAACACAATAATCCAAAGTAGACCTTATAATTGCTTGAAAGATCATATACAAGGTCCCCCTCTCAGACCCCCACTCACTCCCTGCTAAGCTTCTGAGGATATTAATTACTTTCTCACATTTATTTACGCTTTTTTCAACATGAGTTTTCAAGTTAGTCTTTTATCCATCAATACACCAATAAATTTAAACACATTCACTCTTTCTAATGAACAATTTCCCTCGGGATCAATAAAGTATCTATCTATCTATCTATCTATCTATCTATCTATCTATCTATCTATCTATCTATCTATCTATCTATCTATCTATCTATCTATCTATCTATCTATCTATCTATCTATCATACATCAGAAGATTTAAATCTGGAATTTTCCTTTTAAGGCCAAAAATCATGAACTTAGTTTTGGCTGCAGAGATCTTGAAGCCCCATTTATCCGCCCACTGAACTACCTGATCCAAAGCTTTCTGAGTTTGCAAAAACAAATGCTGAATATTTTTTCCTCGCCTCCAGATGGCGCCATCATCTGCAAACAGGGATGTACCAAAGTCATGATGGATTCTGAGAAAAGTGTCATTTATCATAATATTGAAAAGGACTGGACTTATTACTGAGCCCTGGGGAGTTCCGTTTTCAATGTCAACTCTTTCTGAAAAACCTCTCCTAACCCTCACCTGAATTGACCTACAATTAAGAAAGTCTTTAATCCAATAAAACATTCTACCTTTAACACCTGCATCATGGAGTTTGATAAGCACACCCTCCCTCCACATTGAGTCATATGCTTTTTCAATATCTAAAAACACGACCAGCACAGCTTCTTTGTGGATTATTGCTTTCCTAATGTCCTGATCTAGAACAGCAATAGAGTCCAAAGTACTTCTTCCTATCCGGAAACCATTCTGATAGTTTACAAAAAACCCTTCTCTTTCACGAAAATACACCAGTCTATTTGTCACCATCCTTTCCATCACTTTACACAACACAGACGTGAAAGCTATTGGCCGATAAGATGGCAGAGATGATGGATCTTTACCTGGTTTTAATATTGGAACCACGAGTGCATGCTTCCACTTTGTTAGTAGATCACCAGCCTCCTAGATATAATTACAAAGAACAAGAATTTCATCATACACTATGTCTTCTAAATGTTTAAGCATTTCATAGTTTATTCCATCTTGACCTGAAGTGGTGTTTGCTCCGGCCTGCACTGCATCCTTTAGCTCCCTCAGAGTAAAAAACACATTATACAACCTGTTTTCTCCACATTCATGACTTAATTTCCAATTTTCTGTTTTTAAGAACTCCTCTCTTCTCCGAAAACCCTCCTCTCCGAGTAATTTTAAATTGTGAACGTCTTGAAATGCCTTAACACACATATCAGCTTTGTCCTTATTGCTAGCAGCCTCACACTCTCCATCATTAAGGACTGGCTGTCCTAACTATTTTCCCAGACATTTTATGAATTCTGGCCCATATTTGCCTAACTGGGGTGTTAGGACCCAGTGTCCCACAAAAAATCCTCCAACACTGTTTTTTCATCCTTACCTTTCTTGCCACTGCTCTGCATTTTTTGAACTCAACAACATTCAGTGGAGTAGGGTTGTTACATAAACACTTAAATGCTTCCTTCCTCTTACAGCTTTTTCACAATTTTTATTCCACCATGGGACTATGACACGATCTTTAGAGGTTGATTTAAAAGGTTTTGTCTCTGGAGCAACTCTCAATATCATATTTGATAAGGTTTCATTATGTTCGATCAACTGTGCCATTACTAAACACTTGCCCTATGGTCGCTGTACCATTCTTAAACTTCTCCCAATCAGTTCTGGAAAAATCAAACCTTTTAACACCATCAAAAGCATTCATAACTAGTGATCTACCAAACCTGCTCCTTCAAACTTCACTTCAGTCACTTCCCCTCCCTTAATATTTTCCTTGATTTCTTTCTCCGATATGTCAGCACATGAGATGAGATGAGATGAGATTCAACTTTATTGTCATTACACATATACAAGTATAGTGCAACGAAATGAGGTTTGGCATCTCACCAGAAGTGCAAATAAGCAGAAAGTGCAAGAGTTCGTGCTAAATATGTACAGTGATTATAACATTTACAGATGTGGTTAAAGAAAGTGAATTATTAAGTATAATTAAGTGAATTATTAAGTATATATGGCTCGATGGACTATTGGGATGCTATAAATATAAATAAATGCTATAAATATAAGTGTATACAGAGGATTAAATATACAGTTTACGGTGCAGAGAAAATGAATATACTAATGTACAGGTAATATACAGAATATGTACATATTATACAGATCAATAACTTACAGTGGTGATATGGACATACTATAATACAATAATGTGTGTGTGACCAGGAGGAGTGGTGGGGGATGATGGATGTGATGTGATATGCAGGGGGGGGGGGGGGGGGGGGGGGGGGGGGGGGGTTCAGGAGGGGGCAGAGTTCGAGAGAGGGGCGGAGTTTGAGAGAGAGACAGAGTTCAGAGTTTGGGGGGTAGAGTTCAGTAGGGAGACAGCTCTGGGGAAAAAGCTGTTCCTCAGTCTGCTGGTTCTGGTCCGGAGGCTTCTGAAGCGCCTACCGGAGGGCAGGAGGGTAAACAGTCTGTGGGCAGGGTGGGAGGAGTCTTTAAGGATGCCGTGAGCTCGCCGCAGACAGCGTTTTCTCTGGACATCCTCAATGGCAGGAAGTGGACACCTTGTGATGCGCTGTGCTGTTTTAACCACATACTCCATCAATGACATCTTTGATCACTTTCTTATTTTCTGGGATTACAACATCTACTTTTTTCCCAGCCACCTGCCCTATCTTCCCTCTGCGTAACGTTTGTGCCCACCTGTCGGCATTTCTCTATTATATCCTGTTTGCCGGTAGGTAGCAAACTCTGCCTTCAAAATAAAAGCCCCGAGGCATAAACAAAACAAACAAAAAAAAACAATATATAAAACTCACAACAATAATTGAAATAAAAAGGTGAACATTCCTACATCTCCCTTTTTAATGTTTTTTTCCTTTTCACATGGTCACTCTTGTTGTTTATTGACGTTTATTGCTCCCAATAGTTATTGCTTTCAGTTTTTTGCAACTTGTTTTGTTGAGCCCTCTTCTCCACTACTTACTACAGACCATGATTTTTTTCTTGCAGCTTTCCTCTGACTAATCTCCATTTCTAAAGTCCATCCACCACCATCACCATCCGAAGTGTCACCCATTGCTACATTCACAGTACAGTTTGTTTGCAACCTGCTTTTTACACATTTTCGTCACTACTACCAACGTTGTCCCCAGACTCAGCGCTCCAGCGCTCAAACCCAATCCTTTAATGACGTCTATGCTACTGAAGCATGTACTGAACTGATTCTTCTGTTGGATTTTCGGCAGGCTGTACACTGTAGTGTAATACTGCCCTCCACAGTTTAGGAATGTATAATTATTTCTGTTGGGTTTTCAGGAGCGAATACCTGACGAACAATTAGGTTGGGTTTCATAAAGTAAAATTTTGGTTTTCAAATTAACATTAATAACGAACTGTATTTAATTATTAATATAAATCAATAATTTGTTATTAAACTGAGTTTAATAAAACGTCAGAGCACCACCCTGAAATCAGGGAGGTCTCAAATGAATTAATTAAATACCAAAATCATTAATAATTAATAATCTGTATTTAATTGAAGGTGTCAAATCCGAACACAAAGCCCTTTCACCCAACCTATGTCACAATGCAAATACACAGTGATCACAAACAACTGCTCTTTAAATTATAACTCTAAATTATAAATTTATTTAACAAAGAAACATCAAGTTAATCAATGAAACTCAATCAAACAAACAACTGTTAAAAACTAAACGACAGGAAACAAACATAAACAAACAACGTGACACCTGTGTGTGTATGTGCACGTGTGTGTATGCGTATGTGTGTGTGTGTGTGAGAGAGAGAGAGAGAGACAGAGAGACAGAGAGACAGAGAGATGGCGGCATGACCACGTGTTATAACGTCTTACAACACAGGCAGCCGCAACAGACTGCGCTTAAACTATTGTAGTAAATAGTAATATGATTGCTCATATTGCAGTTGTGTAATGTTTGTAAGATAGAAGTTTGTCTGACTTAAACAACACTGAAGAACAAAACGTAGTCAGAACAGATTCTCACTTTATAGCACAAAAAGATGTTTTCTGTCACTATTAATCTCTGCTTCATAAGATAAGTCTAAATGGACCAGGTTAGCAGCTAAAAGCATTTTCTTGCTCAGGGAATGTTTATTTTGAAATGTTTTCATGTAGTTACACACATGTATTTCCTACTTCAGTTTGTTTTACTTAAGCAACACACAGATCGTGAACACTCTGACTTGAGTGGAGATCAAACAATCAATGATTGCACGCCAGCACAGGTGCTTTATAGGTGAGCTGTGGGGCGTGCCCGCTTAAGCTGGTGTGTCTTCAAGAAATATCCACGGACTCTGACGAGTAAGGGATCATATCCCCGTACATAGAATGTAACAGGGTGGAGAGATAGTAAAAGAACCAGTTTGTCTGACTTAAACAACACTTTCAGTGACTAAATGTAGTCAGATCAGATGGTCACTTTAAATCACACAAAGATGTTTTCTGTAACTTTTAATGATCTTTCATGTAGTTGTGCAGATCGTGTACAAATGCAAATTGCTTGTAATGAGGGGGTGTTATGTTTTTGAAGTTTTCTGACAAGGGTGTAAAGTCTTTTTCGATTTTTGACCATAAAAAAACGTCAACTTTCTTGTAATGAGGGGGTATTATGTTTTTGCAGTTTTCTCACAAGGGTGTAAAGTTGTTGTCAATTTTTGACCATAAAAAAATTTCAACTTTTTCGTAAGGGGGCTGTTACTTTTTTTCAGTTTTCTGGTGAGGCATTTGTTTCAATTTTTGACCACAAAATAATTTCAACTTTCTTGTAATGAGGGGGTGTTATGTTGTTGCAGTTTTCTCACAAGGGTGTAAAGTCACATTTTTTTGTAAGAGGGGTGTTACGTTTTTTTCAGTTTTCTGGTGAGGCATTTTTGTCAATTTTTTTACCACAAAATAATTTCAACTTTCTTGTAATGAGGGGGTGTTATGTTGTTGCAGTAAACAATCAAGAATGGCATCGTGATGAAGGATTTCTGTAGGCCGGACTGGACTGTCTCTGGTTGGTCTCTCAATGTGTCCCTTGTCTTAGGTGATTCTTGGTCTGTACCAAATGGGTCAGAGAGACTGTCAGAATTGTCACTGATTGTCTCAGGTGATTCTTTGACAGTCTCAAGTGTGGCCAGGGTGTTCTTATGTAACTCTTTGGTTGCCTCCAAAGTGCCTTCCTTTCTTGTTGTGTCCTCAGATGTCTCCTGCAGAGGGGGAGGCTTCGCTTTCAGCCCAGGTTTTCTTTAAAGAAAACCTCTTTAAAGAACAAAATACTTGAAAACTACATGAATGTGAAAAGTGATAGAAAATTTCTTTCTTGCTGTTTTCACACAATTGTTTCAGTCAGAAAACCTATTTAAAGAAAATATGCTCAACTACATGAGAATGTGAAAAGTGACATAAGATCTTTCTTGCTGTTTTGACACTGAAATTGTTGTTTCAGTCAGAAAACCTCTTTAAAGAAACAAATATGCTCAACTACATAAGAGAACATCAAGAGTGAGAGCAAACATCTTTCTGTGTGTTTTGACACTGAAATTGTTCTTTCAGTCAGAAAACCTCTTTAAAGAACAAAATATGCTCAACTACATGATGTGAAAAGTGATAGAAAACATCTTTCTTGCTGTTTTCACACTGAAATTGTTGCAGTCAGAAAACCTCTTTAAAGAACAAAATATGCATTAGCACATGAGAGAATGTAAAAAGTGACAGATAACATCTTTCTGTGCTGTTTTGACACTGACATTGTTGTTTCAGTCAGAAAACCTCTTTAAAGAACAAAACATGCTCAACTACATGAGAAAATTAGTGGGTCAAAAATGACCCGGTGTGGCTGTTTTCTTGCAATATGATCAGAATGAAAAGTTGTTCACATTTAATATTCCATGTCCCTCAAAAAACATTAATTTTTTTTCATCTTCCCATAGAAATACATCAGTTTTGTCTTTGAGTTTAAAATGAGCTAATATAAACTTGGATGAGTTGGAACTATCAACATGCACATTTAGACCACAGAATGGTGAAGCAACCTTTTTTATTAGACAATTCCATCCCTGCTTGGGCATCATCATCATTCTAGCACTGGTTGCTACACTGACACATAATTGTACAGGTTAAATCCTAAACTCTGCAGATTTGCACTTACATTGGACCAACTCAAGGAAGGCGTTTGGGGCTTGGAGGGCCTCTGTGGTCACTGGTTTGAGCATGCCATCTGAGTGTTTAAATATCAGTTTTGCATAGGATCCAGTTGTGGATCCTGCAGAGTAATGGCTTTCTCTACCCAAACTCTTGTTTGGACATGGACTCTCAAAATGTGCTGCTTCATATGTTTGCAGAAGAAGTGCCATAGCAGTTGAGGGATTGCGTTGATGTAGATCCGCTTGGGTGAGCACTGCACATATAAAGGATTTTAGGGTTAACAGCATTCCTTCTGTCACATCTGCTTCATCCAAAAGCATCTACAGAGCATTGATAATATCTTCATCTGCTTTGAGGTAGACCTGCAGCCAGGTTGCCTTGCCTATGCAGGAGAACCTTCCTGTGTTGTTGACCCCAGTGAATGCATGAGAGGCTGGAAAAGCCTTCCATCCAAATTTGCTTTTTTTCCCCCTAGACTTAGACTTAGACTGAACTTTATTGATCCTTTTGGGATGACTCCCTCAATGAAATTTAGGTTCCAGCAGCATATACAATACAATAAAAATGTAGCAGGTAACAAAAAGTAACAATATAAAGAATAAGATAGAATAAATAATAGAACACTCTTCCGTTGGAAAAAAATACACAAAAAATATGCACAGTGGTTCAATCTACACAACATCAGAAGCCACAGCAATGAATGTGTTCTTCAACATGAGATCATAATTTGCTGTGACTAGCACTAAAACCTCTGACTAACACACCAGGTACACAACATCTGTATCAGGTGAGTAAAACACCAACTGTGCATCATCATGGTTTTACTGTGAAGCCAGTACAGACTGGTGAATCAGCAATCCGTCTACTTCTTCCTGGTTGTTTTCTTCAAAGACAAGGGTGATAATTGTAAAACAATTTCTGTAATGACTGAGATAAAAGATACATCCCATGGATGCATCATCAGTGATGTTTCCAGAGTTCATTGGGTGTTTTGGGTCTCGCAACATCATACACCCTCGCCCAGGTGACTCAAGCCCCAACTTGCGTCCCAGCAGCATTAGGCCATGAACCCCCCCTTTTTATCCACAGCCACCTGGAGGCTTTCCTCTGCTGCATCTGCATGCAGGGAGATGTCATAAACGGCTTGGACAAGGAATTGAATGTGCTGGAGTTCTGCTCTCCAGATGTCAGTCCAAGTGAGCTTGTGCTCCATAGCACCTTCCCATCTCATCCAAGCTCCCTGTTGCCTCATGCTTGCCATCCTGCTAGATCTTGTCTCGTCCTCTGATGCCCTTACTTCTTCCTGGACAAGCAATCTTCTCTCCTTGCCCTGTGCTTTGTTGTACAGGGGCATTGGAAAGGTGCCCACACCTGATCTTCCCCTTACATCTGTCCCCGCCACTGCCTTGTGCCTCAGCATTGCCTCTGCAGTCTCCAACTCCTGAATGGCGCTCCATTTTCTGCCAGTGCAGATTTCGATGCCAGCTGCTGAGACTTTGGGATCTTTGGAATCTCTGTACTGCATGGACTCTCTGGTCCGGGAGACCTTAAACTCTTCCGTGACGCTGTTAAAAGGAAGTTGCAGTATGATACCTGCGTAGGTATCCACTGATATTTCTCTCCACCATCTCTACTGATATTATGGGTACATCGTTAACCAGCAATGACCAAAGGATCTGTGGCAGGATGCCATGCTGGTATATCCAAGACTTGAATTTTCCTGGCAGTCCTACTTGTCCACTTTTCTGAGTTAGAGAATGTATACGGTCAACGCCATTACACTTAGTTAATGTGTAATGTTAATTCACTGTTGCTGATGTCAGTCAGACCTGATACAGTTCAGCTTTGCCTAGACACCAAGGACAGCTTGAAGAGAGTCAGCAGCTCTTCCTGATATCTGCAGGATGGTTGTGAGAACTTTTTGTTCACTCCAGGCTGCTTGACGTCACAGATAATTCTAGGTGGGTCAATGTGGCTCGACTCTGATATTGATAAAATCTTTTGCATATATGCAGAGCCTTTGGAAGTGTCTGGCAGTTATGTTGGAGCATGACACTGAACCACAAGTACGATGCTAAATCATATCTCCTGCAGTATTCATCTGATGTAGAAACTGAGCTGTCTGAGTCGAAAGAGTCTTATTGTGTAAAGTCAAGTCTTGATAATTTCCTCAACAATGACCAGCTTGGAGGACCCTTTGTTGAGTTTTGGCAGCAAGATATATAATAATATTCAGTCAGATCACTTAGTCTTGTCATGGGAGATGAACCTGCTCATTGGGATGTGGTAGATGTTGGTGTCATCTCTGACTTAATAATAAATAGAAGCTTTTCCTTGTCTTTGTTTATCTCTAGTTGCACTCACACTCAGAGAATCTGTCCTGTATCTGTCACTAGATACAGATCTTTTAGTGGTAGTCACAGCAAATTATGGTCCATGTTGAAGAACACATCCATTTCTGTGGCTTCTGGTGTTGTGAAGATTGAACCACTGTGCTGAGCACTAGATAAAAAAGAGCAAATGATTTGCAAGCCTTCCATGCGTTCAATGGGGACACAAGAAGGTTCTCCTGCATGTGCATGTAGATAGTTCCAACACATCCAAGTTTTACATAAGCTAATTTTAAACTCAAAGACAAAACTGATGTATTTCTATGGGAAGATGAAAAAATAAATGTTTTTTGAGGGACATGGAATATTAAATTTAAAACAACTTTTCATTCTAATCATATTGCAAGAAAATAGCCACACCGGGTCATTTTTGACCCACTAATGCATCTATGGCTTAATATGGTAAAGTTTTTTAGCTTTTTAACTAGCATCAAGGGATTCTCTGACCCTGAAAATGTGGATTTAGCAGTTAAAATCAACATTCCAGCTTATTCAGAAGCTGAGAATAAAGTTTCACGGCGGCCATTTATTTTAAATCCAAGATGGCCGCCACATAGGCATCTGGGCAAATGCAAACATTGATTTTCTGACTCCTTACATCATAACATTTCCAAGAATGTATAGTTTAACAAATCCCCCCAAAAATCCCACAAAGTTTAACATCTAAATACAGTGAACCTGACTACCACCTGGTGGCAAGGTCAGGCACGACCTCACTTGCCTCCCCTGACAGCACGTCACTGAGTTTGTTGGATATTTTCTGCTAGGAAGCATAACTACTATTTCAATCCTAAATTTAATAATTTGCTAACCTTCAGGTATGGCGGTACTCACTGCTTGTTATTATGTTGTCCTTTGTTATTTTAAACAACCTCAGAGATTAATTGAGTTTTAGCTGCTCAAGGAGAGTAATAATAATACATTTTATTTGAGGGCGCCTTTCAAAAAACCCAAGGACACCTTACATGCAAGGTTTTAAAAAGACAATAAAACACAAACATAAAAAGTTAAAAAAGGAGAGATGAAAGAAAGATTTACATAACAATAAAAACAGGAGTGGAATGGATGGAAATCAGAGTGAGTAGGCTTGTTTGAACAGATGGGTTTTGAGACGTGATTTAAAGATTGTTAGAGAGTCAATGTTACGGATGTCAGGTGGGAGGGAGTTACAGAGGTGGGGGGCTGAGTGGCTGAAGGACCCCATGGTGGTCATGCGTGCAGGAGGGATGAGGAGGCTGAGGGAGGAAGATGATCAAAGTGTCGGCATCTGGCATGCTGGTACCATAGGACCCCCCTGTCCATCAGGAGCACCTTTTCCATTTTCACTGTGAAATTCCATGTTGCATGCTGAAATCCTTTGATGAATGGGACTGTTCAAGCAAGGTAAAAAATGGTCTTATTTGGATATTAAGATGCGGGCCCATCTGAGATCAAGTGGATGTTCCTGGCATTTGGATAGTCCTCTGGCGTCAAGGCTAATGTGGCTGTGGGGTCATGTTTAAGGCAGGCTGACAGTGATGCAAATGACTCCACCCTCCACTTTGATAGATAGCACCAGTATAGAGGGTTACTTGCTGGTTGCCACCTCCAAATGTGTTTCTTTTATTTCCCTGTTGTATTTTCAGGCCTAGTTCTCACTGTAGTCTATGTGAACCACTACATAGTTCTGAGTCAGGGTCTCTCTAAGTCCCCTCAGTCTTTTAAACTGGTGCTTGATTATGTACATGTGTCTGGAGATGTTTGAGAGGCAGTTCTGTGTGAGTTCCACCAGCTTTTCAATGGACGTACAGTATGCATCTTCTCCAGAAACACATTTATCACTTCTTTTTCTTCGGTGGACTCATCTTTGCATTTTTTTTGTTATTGGTACAGTTTTCGCACCCCTTCTATAAAATGATGTTTCCTTTTTTTCTAAAGATCCAGTGTTGTGTGAAATGTCTTATCCTTGCAGTTGCTACATGTCCTGTACATGCACAACATGTTATTGTTACTACACACACTCCCAGAGGAAAATAATTTTAGAAAAGAGATCTCAAAAAAGTTTCATTTATTTCTCCTAGACAACTTTGAGATCCATGTGAAAGCCAAATGAGACTATGGATTTTGTCTCCAGCTTCTCACCCTGAACTCAAGATAACATAGCTGCACAAAATCTCAACTTCGTCTCCCTTTCAGTTCCAAAGGAGATCTCATTAAGTTCTGATATGATTCTCAGATTTGCTTCAAGTTTTGAGACTCTTTTTGAGCTCAGGTGGAGAACTTGGAGAGCTCTCTTAATTTACTTAATTATCTAACCTCCCTTCACTTTTTTCAATGTTGATCTCACGTGGAGCAAAAAAAAAGAGCCTTGTGTTCTCTGCTCTTTTAATAAACTTGATTTAACGGTGACATTAACTGTTCTATGAATTTACTATTTTAATGCAAGACATTTGTAAACAAAGCCCTATTTCTATAGGTCTGGTTACAACTTAATTGGCTTTCACTAATTCTCTTTTATCTATTTGTTTTTGTGTGATCCTATTATCTGCACTTTTTGTAATATTTTATTGGCCTCTAAATGTAAATAACAATATGAGCTCCAGACACATGGAAACTTGAGGAGCAGTAAGCTGTGCAGGTAGATACTAAAACACAATAGGTTATGAAAATAGGCCAAAACTAGGTGAATTCATGAAAACAAAATTCCATGATGCTGATGACACTTGCGCTTCAATAACACGTTCACATAGAAAATGTCAAAAATTTAAAACTAGTAAACTTGCAGGTTGTCTTTTCTATTTGTGTAATCCAGCTGTAATGATGAGAATATAGCCTTTTTAGCTCTATGAGCTGTATAATGTCTGAACGTTCACACATTAACTGATACAAAGTAGGCTGAGTGTGATTTGTCTCTTTTGTGTGTTTAGAGTATTGGAAAAATGTATGGTTGTTTTTGTCACACAAATTCCTGATGGATGGATGTCCCTCAAGGGCAAAGTGAGCAGATTCAGGAGTAGCATGGCACTCTAGTCCTTTTGTGTAGCAACCATCTGGCCTCCAGTTTGTTGATTCTCGACACAAAACAAAATCATATAAAACATTTAACAAATATGTTAAGTGTTCAAAGGCAATATTTTTGAGTTTGTGACTTACTAGTCTGTACCTGTTTATTTTTCATTGAAAGTCTGTCCATCCTGACACATTTTAGCTTGTTACACTAATAGAAGAATGTGTTTTAAAGATATTAATTTGAATCTTTGGATATTTATTTCATTACCTAATCATAGCCCTATAAGCAACATAACAGGCAGACATGTTGTGCAGACAACACAAGATCCTGCTTGTGTTCTGTGCACTATCTCAGCTCATAAAATTAAAATATAAAGGTAAACTGTATATTACTTACCCCACTGCCAAAAAAAGGTCTATCCAACTGTAAAGGAGCAATGATGACCTTTGATAACGCAGTTGCAAGGACAGGGAAACTGTATAGATGACAGAAAAGGCACACACAATTAACACAGTGATTTGTCAAGCCTCTATTCAGCAGGTAATATAGCAAAAAAAAAAAACACTTGAATAAACTGATGAATATAAAGGACATTTGGACTCAACACAGAACTGTAGAGTTTTCCAAAGATACAGGGGTCTATGGACATTGACATTAATACATGATTTGAAAGCCAGGAATGACCATGCGTTTTTTTATGTGCTGTGATATTGCTTGAAGCAGTTTCTTTCCAGTTGGAGGCAGAGTCCAACTCCACACTCCACACACATCCAAGGGGTACTTCTTTTGCACACAGTGCACGGCTTCCTCCCCTGGCTTGCTCTCTGTCTTTTATCTGTGGCATGCGTTTGATTGGTGGGGACAGCAAAGTGGTGGGGCTGAGGTGGCAAAGTGAGTGGCACACAGAGCAGTTTTGCACACAGCTGCTCCTGAAAATCCTGCCGTGTCAGAGGCCGAGTCATGCTGAGCTCTCTCTGCGTGATGTAGCTGTTGGTAACAGCAATGTCCAATAGGTGTTGGAAGACAGTCATGTGCCATCTTCTGGTTTTCCTGTACTTTTCATGTACTTATTGTACTCAGCCACAGCTGTGGGTCTGGGGAGAGGGACCCTCTGTCTGTGCCTACTGTCTGTCTTTTGCCAGCGCAGGACAGTCTCCCCTGTGAACACTGGATGGACTGTTGAACACAAGGAGACCTCTCTGGTGTCCATCCATTTCACGTAGAGCAGATCCTCATCCCTGATCCATCTGATGGAGCCTCTTTTGGACTTGGAGCATTTTCCTTGGTGGTTGGGACACCAACTCTGCTCTGCCTGTAAGTCCCACAAGCACCAAATCGCAGTTGGGTCAGATGGCGGAAGAGGAGAGGGCTAGTGTAAAAATTGTCACAGTACACAATGTAGCCACTCCCCAAGTAGTCTTTGTTGACACGTTCTGCCACCACATCAAAAGACAGGCCCTTCCCTGAAACTCTTTGGTTACTCCCTGTGTAGAGCTTGTTGTCGACGGTGTAACCATTTACATCGGCCAAAACAAAAAATTTCAGCCCCCACTTTGTTGGCTTGGCTCACATATATTGTTTTATTTTAAACCTTGCTTTGGTGGCTACCATCCTCTCATCCACAGAGATGTGCTGCCTGGGATAGTAGATGGCTTTACAGCGGCTTCTGATCATCTCAAGAAGACATTTCTCATCTCATTGGCAGCATCCTCCTCTGGGTTGCTCATGTGCAGGTTTGTGGTGATGGCCAAAAGTCTGTCTCTTGACATTACGGTGGCGGGAAACGACACGTGAAAAATGCTTGTTTTCCTCCAGTAATCAGTCATCTTGGGAAAGTTGCATACAGACATGTAAAGCAACATGCCCAGGCTTCATGAGCTCCTGAGGTGTGAGATCCCTCCACAGAAACTTTCTACCTAACTCCTTCCTTTTTTGGGCACATTTATTTGTGTTTACACACAACACTTTCAGCACCTCAGTGTCAAAAAAGAGACTAAATATATCTCCAGGTGCTTGTGTGCCCATGGTGAGAGGGGGTTGGACACCAGGAGTACGTTTAGGAAGAAATCTTGGTGGGCAAGGGTTTACAGAATCAGGGTCTTCCTCAGTCTTCCAGGCATTGCCAGCAGCATCAGGACCACCACTGCTTGTTGATGGTCCCTCTTATGAATAAACAGTTGTAAATTTCTATTACATGTATTACAGAAGAAATCTAAATAATAAAATCAGTATGTTAGATAAGTTTTTGCCAAAACATACACTTTTATTTCTAGGAGCAAATGCATAACAATACAAGAAAAATGTGATATAAAAGACAGTAAAGCAATAAATAAGCAATAATATAAATATAATAAATTGATAGAAAGATGATGGGAAAATTTGCAATAGGGATTAAAAATTACATCTGGGAATAAGTATCTAGTGTATAAGAACGGTTTACTTACTGTGTTTGGGATGGTGACACACCCCCTCTCTCCTCCTGCACATCCAATCCATCTTCTTCGCCAAGCCATAACAAGTGTTATCTCAAGACACTTGACAAATCATCCTTTGCAATGACAGTGTGAATGCGTGTATGAAAGCGTAAAAGTTATGTATGTATTGTAAAAGCTCTTTAAGTGGTCAAAAGAGTCGAAAATCACTGGCTTCCTAGCTCTGTTCAGTACATGCAGTGCCTCACTCTCTCTACTAACTCAGCTGAACAGTGCCCTGATTGATCTTTTCAATTAATAAACAGCAAATACAGGCCTTTTTTTGGGCCTTTTTCTTATAGAAATGGGAAATATCAGGGCAAGAGAGTGAGGCAGACATGCATTGACGGGCTGCAGCCTATGTACATTAGCGCCTGCTCTACCATCTGAGTTAAACTGGTGCCCTCAGAACAGCTGCATTTCAAGACCACAAGGTGGCAAAAGAGTGCTATTTTTTTCATAACTTGCACTCGCCTTGACTCTACAAACTTTTACTGCTATCTAAAACATTGTAAAGCTGTATTGCTTTTTGATGGTAAATCATATTACGTTTCATTGATATTACATGAATTAATATTAACAATCCATCAATCTAATACATGTAATAAAGAATCATTTATAACACATCAAACAAAGACTCCATGCAGCTCGAAAAAATTTAAACAGTAAAAAACTGGTTAAATTTTACTTGCAAAACAAAATTGTATCAACCAATACTTCTCAGAAAACAGACTTGGCATGGTTAAACTGTGGCCTCTGTCTCAGCATCAGCTTACCAGCAAGCAACCTCATCCAGCCAGATCAGCTGGTTTACTCTAAGGCAACATAGTGATCATGGACATGCAGTGTACATTATTAACGGATAAAAAAAAAAAAGGACTATTTTTGTGGTTGTAAGTTTGAGTGTGTAGTGTAAGGTGTTCATAAACTCAGTCCAAACTGTAAGTCGAGAGTAAAAATCAAACATTTCTAAAATTGAAGGAAGTATTTTGTCTTAACTGATTTATCGAGAATTCAAAAAGTAAGTTTTGTGACCATCCAATAAAAGGACTGTCTCCAGCATCAAACGGAATAAATGGTAATCATGCAGTGGACTTGTGATTCAAAGTGATGTTGGATTCTTGCTGTTTGTACACAGTGTAAGTAGGGAAGAAAGCTGCGGTAAAAGAGAGGGAATGCCTTGCTAGCTCATAATGCTAACCTGGTAAACTGTTGGCAAAATGTTATTAAAAAAGCTAATCTATTTTCTATAAATCTTTACAAATCTACTGTTTCCCTTTTCATCTTGTAATTTCCTTCAGGATCAGGATGGAATTGTCTGGAGGAGTGAGAGGCCCATAGACTGAATTCTTGTGTATTTATTTCAGTATTACATTAAAATGTGTTTGCATTTATTTATTTTTGAATATGCAAATGGTTTCTCAAAACACAACTCTTTTGGATTGTTGCAGCATGTCTATCCATGTCAGCCAATGTAGAATATTCCTCTGTTTAACAGTAAGGCTTTCACGAAGCAGCAAATTAATTCTATCATGAAAGTCAATGTCTCTAACACACACACACACACACACACACACACACACACACACACACACACACACACACACACACACACACACACACACACACACACACACACACACACACACACACACACACACACACACACACACAGACTTGCATCGTTCTACTTCTGCATCCAAAATAAGGGGAAGTGGCAGCAGAACAAAGACTCCTCTTAATGCTGCTAGAGAAGCTGTGCCAGGCAGGATGTGTCTTTTAAACTGAGCTCCCTGTCTGTCTTTCTGTGTGTGTGTGTGTGGTGTGGGGGGGGGGGGGGGGGGGGGCGGGGGGGGGGCTGCACCTGTTGCTCAGTAGTTCAAGTATCCATGATGATGAAGGGTTCAGACTCCAGCAAACCGTCCAAAGGCTGAGGGGTCCTCAGTGCCCTGATCAGCTGAAGATCACTTTTTATAAATCCAGTTCCAGTTCACTTATTACATACTTTTGTATGGAGCTCAGGGAGACAAGCTTGGGGTAGATACACTCTGTAGAATTTTTAAATTTTATTTAATTAAAATGTATTTGATTTTAGTTAATTCATTTTCAAAATGTAATTCAATTGAGATTATTATGCCGATCTTGTAAAACATGTTAAAATATTTTTGTCGCTCTTAATACACGTCACAACCTCCAATGTGCAACGTGCGCCAGTGTGCAGTTTCTTTAACTTTTCGACCCCAGGAAGGCCAACTATGGAGAATTCAAAGAAAAGAAAAGTGTCTGAAGAAAACAGAACGTTCAATGTTACATGGGCAGATGCATTTGCTTTCACTGCTGACGAGACTGGTTTACTAGTGTGCTCAATATGCAATGAGAAACTCGCTAACAACAAAAAATCAAATGTCGCAAGACATTTCCAAAATAAACACGCATCCTTTGCTCAAAAATATCTGGATGGAGATGAGAGAAAAAAAACAGTTTTGGAACTGACGCGGAAGGCTGATTTGAGAAAAAGTCACTTCAAGAAGTGGATGAAGTCAGCAAATATAAATACACATGCTAGTTTTGTTGCAGCTCAGGAAATAGTAAGGCACGGGAAGCTATTCACATATGGAGAATACATACAAGAATCTTTCATTAAGATTTCGAAACATCTATTCACAGACTTTAAAAACAAGAGTGAAATTGTGCAGAAAATCAGGGATATGCCTCTCTCTGCAAAGACTGTCAAAGACAGAACCATTAAAATGGCAGAAGACATCACCAGATAGCAAATTAAAGACTTCAATTCAGCTGTTGCCTACTCAATTGCCTGTGATGAATCTAAAGACAAAGGTGATATTGAACAAATAGCGGGGGGGGGGGGGGGGGGGGGGGGGCTGTCTTGAATTGTTTAAGAGCCAAAGGAATAAAAACAACCCACCTGGTGTCAGTGGCTACAGATGGGGCACAGAGTTTGACAGGAACGCACAAGGGCTTTGTGGCTTTACTGCAGAAGTCGCTGGACAGAAACTTGCTGACTTTTCACTGCATCCTGCACCAAGAGGCACTGTGTGCTCAAACATTTCCTCCTGAATGCACAGAAGTAATGAATGTTGTCATTCAAATTGTCAATAAAATAATGGCAAAAGGTTTAAATCACCGTCAGTTCCGTTTGTTAATGAACGAGCTAGAAAGCACGTATTCTGACAATAGAGTACGGTAGCTGTCCAGAGGCGAGGTGCTGAAACGCTTTGCCACATGTCTGGAAAAAGTGAAAACCTTCCTGGGCAGCAAAGGGCTCACATATCCTGTGCTAGAACAGCCAGAGTGGCTGGAAAAGCTACACTTCTTGGTAGACATGACAGCGCACCTCAACACGCTGAACACAGATCTTCAGGGGAAAGGACACCCTGCACATGTTGGAGGAGGTTTTGGCATTCGAGCGCAAGTTGACAGTGCTTGCCAGAAATTTACAGAAAGGTACACTGTCACACTTCCCCAGTTTGAGAGAGTTAAAAAAAAATCAAAAATTGTGAATTTAGAGTATTTACATTCTGCAGTCATTGCAATGCAAACATCGTTTGGGAAACGATTCAGTGAATTCAGAGAGGATAAAACCTAAGCCTCGATCCATCTCTGTTGAATATGACAGCATTTCCAGGTGTGAGTCCACCTGATCTTGAGATGGAACTGGCTGATATAGCCAACAAAGACATGTGGACCTTGAAGATGTTTCACGCCAAAAGGCCGTTCTTGCTCAGAATCACAAATGGTGTGATATTGAAAACCTTCCCAAACCAGACAAACTTGTGTTTGAAACTTGGAACGCTATCCCCGACTTTTATGTGAACATGAAAAAGCATGCACTTGGAGTCCTGTTAAAAACAAACTTACAATCCTGTGTGAAGATGAAGGCGACGTCATACAGCCCTGATGTGGAGACGCTGTGCGCTGAGGTTCAGGAGCAGAAATCACATGACCAAGTATGATCAATATTTTAATTGCCAATTAATTTGCATATATTCTTATTTTTTAATTGTTCGGTGAAATAGACATTTTATTATTCAGGTTGACAGCTGACTGCACGGCGCCAGTAAAAGGATGACGGCACACAGAGAGAGGACAGCATTTTGGTTTGCTGCCAGTGGATAATTTAAGTTCGGCGTTTTGTTTTTTCATTACTACAAGAAAGACTCAAATAGACATTGAGCATTTTACTTAACCTTCAACCCAATGTCTTTTTTCGGAGTTAGAAATGTTTTGTTGCATGCAGAAATGCTATTTCATTTTCTCTGCAGTCATTCATTGATTTCATAAATGTAACACATAATAGTTTGTTTATACTGTACATAGCACAAAGCAAAAAAAAAACCCTGTTATATGCAGTGTTATTTCAATTAAAATTTTAAAAGAGTTTTGTGGCTCCCAGTGTTTTCTTTACTGTGTGAAACGGGTCCAAATGGCTCTTTGAGTGGTAAAAGTTGCCGACCCCTGGTCTAGGTCAAGTAACATAAACAAATAATTTGTTGATTTGAGAATTGACTTTTTAAATATTTACAACTTGAAAAAAATATGTTTATCTGACAAATCAATTCATTAAGTTGTTCATCAAGAAAGCTAAGCTTTTATCCTTCATCTATACTTCAGTTTTTGGAGTGTTCAATTAAATAATCTTGGCAATGTGAACAGCAAGCCAAAATTAAAATACCTTTAATGAGGGGTTTTATTTCAGATTGGATGCCCCAATGACTGATCATGTAAGGCAGATTGAGTCTAGTGCTTTGGATATTTCCTGTTCTATATATATTTTTTAAGTCGTAATATCCACAAATGGACTTACTATTATTTGTGTTTATGCAATCTTCAAACCTTAAGTTCCATTGTTGCATCTGTGATTATCTCAGTCCTGTCATGCTCTTTCAGGTGCTCGGCTTTGGCATGTGGGTGGCGCTAGGAGGGTTATCAGCTGTTATCTGCTCACCTGAGTAGGGCCTTCTAAAAGGCATATTGGGACTCTTTCTCTCTCAGCTAGGCCTGCTGCTGTTGGTCTTCGCATCACATCACACTTTCTCTCACACATTTCAGACATGACTGATTCTTCATACTTACATTTCACATTATTTGATTATTTCAGTTAAACAGAGATCATTTGATCAGATCATCTTTCATCTGTGTCTGTATAACCTTTGTTACCATCCCTGAGCCAGGTGGTAACAAACCATAATCAATGCCCAGCAACCAATTAAAATGATTATCACATGGAGAACAAACACTTAGTACTCAGTACTTAACCATTATCTTATGGTCACATACTTCTTTTGTGTACCCTATAGAGGCATCATAATGAGTAGTTACTCAGACATAAAAAACGTTTACCAGACATTGTGAACCAAATTTTCTTCTTCTTCTTTTAAAGAGCTGAAGACTTACAATAACAGATACTGAATTTTTGGAAGAATTTACAATTGGAAACCTAAATATCGAAAAATAGGGAAAACAGGGGAAAGTCTAAATGATGAGGATAAAAAGACATGATTTAAAGGTGTTGTATACAATATTCTTACCAAGGCTGAAAGCAACAAAGAATTTCTACAAACCATATATAAAATATGGAAAGAAGATCCTATATTTAATTTCAAAACAAAAAAGGACTGTTTAAAACATGTAAATGGTAAATGGACTTGAGCTTGCATAGGCCTTCCTAGTTTTCAGACTACTCAAAGCGCTTTTACACCACGTCACACCTACCCATTCACACGCTGATGTCGCTATGCAGTGAGACTATCAGAAACTTCTCCCATTCATACGCCACAAACGAAGCAGTGGGAAGAATTTAGTGTCGAGAGGCACATCCTTGTACAGGAATTGGAGATTTTTGCTGCAGGAGCTGGGGATCGAACACTTGACCTTCCGGCTGAAAGATGACAACTCGAACGAACTGAGCCACAGCCGCCCACAAGTAACCTTATCATGAACAAAAATCTACATCTGAATCAGGATAAACTAATTAGAATTTACTATAGAATTTAGTATGGTAGTATGCAATTCATAACTTTGACCTCAACTCCAATGGGACACATAAATGACGTTTGGTATTTCAACAAAATTAGGAAACCTTGGGAAAAAATTGAAAAATGGATTTGAAAAAATAGATTCTCTCCAGTGATTCGTCTCTTTCGAAACTGAACCAAAATTAGATATCCAAAGTAGATCGCAAATTACATTTTCCATCATTAGTTTATAAAAAGCTTATGTTTGTCTGTCTGTCTATCTATCTATCTATCTGTCTGTCATAGGATAGACACAAAAATCCCCCAACTAAACTAAAAATCTAAGGAACCCCTTCATCTGCTCTGTGTCCACATGCTTGAGTGTATGTACAGTATGCGTCTGTGCTGGTTTTGTTGGTGCTTGTGTTTGGTGTATAAGCACACTGCTCAAAAAAATAAAGGGAACACTTAAATAAAATGTAATTCCAAGTCAATCACACTAATGTGAAATAAAAATGTCCACTTAAGAAGCAACACTGAATAACAATCAATTTTACATGCTGCTGTGCAAATGGAACAGACAACAGGTGGAAATTAGCAAGACACCCCCCAAGACACCCCCAATAAAGGAGTGGTTCTGCAGGTGGTGACCCCAGACCACTTCTCAGTTCCGATGCTTTCTGGCTGATGTTTTGGTTGCTTTTGAATGCCAGTGGTGCTTTCACTCTCGTGGTAGCATGAGACAGAGTCAACAACTGACACACGTGGCTCAGGTAGTGCAGCTCATCCAGGATCACACATCAATGCGAGCTGCGGCAGGAAGGTTTGCCGTGTCTGTCAGCGTAGTGTCCAGAGGATGGAGGCACTACCAGGAGACAGGCCAGCACATCAGGAGACATGGAGGAGGCCGTAGGAGGACAACAACCCAGCAGTAGGGCCGCCACCTCTGCCTTTGTGCAAGAAGGAACAGGAGCACTGCCAGAGCCCTGCAAAGTGACCTCCAGCAGGCTACAAATGTGCATTTGTCTGCTCAAACAGTCAGAAACAGACTCCATGAGGGAGGTATGAGGGCCCGACGTCCACAGGTTGGGGTTGTGCTTACAGCCCAACACCGTGCAAGACGTTTGGCATTTGCCAGGGAACACCAAGATTGGCAAATTCCATCCACCAACGCCACAATGCACCACAGACTGTCCAGGAGTTGGCAGATGCTTTAGTTCAGGTCTGGAAAGAGATCCCTCAGGAGGCCATCCACCACCTCATCAGGAGCATTCCCAGGTGCTGTAGGGAGGTCATACAGACATGTGGAGGCCACACACACACTACTGAGCCTCATTTTGACTTCAGAACATTACATCAAAGTTGGATCTGCCTGTAGTGTATTTTTCTACTTTAATTTTGAGTGTTACTCCAAATCTAAACCATTGGTTTATAAATTTGATTTCCATTGATCCTTTTTGTGTGATTTTGTTGTCAGCACATTCAACTATGTAAAGAACAAAGTATTTAATAAGAATACTTTACTCGCTCAGATCTAGTAAGTTTTTTTTTTTTTTTTTTTAGCAGTGTATACACTTGTGAGATGGGGATAAAATACAATCTGTGCAATTAATTTAATGTAATTGTAAAGTCATCGTAAATGAACAACAAAAAGGGTCTATCAAAAATCTAAAGTTTTTTTTAATAAAACTGATCACATAAATGGCCAAGGAGCTAAAAACAAAAGTGTGGAAGCTTGCACTTTATTGGAAAAAAAAAAAATCAAACAAAAATATAATCTGCAGGGGCAATACAGCAAATATCCTCGGTTAATGAATAAAGGGCCACTTTAATTTCAGACTGTCTTCCTGTAGTCCCGTGATTGGCAGGATTAGTTTTATATACACAAAGCACCGATCAACAGTGCTCTATTGTGCTGCACAACCAGACTGGCCCTAACCTATCCCCCTGATACCAGTCTGAAGCTACAAGCCATACCTCCCAATATCTCCACATTGTTCTAAACCCCCTGGTGCTCGCCTATGGAAACCAGATCTGAGCATGAAAGAGACCCTGCACATTCAGGCAGGAAAAGGGCAGCAAGGAACTTCGGAAATCCAACAGGGAATGGCATGCCAATAAGCTTCAAAGAATATTTGCAGATTCTTCCTAATTCAATGCTCCCTCACTCACGTGTAGTGTTTCTTCTGATGTTAAAAATGAATCAATTCCAAATTCATAGAAATCCACCCCACCTTTATTTACTGTGCTAATTATCACGTTCACACACATCTTCAATGTGAGCAATCAAGCCACAGATTACTGTACCAGGTGTCCTGCAAGTACAGAGAATATTTAGTGCCCCAAAAGCAAAACATGTCATCTCCTTAAACTTTATATTAGTTTCTTTGTCAAACAAATCATCTCAATCACTCAAAATCCAATTCTACAAGCAATCATACCTATATATGAACCTGAAAACCTCCCACAAAGTGGAGGTCAATGGCTAGTTACATACTTTTTTTTTTCTCTTTTTTTTTTTTAACATCCTCTCGTTGGTAATCATAAATAAATACAAACAAAACACAAGGAATGTCTACTGCAAACAATACATACAAAAGAAAGAAAGAAAAATGTGTGGTATAAAGAGGAGCTGAAATAGTTTTTCTGATCTGGGATGTTACTCGTGGTTTGTAATCGGAAGGAAGTGACGGCTTCGCCTGGAGAAAGAGGAACATAAAGGCAACCCCAACAGTGCGATAGCCTCCCAACTTCCCTTTCCACCCCAGGTACATAATCATTGAAGCTCTCCCTTTGGGTGCTGTGTTCCTCTAGGACCAGGAAACAGTGGGGGTCCACATGGTGTTCAATGGCAACACACACTTCTCCTCCTATGACTTAGACTTGACGAGATGGGCACAATTTCCACTGGGGTGTCTCTTTGAGATGGCCCACGTCCGCTCCTGGTCGCCATGGTTTATTCAACATGTCTTATTTGGGCCGTCCTTTCTCAGAGAGGTGAGTTCATTAAAAACAAACTGTGTTTGCTTTGATGTTAGGCGTTCTTGTGATCATCAAACAGGAAAGACGCCTTCTTCCACAAGTTACATAAACTGCATCTGGTAACAAAAGAAAAACAGTGTCAACTCTTTAAAACTGATCAAAGTTGGTCTAGTTTCAGTCTAAAAAAGGTTGCATGGGCAGTATCCAGAACCCTGTTTCCAAGGGGTTTAGACTCACTGATCATTTTTTGTGATTCCTGAAGATTAAAAAGTGTATAGAACTCAATAAAAACAACTTTTCACCTGGATGGCAAGGCTTTGCAAGAAAGGCATTGCATCTCTGTTTGAAGTTTCAATTAAGTATGTGGTCTGCTGTAAGTAATATAAAAGGTAAAAAGGCTACTTTTTAGGTGATAGTTTTGCCAGTTTTTTCCCCAAAGATTTTCTTATAGAACCCCTCCACTGTGATTTTTATGAGTCCCAATATAATCCTATGAACAATCTTCTGTTCAGACAATGAACAGGATGTTCCGTTTTCATCCTGTTGCTGTGTATCACTAACTAGGCATACTAAAACAACTTAACATGCATACCTGTACATCCATGGACCTGTCAAACACATGCCTGTGTGAAAATACAAGTGTAACTATCATTCTCTTGTGTGACGATAATCTTGATGAAATGAACCTTAAGCAGAAACTGCTGGGAGACTAAAGTTTGTTAAGGGGGCAGAGGGTGTAGATCACACAGCTGGGAAGTCAAGGGTGAGAGCATCTTAAAGCAAGTGTTGTGACTTGCACTCTTTCTTCACTAGGGATGCAAAAATGTTCAATATAATATTGAACCGTTCGGTACGGCATCCACAGTTCAGTACGTGCTTGTGAATTGCAATATATTTGGTTTTGCGCAAAACTATATTGTCTGTCTACACAAGTGAAAACTTTACAGTTTACAGTAACAGACTACAGCAGGCTGTAACGTTACCTACATGAACTTACTGACTGCTGTCATACGCAGCCACCAGCTGCACGATGCAGATTGGTTGAGAGTGAACAAATATGAAGCAATGTTTGAAACAAAGTTACCGCGCACAATGAAAGAAACTTTTATGACCAGTTTCTGTAAGAAACGTGTGTAATCTGCAATAAATATACTGTATAATATATATTCTAGTTTCTGAGATGTCATCATCATCTACAGTGAGTCAACATGGCACTACTTAATGCTGCCTTCTTTTCACTGAGACTATACTGTACACCATAGACCAGGAATGGGTATAAATGGAAAAGTTGTTTTGCTTAAAAAGTAAAGAAAATCAATCTTTTTGGAATAAAAATACTGTTTTTTTTTTATTTATTTACCTAAAACATCTGAGAATGGAATTACCCCCCAAGAAAAACAAAACACTTAAACAGCCCAGGCTGTCAGAATGGAACTGATCCGTAAACCAATGAACCAAAGTACGTTTTGAAATGTGGGCTGTTGTTGCATCCGTGGTCATCACACTGAACTGGAGTTGAAATGAAACACACACAGAGGACAAACTGTACCTAAAGATGCTGTAAAAGAAGTTCTGAAGATCTTAAGCGTGACTCACACTGGCTTGTCAGCTCACACTATACGAATGAATCGTTTAGGATGCCTGACCAGACCTTAAGACTTAAGTGCTCACATTGTACAACCCGATTGTCGGACTTGACCTGAGAGCTCACACTCTACTGGATGAAATTGGAACAAAGCGTTGAAAAAAGTAAGATACACCTGAATGATGAAGCACACAGTTTGACCAGATTTAATAATGATCAACAAAAAAGGAGCATCATTGCTCATTTTCATCCAAAACTGCCCTGTAGATGTTGGGCTGTGGAGGAAGAAGAATGGATTTAGAAGACGTATGAATCAGTTACCTGTGCACCTGGATTTTGCCCAAATGGGTTGGCTGGCCTCATCACAGGCTGAGAGTACATCATGTTGGGTTGTGTCATCATTATGGAGCCCATGTGAGGAGGCTAACGAGAGAGAAGACAACAAAGCATGGATGAGTTCATGCTGAAACTAAAACTTTTAACAGAAGACTCGTCTGCTGGAAATGGACATGAAAAAGGATTCCTCCTTCAGAATGTGATTTATACCTTTAAGGACAGAAAAAATAATATTAACGCTCTCTATTAATGATAGAGTGTTTATACTGCAGGCCATCTGTTTAGTTCAGCTTTTCAACCAAAAAGGCTAGCGCACACTTTAAAATAGATAGGTAAATGTTTGTGTATTTTTGTGCCAATGGGGTCTGTGTGTGAAAATGTGTGAGACAGGAGTTGAAACGCTGAACATATCCCAGCTGACTTACCATTGCATATGCCATCATGCCCGTTGGTGTGGTTGCAGGGAAGGCCATGACAGATGGTGCCTGAAGAGACACAAATAACACAGCTATAAAATCAGGACACAGCCTTATTCAACATGAGTTGCACAAGGCATTACAACGGTTCATCAATAAGAGGCTGGACAATGGCACACCAAGTTACAGAAATCCAAACAACTTTTTTTAGTATTATGGGGCGACCTCTGATCACTTTTAAGAATTAAGGAGGATCAATGTTTTTAACCCTGTCTGAATCAAACATATCTGTAATTTGTGAAGTTAAAATTCCAGGGCAAATGACATACCATGTAACAACACAGGGGTCTCCTGATAATAGTAATTCAGTCAGAATCAGCCTTTCATTAATTTGGGGCATTAATAGAGATGATCAACGCTGCTTTTATGCACCTTTTCCCTGTTGGAGAATAATGGACGCAAGATGTTTGACAGCAGATGTTTGGGTGTCAATTAGTCTGGGTCTCGCTACTCACTAAGGAGACCCATTCGCTAAAACAGCGATCTCAAATCCATCAGAAGAGCCAGATGTTGAAAATTACGATATATGAACTTTATTCGTAATGACGTTTGTAACTGGCTCAAATCAAATGATGCTTTATGCACATGAAGACATAGTTGCCTGCAAAATGCATGGTGTACTTAATTGTCTTTTTGAATAGACTTTCAAAATAAGTAGAGTGCAGAACTTTATGCACTGTTGCTAGGCAACCATTATTTCCACAATTGCCAGACGTCCCCAGGTAAGGCTGAACACAGGCGTTTATTTGAGGTGTCCCCCCTAGAGGTTGATGTTTAAGTCAGAACACATTGAGTCAAAGTAATAGAAAAAGCAAGTCAGATTATAACGTATTTAAATGGTCTTCCATTAATTTTTAATGGTGTTCACAGTTCACAAGGTTTTCCTGAGAGCACGATATCTGCAGATCTTCTCCTTCACATTAAAGTTAGTTATATTTGAACAAAACGTTTTGACAGCATTTTAGACAAAAAATTGAATAGAGCCCTAAACAGGACTGACTAAACTTTCCACTGAAAAAGTGGAACTCAAAGGGCCCTTTTGATCGGATAGGAGAAAGATCAGAATACTTTGAAGAGACAGAAATGGCAAAAAAATAAGGAGAGTAAAAAAAGACTGTTGAGTCCTTGGGTCTGAGTTTTGGTCCTGGCAGGTGCAAAGCTCCTTATAGAGATTTCAAAGAGAGACTAAGTACAGACTATCTCTGAGCAGCCGGCTTTTCCATCCGAGCCTGCAGTTATAACAAACCCAGATATGTCTCACAACCAGCCCTCTTGGGAAGGATAAGTTTCATCAACTATTCAGTAATTGGCAACAGGAGGCGTGAGTGATGCTGGTGCCAAAAAGCAGAGCTTTTATCACAAACCGTATCATTGCATTCGCCACTCTGACAGTATTTGGTGTGTTCAAAGTACATGGCAGTGTTCCTCCCATATTCAATCAGTGACACAATAAGCCTTGTTTTTGCTCCATGATACGGTTCATATTTTATTGACTTTTTTACATTTTACTGAATCCAGTAAAACAATCTTTCTCCCTTTCATCATTAGAGAGCACTAATAACCAACAGCAAAACACGTCATATGTTAAATCAGTGATGTGCTTTCAGAAAGATGTAAGAGTACATGCAGAGTACATGTGAAAGATTCTCTACAGTCATTTTTCATTAAAACATGTTTGATTCATTGAAGCCTGCTTCACAGTTTCTGCACTGGGCTTTGAACAGCATAAATGTGACAAAGGTCTTGGAGACACAATTTATGCTGTTTTAACTGAAGCGGTTTGAAGTACAAAGATGGTGGGGAAAAAGTGTTCCTTGCTAACTTTGTATATTTTTTGTTATGTGATGTAAAAGGTCCATCTGATGATTAGCCAGTAGTAACAAGCAAAATTGGTACCTACAGCAGATGTGGGCATACTTCAAATAAATCACTTTTTCTCTGGTAATTACAAACTTTGAAGAAGAAAGAAATCTAATTAGATGGACCTGAATGGCAAATGGACTTGATCTTATACAGCACTTTTCTAGTCTTCAGACTGCTCACAGTGCTTTTACACTGCACCTACCCATTTACACCCATTGACACACTGACACAGAGGTTACTACTGATCGACTCCTTGACCTTCCGTTTGAGGCACGACGACTCTCCCAACTGAGCCACAGCTGCCCCTAATTAATTGGGTTATCAAGCTATGTCAGTAGCTCGACTCAACTTTGCATGTAAATTTACTTAAGTCTGGTTCACACGGCAGGATACGCCGATTTTAGCCCCGATTCTCCCCTTCCCATAATCTTAAGGATGCCCCGATCATCATAAGATAATCTTATAAGATCATCCTGCTGTGTGTGGAGTGTTAAGACCGCTCTCGTCTGGTCGGAAGAATGTCGGGGGATATTCAACATGTTGGATTGTTTTGGACCGATCTCTCATCATCTGTGGTGTTTTCCCCCGAGGAGAAAACGAGCATGAGCCTGTTGACTGTGACGTGTAGCCAATCAGAAAGCAAGGTGACGTAGTGGCGAGGAAACACCGGTAGCAAAACAACAACAACTCACGTCCATATCAACATGTAGCAAGTACAGCTCATGCTCCTGTTGTCTCCACTACTTTGACTAACGCCTCTTTTTAAAACGTGTTTTTCAGATAAAAAACAGCACAAACGATCCCTATTACATCCTCTTCGTCCGTTTGTTGACTCTGGAATCACGTTTGATCTCGAGAGGTTTCTCTGATCGGGGGACGTTTGTAAGTGAAATCGGTTCATGTGGTGTGTTGATGTTGCCGTGTGGCCGCACACCACACACTGTATGACCAAAACTGTAAAACCTCTGATTATTTATCGCCATGTGTGTGGTCTCTAAAGTTTGGGAAATCAGCCGACAATTTTAAAATCCTGCCGTGTGAACCAGCCTTTACTGTGTGAATGTGGTGTGAATTGCGGTATTTGAAATGCAGTGCAAAAGCGGTTTGAGGGGTAAGAAATGTAAAAAAACACATGATTGTAAAATGCCTCATATAAAATGTGCTTGTTGTGGTGGGACATCTTCTGGTAAAAACCTGAAAAGATGGTAGGCCCTGCCAGATAATGGATTTTATGCTGTGGTTGCTGGGAAACCTACCATGGATGCAGGGTTCCAGGTGGTAGAAGGAGCTGTCCTGGGAGTCCAGTTAGTTCCACCTGTCAGCTTCTTCTCACCAGGCTGACTCCAGTGAAGATCACTACAAAGATCAAGTCCAAGTAATACTCATGTTTAGTACCCGGTAAAAGTGGACATGAATGGATAATATTTTCTCAATATACTTACTTTTTAACTGTGCCATTGCAAATCCCCAGATCTGGAAGGGACAGAACCAGAGTTATTGCAATGGAGAGTTGTTTATTTTATGCTTGTCATTACTATCATCTGTTTTTCAAGCCTGTCACAGCATGTATTGTGTTTCTCAAAGTGGAAAATGCTGTCAAAGTTGATTTAGCAGCTGTTTTGTGAATAAAGACATTATTCACAATCTCATATGTCAGGGGTTATGGATGAAAAGAAAAAAGGCACTTACTGCCGACAAGATTGGCCAGTGACGAGTCCAGGTCATTGGACACCAATTTGTGGGGTTGCTGACCATTCATGGTCATGTCCTGATTGGTTAAGGATGCAACTGTGGGTTTTAGGAGGCCACCTAAAATATCTTAATCAAAAGGGGGCAGGACAAAGGGAAGGGAAAGGAGAGGAGAGGAGAGGAATGGGAGGGAAGGGCCCGAAAACCAGTGAAGACACAATACAAGAAAATGACAAAAAGACACAAAGACAAACGCATGGCGTTACATAAATGACACACACAGAGAAAATAGTGTTAATGAGGCAGGAAGCTGGGCTGAGAGTTCACACAAAAAAAAATAAAAATAAAATAAAAATAAAAATAAGCAAGCTACAACTGTGTGAGGAGTGTGTGTGATGCTTCAACTCACCCAGTCATGCATATGCCATGCAAAAAGGCAAGGACCCAGGGAGTGTGTAACCCCAGGACAAGGGAAGAGAGAAAAGAAGTGTTGTGAGATTGTGAGAAGCATGGAGCCCATGTGGAACATTTGGAAACATCAATGTATTATTTCATACTAAGTGGTATTAAAAACAGCAGCATAATCAAATCAAGTCTTAAAGCCTGATTTATACCTCTACTTCTAAACTAGGCTGTGGCATAGGTTGGCTTGGCCCTGTACCAATGCAGATGCCTTCACATGTAGCCTGATATGCACTTCCTAAAAAATTTAACTACGCACCGAAAAGACGCAGCTTGCAAGCCCTGCGATTGGTCCGCTGGGTTGCAATGTATTGACGATAAACACATTGGGTCACCATGTGTATGCTAGTAAATCAGAACGTGCCCGCATCTTGCAATCAGCACACTACCACGACCCCACCTCTCCATATAAGGTCATCTGATTGGTATATCAGGACGTGAGCAGAAAGGTGGAGACAGGTTTTTAGGAGAAGGCCCATAAGGCAAAAAAGAGCGTTGTGTGATGCTGTTACATTGTGAATTACATAGTTTTAGCAATTGTACGTGAATTGGCAGTCGAAATCAGCTGATCAGTCACTCATCACACCATAAAGATGCACTCTCTATTCAAGACACAAGTTGCAATATCTCTCAAACAGACCAACAAAGTGGGCTTTGGTGTAAGCCCATATTGGTGTAAAGAACTTTACCACATCTGTTCATCCACATGACAGAAGCCCAATTACATGTCAGGGTTAAAACACCAAAGACAGAGTTTTTGGCAACTTTCACAGCGCCGATGAGACATAGATGTTTCATTTGAGATAGTCTCACCAAATTCATGGACAACATAGCACACAAACCCCAAATTAATTTCCAGGTGTTTGCCCAAAACTTTGCCGTGTTCTAACATGCAATCTTTCCCGCCAAACCCTTTGGTGGCAGCAGTGTGAATAAAGTCTGTTGGCTCCATTGGGGACATAGGACAAAAAAATACCCATGTGCATGAGTACAACAATTACCTGTACAATCCAGATTGTTGGCATTGGTGTTGTTACCAAATACAGAGTCAAAGTCAACATTAAGGCCTCTGGAGTTCTGTGGCACCTGGGGTGTTGGGGAGGCTGTAAACCCTGGTGATGCAAAAAGGAAATCCATATATTACTTAAACAACACTTCTGTCTGTAAAAACACAATAACAAGTCAAAAGATTCTTCCCTATTCATACAACCGCACAATTCAGTTGTTCAATATTTTTGTTGCATCTGGGTCTGTGTGGACCCAGGAAATATAGCTTGCAACACCTGGCTCAGCCTTGGTGCACCTACCTCTGAATAGACCAGCTACAGCAGGGGGCTCAGATTGGAGCCGATGAGTAGTGTTGTATGAGTATGGGTCACAGAAGGACTCTGCCAAACACCAAGAAATAGCAGGCAGGCAAAGAATCAGGCAGAGAGAGAAGGGTTAAGAAATTAGAGAAATTGTGGAAATATCTGGTAAGAAAAGATGAGGCAGAGAATTTGTGATTAAGATACTGAGCAGCTGTGGAAACCTTAGAGGGAACCAAAACAGACAGGAATGAAGAGGAGAAAGAGGAAGTAAAACTTATTGCATAGCTAATCTAGTAAGTCTAACAAGATGTTACTTCAGGAGAAAAATATTTTTGCCTGCCCCATAATGTAATAACTGACCCAAAATCAACTTGCATTTACATTTTGGCCAAAAAGTTACAGTAAATTCCGGACTATTGAGCGCACCTGGATATAAGCCGCACCGGCTAAAAATAGGTAAAACATTTTATTTGTACATATATAAGCCGCACTTGATTATAAGCCGCAGGTGTCCACGTTATAACAAGAGCTATTTACACAGAAAGACGTGACACAAAGACATTTTTTTAACTTTTAATGAAATACGTACTACTGGTAACATCCGCAAATATGAAGCCTACTGTAAATCCTTTATCAAACAGTGTCTGTAACGCGGCTGATGAAAAAGATTACCGTAATATATTTCACAGGGAAAAAGTCCATCCATTCACTGCCTCAGAATGACTTCATTACTCACTTCCTCAGTCTCGTTGTCGCTGTCAGTGTCAACTTTACGTGCAGCAGCTCTATTTCCTTCTTTGACAGCCAGCTCGATCGCCTTTAACTTGAAAGCTGCATCAGATGTATTTCTCCGTGTGTTTTCCATGATGAGGGTGCGTGCATAAAGCGCAAAATGACTGATATTAAGATCCGATGTGACGAAGTCAAATGTTTTTGCGGCACAAGCTCATTGTCCCGCAAGAAAAAATCCATAAATAAGCCGCATCGTTTTCAAAGCCGCAGTGTTAAAAACCGCGACAAAAAGTAGCGGCTTATAGTCCGAAATTTACGGTACTACGTTTTGGGCTCAGCATTTTGTTACATTATCGACCATTTATTAAATGGGTTTTGCGTTTTGTTTTTGTTTTTTTAAATTTTTTTTAATAACATTTCGGGTCGTTACATTTCGGGCTCTAACAGGGCAACATGTTTAATCCTGAGTAAATGTGTTGCGTAGTTTGATAATAATCCAAAACCTCCTCTTGATACTAATTAAAGTGAGCTCATCAACAATCCTTTATCCACTTTATGGTTACTTGTCCTTGAGGAATAGCAGCCAGTGTGCAAGGAACCTGTGGATGGCTGGACAGCATTGACAAGTATGAGGAAAGGGTTGAAGTTAGGCATGGATTTTTTTGTGCAGAATGGGGAAAATGACAGTGTTGCTGGTAAAAAGGATGAAAAACTGGTTAGTGCATCCACACCAGCTTAAACGCAAATGCTTTAAGCAGAACATGGGTTAATAGTACAGAAACCTTGAAGTAAAAAAAAAAAAATTGAAAATCTCTTTCATGAAGGCCATTTCACTTTAAAATGGTTTCTGTCAAGAAGTTTGAAAGGACATATGCATATACATTATACCCCCTCTAATTACTTAATGTTTCTAATGAAAATGTTTGTAACTATAGTTTGAAAATCTTTTGTTCAGCTTTACCTTAAAGAACAATCCCATCTGCTCTTATTTGAATGGAGGACATTGGAGGGCCAGTAGTTGACAACTACAACCCATAAATTAAACCACAGCTCAAATTAAGTCAATCAATCAAGTTAACAATTACAGTGAACTGTTTCGTATTCTCAGTTATTCATTTTTCTATTTCTAATCTGTTTAGATTTATGAATTTGACTTAAATAGTGATAATGTAAACTTAAATCCGACATGGTCATGACTAAAAAGCAAACAATGAGTATGAGACATATTTATGTGTTAATAGCATGTTAATAGTATGGACTGCAGCGTTACCAAAAGGGGCGGAGCCTTCACCTCCCCATGAATTGGTGGTTGAAAGAGGCAGAGGCTGCTGGAAGGCCGGCTGGAGGTCAAGCAGGTCATTGGCTGCTTTCGAGTTGCTGGAGGGGGCGAGCAGAAAAACAAGGACATGGATGATAAATCAGTCACTCATTGACAAAGTATTAGTCTGTCCTTAGCTACAATGTTGCTACAGTACATGAAGTAACCTAAGTAAGTAAGTAAACTAAATACCTGTAAAAATATTTTACATTTTTTTAGAGCAATCTCTTTGCATTGAATTGAATATTCAATCTCCCTTAAACAACGTGAACCCACTAAGCTTTAAGCTGAGACAGTGAAAAACCTTTCCCAACACATCATTTGGCAGAAAATGCAAAAAAAGATTGAAATAGCTTTTTGTCCGTCTAGTTTTCTAAGTTGAGTCTTAAGTGTTCAGTTCATTTGTCATTTTTAGAAAGGACACTGCATATTGGAATCATGTGTCTCAGTAGGGTTTAATTAGTTTGTTACATGATGCATCATTGTAAATAATCCAAGTGGATTTCTTGTCTTTTCAGGCAGAAAATGGTGAGGCACAAATTTGAAAGCTCATTTTGGAATATTGAAGAAAAGTTTCTTCAATCCTAAAAATCTTTGAATATCTTCTTAGCGTTTAGAATTTTGTATTTAGTGTACTTAAACGTTAGATCCATGAAGACATTTGGTTTAACATGTAAGTGTGCCGGGCCTATAGCCTCACCTGTTGGTGGAGCTGGGTGTGGAGAAGAGGTCAATGGCAGGAGTGGAGTTGATGGTCCCACCGACTGGGAACTCCGGCGAGGAGTCTGAAGCGGCTGCTGCAGGATTCCTCTGGAGCTCCATCAGACGCTGCTCCTACAGTTATTAGGAAGTCATCACAAACAACATATACGCTAACATGTATCCAACTTTTTAGGATGATAGAACTCTGCTTCTGTTGTAAGATTTTTGAAGAATTTTAATTTTATTTGGCAGCTAACGGTACAACCACAGTGGAAGAGGATTAAAGGATTTATGGTATGAGGATGTAGATGTACTTTAAGTGCTTTAAGGCGAGCCTGCTCTTCTTCAAGGGCAGCCTGTTTTTCCCTCTCGTCCACTTTGGTAAAAGAGATTCCAGTGTTGGCCAAGGAGGAGACCGCATTGGAGAGGGTGCTAGCCCTGAAGAAAGGGTCAGACAAAGAACAGTTATTATTTTGCAGATGTTATACACTACAGTCTACAGGTCTCTAAACATATACACTTTAACTCATTAACTTTCTTGTACTTGTTGCTATAACCGTCTTCTCTAAATCTGGGGATAGAAAGTGCAATTTCAAGACAATTGTGAGCCCATTTTTGAGGACTGATTTTAAAGTAGGGATGAATTTCAACCCGATCGTATACTGACACTGTGCAGTGTCCAGGGGGGCACATGTGAATAGAATAAATTCAGATGACTTTCTTGCATGTTAGAAGACATGCACTTGCACAGTAAAGGCTGGTTCACACAGCAGGATTTTAAAATTGTCGGCCGATTTCTCAAACCTTAGAGACCACACACGGCGATAAATAATCGGAGGTTTTACAGTTTTGGTCGTACAGTGTGTGGTATGCGGCCACACGGCAACATCAACACACCACACGAACCGATTTCACTTGCGAACGTCCCCCGATCAGACAGGAAATCTCGCAAAACCTCTCGAGATCAAACGTGATTCCAGAGTCAACAAACGGACGAAGAGGATGCAATGGCGATTGTGCTGTTTTTATCTGAAAAACACGTTTTAAAAAGAGGCGTCGGTCAAAGGAGTGGAGACAACAGGAGCATGAACTGTACTTGCTACATGTTGATATGGACGTGAGTTGTTGTTTTGCTGCCGGTGTTTCCTCGCCACTACGTCACCTCGCTTTCTAATTGGCTACGCGTCACAGTCAACAGGCTCATGCTGGTTTTCCCCTCGGGGGGGAAACACCACACATGATGAAAAAATCAGGCCAAAACAATCCAACATGTTGAATATCCCCGATTTGAGATCAGAGTGGACCAGACATTCTTCCGACCAGACGAGAGCAGGCTGAACACAGCAGGATGAACTTATCTTATGATGATTGGGGCGTCCTTAAGATTATAGGAAGGGGAGAATCGGGGCTAAAATCAGCGTGTGAACCAGGCTTAAGAGAATATTTATGAGCTGATTTACTAACTTCAGGCCATGCTTTTGTCTTCCCTCATTACACCTTGCACAAGACAGCACAAGACCCCAGCAAAGCAAGGTATGCCTGTTTGATGTGTCTTCCTCCTCCAAATCACAAAAGATGTGAGCAAAATAAACTTTGGCAGGAAAAACAACTGATCTTCAGCTGCTACAGAATATTTGTTATGATTTAACTTTGAGTTCGCCTGTGCTCTTGTGTGTGTTTTTTTTAATTTGACTACTGGAATGCACATAAACATGACTTCAAAGGAAACACTTGTTCACGCTCAATGCAAAATGTTCAGTGAGCACATACTATATTGCGAGCTTTGGAAATGCTTTGCAAATGATTCACTTGTACGGTGTGAGAAGACAATCCAAGACTGTTGTACAAGCGCCAGAGTCTATGTCCAGCCTTTGTGTACAGAGTAGTGGCTCATTAGACCTACCTGCTGGCAGCTGTTGAGTCTTTCACCTTCTTTCCCTCCAAGGAAGCCAGGTGCTGCTCCAAGGCATCCAGTAAGCTACTTGGGGCCTAGTGTAAATATCATTGACACACGTTAAGTTACAAAAGCTGTCAAAAGGCCTAATGCAAGACATCTACTGGAGAAAAGTACACTGAGGCATGCAGGGTTACTGCCAAGAGTACACAGAACTATTCACAAATACAAAGTAAAGGGGGAGTAAAGGCTTAGATACTTACACAAACTGTAAACTGAGAATGAAGAGATAAAAGGAAGAAATACAGAAAATAAAGGTGGTAATTGTCAAGATATATTTTGAATAAATCTTTTCTAATTCTGATTCGTCTGTTAAGGGAAAGTTATTCTAGACATATAATTTACAAATAAATAGTTTTATATAAAACAACTGAAGCAAGTCACTTTTCTAGGATTATTGATTTTACACCTTTATTTACTGCAGGATGTGCAAGGTCAGAAGTAAATGGTGGGTTGGAAGGTGTTGTAAGTGCAATTGTGGGGAACGTGCATCGCTTGCCTAGCAGATCACCTGTTGTTAAAAATGTATTAGTTCAGAAGCTACACAGAAAAACTAAGGCCCCAGACTGCGCACATTTTTTAAAACATTTTTTGCCTCCCTTCATCGTTTACTGCAAGCTGCTACTTGCACAAAAGATGCTGAGATACATGACCAAGCTGTTGGCACCATATATGAACAGCTTCTCTCTCTCTCTCAACAGGTCATGCATTTAAAGAATTAATGGTATACTGTAAAGTAAATAAACCCTGTGGAGTGATGGTGTGATTGAAAAGACAATTTAGTAAAACAAGAAACCAGAAAAGGTAGGGGAGGTTGTGTGATGATTAGCAATAGGTCAGGAGTTTTGGGTCACAGCTGTCAAAGTTACTTCAGACTGAGAGCTCAACTACCGTACCAGTCGAGAGAAAAATTGCAAACCATCGCATGTGAGAACAAGCAACTCAGGTTGTCAAGATTTCAGGGGAAGTCAACCTGAAACTTTCTACTTTAATTTTGTGTCTGATCATTGGAAAAAGTAACAAAAAATATCTCACTGCAGGAACACACTAATTAGGATTGAAGAGAATCAGATATATCTCAAAATTAGAACACATGAACAAAAATATCCCCGTAAGAGAGGCACATGTTCAATATGTGGAGCAGAACTCAGTCTGGAGCCCTGCATAATTAATTTACATCATGTCCGAGCTTGAAATTCAAAATGACTACTACTGTTTACATTCTTTAAATTACATTTAGTAATGAGACTTAAAAATATAAATACTATATATATATAAATATAAATATAATTATTTCACTACAACTATCACATCTGAGTGCCTTCCCAAAATTTGGCCATTGAGCCCTTTTTTGTGAAGCCAAGCAAGTAAAGAGGTGAGGGCATGTTTTTTTTTTTTTTAAGTAATAGGTGCAAAGAGATTAAAACAACTTCAGACAGGCTTACCTGAGACAGATCAGGAATGTCCCCTCGATCAATACCAACTTGCTGCAAAGAGAACAAAAAGCATCAGAATTTTGAAATATTTCTAGATTGTCAAAATTATCCAAAGACTTCTTAAAATGTCAATAGGGATAATCTGCCTCCAGACATACCTCTGCAACTTTGAGGAACTCTGAGATCCTTGTCATTCGAGTAAGGAATTTCTTGTAGATGTCAAGTCCTTCTTTGCACTGAACCTTTTTCATGTCAAAATATTTCTCTGTTGACAGAACAAAAAATAATAACAAATTGAATATGAAACACCATCGCCATGTTTAAACGCCAAGTGATTGACACTTTTTAGCAAGCTTGCCTGCTTAAGGGTTTGAAGAAAAAAAAAACTGCATTTTTTTTTGTCTACAACTACCAAGAGCTCTGCCGTGCATGCTTGTGATGCTAAAACAGGAGAAAGAAACACTTGCTTAGGCTTGGCTGATGAAAAAAAAAAAAGACCTGCTGAAAACCTCTGCAATCATTTTTTTTTTTTATATACATTTTTGTAGTTCTCTGTTAATTAAAGAATTGAATGAACTGTGCCAACAAATGTATTTTAAGCCAATATTATTGTAGTTTTAAAGAACACTGCAAAGTACTGTCATCTGAAGAGACCCCTTGTTCATAGAACACTGCGTTATTCACAGAAACATTTAGGGAAAGACTTGTTAAAATGGAAAATTTGCAAGGCTAATGGCAACACAAAAGCTTGTTTTTACCCAGTAGGTTGATTATGCCCTCATTGTATGCAGCAAAAAGCCTGATAGCATCTTTGAACAGAAGCATGAAGGCTGCATTGATCACGCCATTTGTCAGCTCATTGGCATTGACCTGAAAGACAAGGTGTTTAGAGCTTCTGTTCTTTAAATTATGAGAAAAACATATATATATATATTGTTCTTGATATATGGAGATTTAATAGTTAATTAATTTGGATTTCAAATGTGCATCAACAGTGAGACCTTACATTGAAATCGAGTAGCACATCCATCTGATTCTGGATGATTGGGATGGTCTTGAGGAGCTTCTCTGTGTTCATGGTTCTCATCACCCCATCTGACCTGCAGGAGTAAAAGGAAAGGGAAAACTTTTACAGATCTATAAATAATGTCCTCTCCTTTCTTGAATGAACCAATGAAATTTCTACTAAAACTCTAACAATGTGATTTTGCAAGAGAACACAATTTTGACAATCAAGACTGAAGGCTGGTTCACACGGCAGGGTTTTAAAATTGTCGGCCGATTTCTCAAACTTTAGAGACCACACACGGCGATAAATAATCGGAGGTTTTACAGTTTTGGTCGTACAGTGTGTGGTGTGCGGCCACACGGCAACATCAACACACCACATGAACCGATTTCACTCACGAATGTCCTTCGATCAGACAGGAAATCTCGCGAAACCTCTCAAGATCAAACGTGATTCCAGAGTTAACAAATTGACGAAGAGGATGCAAAAGGGATCGTTTGTGCTGTTTTTATCTGAAAAAAAAAAAAACACGTTTTAAAAAGAGGCGTTAGTCAAAAGAGTGGAGACAATGGGAACATGAGCTGTACTTGCTACATGATGATATGGAGGGGAGTTGTTGTTTTGCTGCTGGCGTTTCCTCGCCACCTCACTTTCTGATTGGCTACACTCGTTTTCACCACACACAATGAGGAATCGGGCCACAACAATCAAACATGTTGAATATCCCCGATTTGAGAGAGTTCCCGGCGTTCTTCTAAACAGACAAGAGCAGTCTTAAAACACCACACACGGCAGGATGATCTTATAAGATTATCGGAAGGGGAGAATCGGGGGCCAAATCAGCCTTATTATCCTGCTGTGTAAACCAGCCTTAAGTCTTAACACGACTAGGTGTCTCAAACAAGAATATGACAGTTAAAGGCTCAGGTAAAAGTCAGCTCACACATCTCAGCTAGTTACAGTGAAAACTTCTTACCCTCGTTTAACTTTAGTGAAGTCAAAAGCCACTTGTCTGTAGGACACAGCCTTCTCGTTCAGGTAGCGGCTATACCTCCTTATGAATGTCGACATATCATAGCCTGCATCACAAACAAAAGGATGAAGGTGCTATTGTTAAATAACACGTACTTACATTGGGTGGGTGACTAAAACGTTTATTGCTGCATAATGTGAAGAGTAATGTTACCCACCTTGAAGACCACTTTTGTCCAAAAAATTGCTGAGGTTGAATAGTGTGTTCCTTGAAGCCAGATACTGTATAAATCTCTGAAAGGAAAACAACACATTAGAATCTATGGATTCTTGAGGAAATCAAAGTGGCTACGTTTACATGTGCACAATTTCTTCAATTCTGATTTGAATCGAAACAATGTAAACAATCTACACCAAGGGTACTCAAATACAAATCTTAAAGGGCCAGAAAGACTTTAGTCAATGACTCAAATGGCCATTTATTGAGGTCGGTCAGGCTACATGCAATAATACTGTGATATTCAAAACAAAATGGCCTTTTCATTTAAAACGACAACAAAAATACAAACAAAACAATTAAAAAGTAATTTCCAATTTTCTTGTTGTGTCATGGGCCTGATTTACTAAAGGTTTGTGTGTCTTTTGTGTGCTATTTAAATAAATGAATAGGCATTTATTTTTTATTTGGATTCTATAATAGTTAAAGAGACACCATGATTAGCTGATATTATTGAACATTCGCAGCCTCTGCATTTTAAATTTTAACATTGTCCGTCATGTCTTACTATTTCCTACTTTTTATTAACATGACATTTTAAACTGGGCATTTCCTTTTTCTTGTGTTGAATATCTTGTCCCCTCCAGTGCGCTCATCTCCCTATCATGCTCGTCTCCTCCCTCTACAGCCCCCCTGTAATTTTTAATACTTGTAGCATGCTTGGATTGGGGGACCTCAGCACTGCTTGTACCCCCTTATTCGATACCTCTTGTAAGTGCATGTATATCCGATCTGACACTGCCCTGGCCAGCTGATGGTGCAACAATGGCCCGAGTAGTGCGCCTGAGCGTCCGTGCCATCATCATTCACGCAAATGTTCTTGGTAGATCACCCGTACAACCCCCACCAACCACACGTGCAATCTTTTAGAGTGAACACGCAACTTAATAGGTAACTCTTTAATTGGGATCTTCCTAAATGAGAGATTATCAGAAGAGATTTTTTCAAATATTCTTGAAGTACTGACCTCATTGCCATAGACCATCAGATGGTGTGTGGCGGTGAGAGACTTGAAGACAACCACCCAGCTAGTGTTGGTGGTCCGCTCGAACAGTGTGTCAGCCAGTTGAGGGATGTTCACATTCATCTCATTTGTACACTGGATCAAGTCTGGAGGGAGAGAAAGCAAAGGGTGTAAGGGATTGAACAACACCCAACTTAAATCTGAGGATGAATGATTATTTTATTTTACAGGCCAGAAATATACTAAACTTGAATGGTAACCTAGAAAACTATTGACTTTCCTTTTGGTTACTTTGAATGTCTTAATGATGGTTTTAGAAGTGCTCCGTGTTCCGTTGCAACTTCATTAAATGTTATTGAGTTTTTTTGTATCTGCGTCTACAGTATGTGCTTGTGTAGTTTCTACACTTCATGGTTTTACCGGAATGCAAAATAAATATCCCCTCTGGACAATAAAGTGAAGATGATGCTTTTCAATTTGCTGTTTATATTTCCAGTAGTGTTATGATTCAACAATCATAGACTGACAAACAGATTGATATCATCTGTAGAATACAACATCATTCTAAACCTAGAATATATTGCGTTTACATAGTATTTGCCAAACTAGACAATTCCAGCAGAAATTGTGAGGGTGGTTGCCGTCTGTGTACGTGTTTGAGTTATACTGCAGTAAAACTGTTTAACTGTAGTCAGCTAACAGCTAAGACAGAACTTTGTCCCAATGCTATGGTCCCACTCAAATGATGATGTCATCACTCTATCTGTGAACACTTGCTGCTCACTGATTGGTTGACATTCAGCTTTGATCTGCCAGAGTGCCAGAACATTCTATCAATGTATTTGAATGGGCTTACCACTGCTCGCAAAACCTCAAATATCTTAAAAACTAAACATGGTATCACCAATCTGTTTGGACTGTGAGCGACAGCACAAATAGGCACACGTTTTGATATATTTTATGTGTATTTAACATTCAGACTGGGACCACAGTGGCGATTTTAAAACATGAGTGAAAATTGTGAAATTCTGGACATCACTAGAGTGAGAGCCCAATGTGTGTGTATGTGGTGCGTGACTGTCAAACAAATTCCTCCCCTGGGAGACTGAAACATTTTATGTTTTTACTTTTTGCTTTATGAGTGAGGGGACACTAAGAGCTTTATTTTGATGTATTTTGTTTATATATGTGAGCAACAATGACTTCAGGATGGCGATTTACAAATATGCTTCCAAAACTGAAGTTTTTGGCAGTTACACTCTAGGATTTCAAATTTTGCCATTCATTTTCAATGGGGCAATTTTTTGTCGTTTAAACTCGATTTGTGTCCACACCGTGTGTCCGAGGTTTCCACAAAGTAATAGCACACTTTTTGGGGCCGAGCCGGTCGTTTTGATACCTTTCTTGTGTGTGTGGCGCAAACGCTGTGGGAGGAGTAGCGCGGCCCGTTTTTAGGATATAATAATAATAATATTAACAATTGTAGTAGTGTGGTTTGCCTTTCAGGCAACCACCCTAATAAGTGATACATCTTCAAACTGGCGCTCTTCCAGCCACATCACATGAAATGACTGAACCATCATGTTTAAGATGGTGGTTAACAGTAACTGGTGTGTAAAGGGTAGCTGTCACCCACTGAGGTCTGTTTACATGGGTGGTCTTTTAGCCTTCAGTGTTGGTTGGAAACCACACAAAAGGCTTTTTACATTTTATACATTACATTTTATACACAATGGGCCACCCATGTGACAACAAAAGCCTTTTGAGAGTCGACTGAAATGACTGTGTGGAGTAAAGGTTACACACTCAACTTCTCCATTGCTGTTCCTGAACTTCGTTTTGCATAAGGACAAATGAATTAACCTGTGTGCTCTAGCCAATCGATAAATTATTATACAGTACACATTACGGTGTGTGTCCGATTAAAGCTCCCTCCTTTATAATGGACAGGTAAAACAGAAATAAGGAAATAACTCGTGAAAATGTTTGAGGATGAGCAACATGCATGAACGCCCAAAAACCTGAAATTAAGACCTCGACTTTACATGGATATATTTCTGCCAGCTACCAAGTAGGTCTGAAGCTGATGTGAGAAAGCAGGAGGAAATATTCTGCAAAATCCTCCATGAGCGAACTGGAGGAGTGGTGAGGTTTATATCCTGCTACTGGTGCACACGCACGACCATGGGCTATAGCGCGCAACCGGTGTGATTAAAACAAAAAGAGAAGAGGAGCATGCATGAGCCCAAGCGTTCATCATGGGCTCAGATCAGATTCTATTCATCGTATAGGGGGAAAAAAGACGTGAGGTGAAATGTAGACTCCAAGTAAATTGCAACACAGAAATTGAAAGAAATGCATACCAGTTGAGTTTGATCATGGTAATGAAATGCCAATGCAGGATTTTAGTCATTTCTATTAAATATTGCTTTAGTTTTTATTATTATTTTTTTTTATTTATTGTTATTGTTTCATACATGGCTTCAGTTAACATTGGGGATTCCTTCCTTATTGTACACAGCATACTATTCAGAGCACAGGTTCTGTGTGGTATGACTTGATCAATTTGTATTTCTTCAGCAGCCATCCTGATTGTGGTTAGAGGCATGTGTCCACTTTCTTCCCCCTCTGAATCTCATATCTGTCTCTGCTGCTGAATGTCGCTGACTGCATTAGCTTCCTTGTGGTATTCTGAGAATGTGTCAAAGTAACAAAAGCTCCTCTCTGTTAATGCAACAGCCATTGTGTTGCATGTATCCGAAACTCACAGACTTCCCCAAAATGAACTGTTAAAACAGAACTGAAATTGTTGAAAGCCTGTTCAAAAAACTGTTCTTTGAAGGCAGCTTCTGAAAACAAATATCCTTGCACCATTGTTCCCAGGAAACATCAATACTTGGCAAACATTACATGAAGTGTCTTGAAGCGTGTGATTTTACACTGAAGGATTACTTTTCAATGTTGATCAGGCCTTAATAAACACACATTAAAATGTCATTTAAATCACTAACAAGAAGCTTATAGAACCCACACTCAGCCTGTGGGCTGGTATGGCCTCAATAAACTGCTCAAAAAAATAAAAGGGAACACACTGTAATTCCAAGTCAATCACACTTCTGTGAAATCAAACTGTCCACTTTGGAAGCAACATTGATTAACAATCAATTTTACATGCTGTTGTGCAAATGGAACAGACAACAGGTGGAAATTATAGGCAATTAGCAAGACTAGCAATAAAGGAGTGGTTCTGCAGGTGGTGACCCCAGACCACTTCTCAGTTCCGATGCTTTCTGGCTGATGTTTTGGTTGCTTTTGAATGCCAGTGGTGCTTTCACTCTCGTGGTAGCATGAGACAGTCAACAACCGACACGATGGCTCAGGTGGCTCAGGTAGTGCAGCTCATCCAGGATGACACATCAATGTAGAGCTGAAACGATTCCTCGAATAACTCGAATAATTCGATTACAAAAATTCATCGAGGAATTTTCGCTGTTTTTTTTTTTTTTTGCGTCATCAAAACTTTGGTACGAGTATAAAACACGTTTAATGTAGCTGCAGCTACCTGCTCCTCTCTGACACACAGCGCTAACACGCACACGAACACGCACACGAACACACGCGCGCACACACGCGAGCGCGGCGCGCCCCTTTTAATTTTTAGTCAGCACACAGTTGATCCGTGATCCAAATGACCCAGTCGGGAACACGTGATCTGGTCAAACGGTCGGCTTTTCTCCGTTCACTCTCTCCGTGTTTGCAGCTAACATAACGATAGCAGCGTCCTCACACAGTCTCTGTCATAGACGCGTCTCTGGTCTCTGTAGTCTGTGAGCGCGCTGAATGCACGCACTGCAGGAGCAGACAGAGATACACTTTTAATAATGAACAGGCTGATTATATTAAATCTCTAATGTCTTCAAAGCTAAATCAAGAGATAACTCGTTTGTGGAATAATAATTTAGCAAATATATATTTAAAGTTTCTCAATTTCCTTATCTGACATAATGATTGATTCTGTGATTGATTCAACAGAACATAATGCTTTCTTAATTAAATGTACTGTAACAGATGTGTAGGCTACACAAAACACTATTTGCTATTTCAGCCATTAAAATGTGTTTGGCCTGTATTTTTCATCTACCTGCCGCCTTGACCAGTGAATCAAAAAGTGAATTTGGGACCCTGTCAGTAATATGGTGAGCATCATCAGCAGCTGTAGAGCAGAGGTGGTTGGCTGTAACAAGCAGGCGTTTCCATGGTAACTACAAAGAAGCAGGTTTGTAGGGACGACCCAAGACGAGTTAAAACTTAATTAAGCAAAAGTATGATTTATTCGATTACTCGATTAATCGACGGGATATTCGATAGAATACTCGATTACTAAAATATTTGATAGCTGCAGCTCTACATCAATGCGAGCTGCGGCAGGAAGGTTTGCCGTGTCTGTCAGCGTAGTGTCCAGAGGATGGAGGCACTACCAGGAGACAGGCCAGCACATCAGGAGACATGGAGGAGGACAACAACCCTGCAGCAGGACCGCTTCCTCTGCCTTTGTGCAAGGAGGAACAGGTGGAGCACTGCCAGAGCCCTGCAAAATGACCTCCAGCAGCATTCGTCTGCTCAAACAGTCAGAAAGAGACTCCATGATGGAGGTATGAGGGCCCGACGTCCACAGGTCGGGGTTGTGCTTACAGCCCAACACCGTGCAAGATGTTTGGCATTTGCCAGAGAACACCAAGATTGGCAAATTCGCCACTGGTGCTCTGTGCTCTTCACAGATGAAGGCAAGTTCACACTGAGCTCATGTGACAGACGTGACAGAGTCTGGAGAAGCCGTGGAGAACGTTCTGCTGCCTGCAACATCCCCCAGAATGACCGTTTTGACAGGGGGTAAGTAATGGTGTGGGGTGGCATTCACTAGCCTGACTGCTATTAGGTACAGAGATGAGATCCTCAGACCCCTTGTGTGACTATATGCTGGTGCGGTTGGCCCTTGGTTCCTCCTAATGCAAGACAATGCTAGACCTCATGTGGCTGTTGTGTGTCAGCAGTTCCTGCAAGATGAAGGCATTGATGCTATAGACTTGCCCGCCCGTTCCCCAGACCTCAATCCAATTGAGCACATCTGGGACATGATGTCTCACTCCATCCACCAACGCCACAATGCACTACAGACTGTCCAGGAGTTGGCGCATCCCTCAGGAGAACATCCACCACCTCATCAGGAGCATTTCCAGGTGTTGTAGGGAGGTCATACAGACGTGGAGGCCACACACACTACTGAGCCTCATTTTAACTTGTTTTAAAGACATTACATCAAAGTTGGATCTGCCTGTAGTGGGTTTTTCCACTTTAATTTACTCCAAACCTAAACCTCCATTGGTTAATAAATTCGATTTCTATTGATCATTTGTGTGTGATTTTGTTGTCAGCACATTCAACTATGTAAAGAATAAAGTATTCATTAAGAATACTTCACTCGCTCAGATCTAGGATGTGTTTTTTAGTGTTCCCTTTTTTTTGAGCAGTGTATTTTAGCTGACATACAAAAAGCACAAATACTGTGCCTATGAGCTAAGTTAATTTAAAATGACTCATATTGAAGCAATTACCAATTTTCAATATCATTAAAAAGTTTAAATATTACTGCCCCTTTCAAATACGAGGGGTTTTTAGAGGTCTCCTAAGAAATGTTAGAGGCACCAGGCATTTACAGTATTTTTTTATTCCAGTTCCAGCACGTTCAGTTGCCTTTGGATCAAGCTTTAAATCTCCATCAGCATGAATAAATCCCAGGACTACAATGTGTAACAGATAGCAGCGGCATAGAGAGGTGTATCTAGCCCTGGTTTTCTCTGTCTTCAAGAACCACAGAAAGGGAAGGTGTGCAAGTGAAATCCACATGCAATCAACATGATAACTGCAAAGAAATGCAAAAATGTTTCCCATCCAATCTCACATTTGATCAGTTCAGTTCCGCTGTCGGGAGGGGTTGGGTTGGGTTAGGCAATGGTTCCTGTCGGAAATCCAAGGCTTGTTTTAAGAACAAGAAGACCACTTCCTGCTTCAGGAAATGTATAATGTGGAGTAAAGCTCACAAGGAACGCTGAAACATTTACCACATTTCTGCAAACTCAGAATTTCCTCTGGAGCAGCCTTGAGGTGTGTGTAGCAGGTTGTGACAGCACAGTACCAGCAAATCGTATAACGAATGAAGAACTCTGTGAATAAAGGAACACTGTATAAGATAAAGAAAGCTGAGAGTACCACTGATTACATGGAATCAGACATTTGAGGGTTGTCACTTCTTGACAAGATGTCTCACATCACTGTGAGGTCTGGTTGGATACAGGATGAAGCAGATCATGCTTGCTAGTCAATGTTGTGCTATTGAACCTCATAGACCTTACATAGTCACAGCAGGCTCTGTCCAGCTAAGCCATGAGACAGCACTCTCACAGGGCTGTCACTTGATGCCACTGCAGTCACATGCACCTTGGGCAGCACTGCATTTAGGGTAGGAGGCTGAAGCTGGGGGGGGGGGGATTCAAAGGTACAGACTAATGGAGGCGCTCACACCCAGTTGCCCCAAGCACCAATGTCCCCCCTCCAAAGTCCTGCGCTTGCACTGTAACTTCTGGACATATGTAATCACCATAGGCTAACTGAAGTGCTGCCGGAGCACACTGGAACAGCACTCCAAGTAAACAAATGGTGTTTGGAATTTGCATAATCTGAGGGAAATTCACATACACTTTGAGCGCTACAAAACACGTCATCACTAAAGCATAGGTTATGAAAGTGAGATCATAAAAACAAACAATGCTCAGTTATCCTTTTGACAATTAAATGTGGCTTGATTGATGCACAGGATTGTAAAGATTAATCGTGAGGCATTTAAAAAAAAACAAAAAAACAAAAACGATTTAAAGGAATCTGGTGGTTTACATCGATACTTAGAAAAAAATGAATCGCAGACAGAGTCCAAAATCAACACCAGCCAAGCGTCAAATGTGGCTAGATTTTCCGTTTGGTGAGAACATTTCAGAGGGCTGTCTGACACAGGGTGGGTAAACATTTACCATTAAGTCATAAAAACTATGTTTTGAGTATTAAGTGCGTTTTATGTAGCTGCAGCTACTTTTCCCTGATCCTCTCTTTGCCATTATGACTGTGGCTGTGAGACGCACACAGTGACGGGCGTGTGCCCCTTTTGACAGTGATGATCCGTATGGACCAAGTCAGGAACAGTGATTCGGTCAAACGGTCGGTTCAACTTTTCGCCGTTCAGTGGTTTTATAGCCCTGCTCATCTTAACGAGTGAAAAAGCCATTTTATAAAATAAAGAATCGTGTGAGGAGTTGAGTGAATTATTACATCCCTATTGATGCATGGAGTCAACTTATGCACTACGCAGTTTGAAAGAAAAAACACTTCCACTTAAAACCTACAACAGTGACACTGAATTTTCTTTAGTCTAGTGGTATCTAACCACAGAGAACATGACTGCAACTTTATTGATTTCGAAGCTTATATGTGTGACTGTGGCAACAGTATAGGAGGGCTGTATTTGATCCTTTTGGTCAAACACAACCCTCCTATCCTTGACTTCTCAATAATGCAATGTGGGTATCGATTGTACGTCATGTCTACGCTGCGTTTCTGTGCTTGGCCTGGTGCATGAGCAACTGTACTATGCCGAAGCCCATCTTTTCCAACACTGCCAAAGAGGTGTACCGAGCATACGCAGCACTGGACTTTGGGGGTCAAATGTGCTTGGACACAGTACAGATTGTCGAGTGTGAGTATCCCCTTTTATTTGGCCTGCCATTCTGGCTCAATATCCCAGCATATTGAATGATTACAGAATGGAAACAAAAGGCATTATGATTGGCTAGAAAAGTAAACAGGATGTATGACATCAAACAAGTCAATTACGAGTTTCACATGAGAGGCTGGAAACAATAAAAGTTGTAGAAAATGCCCTGCAGTGTATCAAAAAATGTTTTCTGCTGCGCTAACAGCACCGCTGTGTTGTCACAACACCTTAGATTTCAAAGAATATACTTTCTAGATCTAGAGCTACCTTCTACTTTATTCTTTGTTGACACTTTGTTTTTGTTGAAAGTTTAGTATACCTGCACTATCGTTCATTTACTGCTCGGCATGCCCTTGAATTACCCTGCATGGACAAATAACGTTTTTTGAATTTAATTAAATTTGATCAGTGGGTACGGTCTCTCCAAAAAAGATTTTGGCTGCCCCTTACTAGCTCAACAACACCTTTGACATATAAATCCAAGTTAATATGGCCTCTGGCGCATGCTCTGCTGCGACAACACCAATGTACCTGTGCTCGGCTGCGCGTCACACCTGTCCTCGTCTTGTTGTACGTTCAGCAGTGTTAATGTCCACCAGTATATGTCTGTTTTCGGGATCTGGTAACTATCATGATCAGAAACAATACCCTCAGTGAACCACTCATTGTTTCTGTGACGGAACCCAGCACCATCAATGGGTTGCTCACCTATGGCCGCGACGAACTCCTGCTCCACCGTAGCTCACCGCTATGTAACATCAAGCCGGCGGCAGCTATTCCTCCCGAGCTACGGCCAAGAAAAAGAGGGAAACGCGGAGGTGTCCGAAGCAGACTGAGGGGACGGCCCTTCAAGCCCCCTCTCCCCTCCACTATCCTCTCAAATGTCCGCTCCCTCCGGAACAAAATGGACCTGCTCCATGCCCGGTGCAGAATGGAAAGGGCCTTCAGGGACACCTGCATCATCGCCCTGACTGAGACCTGGCTGGACGAGTCGGTATCCGACGACGAGGTTAGCCTCGACAACTTCACCATCATCAGGTCAGACAGAACTTCGCCCCTACTACCTTCCTCGGGAATTTCCAACTGTGGTGGTCAGCTGTGTGTACATCGCTCCCAGCGCCAACATCAAAGTAGCATCAGAACTGGTAGCCGAGGATGCTAACGCCATGGCAGCTAGGTACCCCGGAGCTCCGATACTCATCCTGGGAGTCTTCAATGCCTGCAGACTCGACTCCACGCTCCCGACATTCCAGCAGTATGTCGACCTTCCCACCAGAAGAAACAACATTTTAGACCTGTGTTATGGAAACATCCCCGACGCCTTCAGGACCAGCTCGTATCCACCGCTCGGACTCGCAGACCACAACGTCATCTGTTTACTTCCGCTGTACAAACAAGTACTCAAACGTCTCCTCCCACAGTCCCACTGCACCCCCCCAATGGCCGGAGGACTCCATCGCACAACTCCAAGGGTCCCTGGCATGCACCAACTGGGATATCTTCAACGGAGATCTGAACAGCAAAGTCACTGCTATATCGGACTACATCAACTTCTGCATTCATACCACCATACCAGTAAAAAACATAAAAAAGTACCCCAACTCAAAACCCTGGATCACCCCCGACATCAAGAATAGCCTCAGAGAAAAGCACAGAGCCTTCAGGCTCAAAGACACTACTGGTCTCAGATCAGCAAACAGAGACATCAAGAATAAAATCTTCATGGCTAAAATCCAATTCAAAAACAAACTCGAGCATAAGTTCAGCAACATGAATACAAAAGAAGCCTTCCAAATGGTAAAATCCACCCACCCACAACAAAACAAAATCTCACGCCACCCACCCCCCCACTGAACTGAACTCCTTTTTCAACCGCTTCGACACACAGGACTTTTCCAAAGAGTGCAGGGAAGCTCTCAAGGCTCTACCCCCAGTAGATCCCAATGAGCCTGCCCCCTTCACAGTCGCGGAAGTGTGCCACCAGCTAAGCCGGTGTAACCCATCCAAGGCCCCAGGACCCGACGGCATCCCAGCAAGGGTGCTGAAGACCTGTACCACAGAACTGGCTCCCATTGCCCACTCCCTCTTCTGTGAGTCATATCTGACTGCTACAATACCCCTCCTCTGGAAAAGCGCAACAATAATCCCGGTACCCAAGAAACCACGACCCTCCGACCTTAATCACTACCGCCCCATCGCCCTCACTCCCATACTAATGAAGTGCCTGGAAAAACTGCTGCTGTTGACAGCTTCAGATACCTCGGACTCGCATTAGACAACAATCTCACCTTCGACCAGCACACAACGGACATTCAAAAAAGGAGCCACCAAAGACTGCACGCCATCCGGAAACTTAAAGGACTATATGTTGCCACCCATCTCCTCCTCCTGTTGTATCAAAGCATCGTCCAGCCCATCCTGCTCTACTGCTCCTCCTGCTTCTTCAACATGCTCACTGTCAAAAACCGAACCAAACTCACCCGTGTCACAAACATTGCAACCAAATTAATCGGTCTCCCCACTCCCACCCTGTCAGAACTCAATTCAAAGGCCATCACACGCATCGCACACACAATAGCACTGGACACCACCCATCCTCTCAACTGCCACCTCTCCATCATGCCATCTGGACGCAGGTACAGGTCCCTGTTGTGCAGGAGGGCGCGATACAGCAGAAGCCTGGTGCCTGCAGTCATCTCTGCCCTCAATAAAAATCCACCTCAGTCCCAATCCCCGGTCCCCCCATAACCATATGCACTGTATGCCCTGTCACTGTATGCCCTGTCACTGTATGTCCTGTCTCTGTATGCCCTATCACTGTATGTCCTGTTGCCCCACATGTATGTCCTGTTGCCCCACATGTATGTCCTGTTGTCCCACATGTATCTCCCTGTGCCTGTGTTCACCCTCTGTCGGCGCGCTGCCCTTAAAACTGTACACTGTGAAAAAGAATTTCCCCTCGGGGACAATAAAATAAAAAGTCTAAAAAGTCTAATAACTAAAATGATTCATCTCATTTAACTTGCAGTTTTAATTTAAATAAAAATGTTTTAGTTTTTGAATCTGTAATCACCCACTGATATCCACTTTACAGCTGGAATCATGTTTAAACATAAAAAACACTAAGAAACGTTTTTTATGACTATAAAATGTTAAAATTCTCTGTTATAATTGTTTTTGTTAAGTACTTACATAACCTCTAATATTTACAACAGTTATCAAAGCCATTCAATTATAATAGTCATAGTTGCACACCAAGCAGACGGCACAAAACTAGTGACAACGAAGACCAACTGTGGCATCGCCTGACTTCGCATCATGTCACAGTTTTTCTTGGCCAAAAAAAAATAAAAATAAAAAAATCGCACTACAATAATTTACGTTGTTATGTTCAGGCTTTTTATGGTCTAAATCAGCCAAAAAAATAAATAAATAATCAACCAAACATGAACCAGAAGCAGCCCTCTAAATACAGCTCTTGTTGCACTGCTACGCGATATGCAAACAAAAGAAAATATAAATAGGGAGTGAATGTCAAAACAAACTATCTAGTTTTCACTATTCATTTAAGTTATTCTAGGCTGGGGGTCTCCAATAGGGGGCTCAAGAAAATTGAAATAACAAAATAAAAAACATCTACTCTATGCATAAACAAAACCTCCCTCACAGCAAACTATCTACTTACTACAACTCTATATCTATCTACCAGATTACAATTCACTGGTCGACAACATTCAGTGTCAAATCTCATTAAAAGGTAAACATAATAATATACACTGCAAAAAATAAATAAAGACGTAGAAGTAGCTTGCGACTTTGTAAGTAGCTCTCATTGGAAAAAAGGTTTGAGACCCCTGCTCTCGGCTAAAAGTAATTTTGCAGCCTCCTTAAACAAAACACTTCAATTAAATGCAAAGCACAAAATAAAATCTCTACTGCAAGGCAAGTGTGCTTAAGTTGTCAGCATTACTATTGCATACAGAAGTTAACGTACATGAATTTAGAAGCTTTATATACAAAGCATGCCTCAACAAAAAGCCAGAACGAGACCACAGCTATGCCAATAGTCAGAATTATATGCCACACATACTTTTCAATCAAAGTAAAAGCACTCTGAGCCCTAAATTAGAGCAGTAGATGTTCTCAACGAATTATTTAGCCTACCGTACCACGCAAGATGAACTGCAATTGGTTACTTCTTCATTTCCATTATGCAGATCTGGTCCACCGTTTTGTGCCCTCACCACAGTGCCGCTCTCCGAAATCGCCCAGTTTACCAATATGGACTAACTGTTAGCTAAAAACGTTGGGATGATGAACAAAACAAAGAAACAACAGTAACTTTTGCTCGTCATGTTTCACCACTATCTAAGGTCAACAGTCAGCGCTGATGTTACATACTGATTACCTCAGGAGAGACCTTTGAGCATTTAAAAGCACGTTTATGATCTTTACCCGGTAATAACCTGCAAAAGGCAGCTCTGCTCAGGCTGCTCACTTTTCAACAGTGAGACACAGAAAAATAAACGCTACTAATAGCATCACTGGAGGTTCAAAGACCACCTGCACATTCATGGACACTGAGACACACATGTCACATAAGCAGAGTGCTCTGGTAAATCTCTAAAGACCCTTCAGCTAGTCCAAAATGCTGCAGCTCGTGTTCTGACGAAAACGAGGAAAAGGGACCACATTACTCCTGTATTGGCTTCTCTCCACTGGCTCCCTATAAAATCAAGAATAGAATTTAAAATCCTTCTTCTCACCTACAAAGCTCTAAACGGAATTGTCTACCAGTCAGGGTCCGGGAGGCAGACACACTATGTACTTTCAAGAATAGACTTAAAACTTTTCTTTTTGATAAATCTTATAGTTAGGGTTGGCTTATGTATAGAACAGCTCATAGTTATTCAGCTATAGGCCAAAACTAGCGGGGGAACTGGCACCAGGAACTCTCATCTCTCTCTCCCTCGTTCTCCCTCTCTCTGCTTTTATATCATATTACTGCATGTCACTGTCTTTAAATTTCAGTTACAAACCACATCTTTTTCTGGGAGCCCCTGAGCCCTCTTGAGCCCCATTTCCACCGAGCTGTCCGGCTCGGTTCGTCTCGGTTCGGCGCGCATTTTGCAGCGTTTCCATAGACTAATCCCGGGAAAGATTCCCAAATAACCGATCCACACCGTCCTACTTTTTGGGACCCTTCCGCTGGGGTGCCAAGAATGTCGAGCCGACCCGAAAAGATGGAGCTAAACACTGCTGTCTGCTGATTGGTTGAAAGAATCGTCACTTCCCCTGTTACGTCGGCAAACAAAACTCCGCCGTGTTAAAACCATTGATTGTAATAGACAGCTGATTGTTACGTCTGTATTTCTCCTCGAGGCACACAGCCTTCTCTGAAACAAAGCTTGATGGAGTTCTTGTAATAAAGAGTCACATGCCAATGAAGTGGATGAACTGCTGGATGTCTTTGAGCGTTGGTTTTGTTTGTGTAGCGTTTTTCTCCTTGAATTTATTAGTTAGCTATTTACATAGCATAACAGCTGTTCCATCGTGAGCCTGGGTCTGTTTAAGATTTCTGACCGTTAAAGGGAAGTTTTTTCTTGCCACACTATGACGGATTAAGCTGGGCTCTTCTAATATAGCAATAAGAAAGGTCTTTTACCTGCTTTTTGTAAACATAACGATGAGCATGGTCTTGGTACCTGCTCTTTTGTAAAGTGTCTCGACATAACACTTGTTATGAATTCACGCTATACAAATAAAGATTGATTGATAAGTGTACCAGATTTTCCGAGAGGTCACAGAACATTTAGAACATTTAACATGTAAGCAAAGCTGAAGCTGTGTAGTAACTGCAGTGTGTCTTTAAGCTACAGTATGCCATTTGAGTTTATCTGGCAGGCAAGTGTTAAAGAATGTGTACAACAGTCGAGTGTTAGGACAGTGGGACTGTGTAAGGGGCTATATTTCAACTGCAATCCAGACTGGAAGAACACAGGGGAGATGGCTCGACATATCAGGGCTAAATTGGTCTGGTCAGGAAGTTAAAACACATGGTCAGCCCAGAGCTTGCTCGACAGACCGGCAGACAGACAAGGCCAAAAGAGCATACACTGATGTGCTCATAACAATATGCAATATACTGTTTGTTGCAAAGAAAGTTGAGTTGATACAACAGATCAAAACAGTGTGATAAAACTATAATGTTCCTGGACACTAAATTCCCCTTCTACATGACTTCATCATATAAAAGGTGTGTGGAAGAACCAGTACTCCTTAAACATCAAACCAGTGGGCCAAACAGAGCAATTCAGATATAATGGCCATGGTAAGAGATCTCTTGAGTCATCTGTGTGCAGGAGGAGAAACTTCCAGAAACAAGAAAATTTGGTTGGATGATGCCTCAATTCCAATGAATCCTCCGTGCCATCACTGTCAGCAGCCATATCATGCAGTCTATGCAACGCACACAAACTCATTAGAAAGAATAGCTAGGATATTTAGCAATGACTGACAAGTAATTTGCATCAAAATGTTGAGATTTGGATGCAAATTGATCAAAACCCCGACTAAATATCCCCACAGTGCTTTATATTTAAAGTGATCTTAACAACTCTCCCCCTCCACATAAACTACCATTGTAGAAAAAAAAAAAGAAAAAGAAATTGATTAAAATCTCCCTTCGTCTCTGTGAGATCCAACCACAGCTCCGGATCCTGTTTAGTGCTCTGTTTGAATTTGTTGTATTTACAAAGATAATAAAGACCAGTATCAAATTGGGAAAGTAGTTATATTCAAAAATAGTGGAAAGTTAGTGCACAAGGTTACATATGCATAGCCAATTGGAAATTTTTGTCACCGAAAGCAATTAAGGTCTTGGACATGAGATCTCTAACAATAATAAAAATGATAAAAAATGACAAAGTGTTCTGTTAAACCTTAATATATTCTCTGAGTTATGTTCGGTGCAGTTCCCATACTGTTGCCATTAGAGCTGAAACGATTCCTCGAATAACTCGAATAATTCGATTACAAAAATTCATCGAGGAATTTTCGCTGCCTCGAGGCTTCGTAAAGTTTGGGTTTTTTTTGCGTCATCAAAACTTTGGTATGAGTATAAAACACGTTTAATGTAGCTGCAGCTACCTGCTCCTCTCTCTGACACACAGACACTTCAACACGCACACGCGTGCGCACACGCGAGCACGGCGCGCCCCTTTTAACTTTTAGTCAGCACACAGTTGATCCGTGATCCAAATGACCCAGTCGGGAACACGTGATCCGGTCAAACGGCCAGCTTTTCTCCGTTCACTCTCTCCGTGTTTGCAGCTAACATAACGATAGCAACGTCCTCACACAGTCTCTGTCATAGACGCGTCTCTGGTCTCTGTAGTCTGTGAGCACGCTGAATGCACGCGCTGCAGGAGCAGACAGAGATACACTTTTAATAATGAACAGGCTGATTATATTAAATCTCTAATGTCTTCAAAGCTAAATCAAGAGATAACTTGTTTGTGGAATAATAATTTAGCAAATATATATTTAAAGTTTCTCAATTTCCTTATCTGACATGATTGATTCTGTGATTGATTCAACAGAACATAATGCTTTCTCTATTAAATGTACTGTAACAGATGTGTCGGCTACACAAAACAGTATTTGTTATTTCAGCCATTAAAACATGTTTGGCCTGTATTTTTAATTTACCTGCCGCCTTGACCAGTGAATCAAAAAGTTTATTTGGGACCCTGTCAGTAATATGGTGAGTGTCAGCAGCTGTAGAGCAGAGGTGGTTGGCTGTAACAAGCAGGCGTTACCACGGTAACTGCAAAGAAGCAGGTACGACCCAAGACGAGTTAAAACTTAATTAAGCAAAAGTATGATTTATTCGATTACTCGACAGGATATTCGATAGAATACTCGATTACTAAAATATTCGATAGCTGCAGCTCTAGTTGCCACAGTCACACAATCCTCGTCTTATACGTTTTTAAGCAAAAAAAGAAAAAAGTAAATATTTTATTCCCCCACTACAATTGATGGAAGCGAGTCATGCAACTATATGCTAATTAAATAGCAAAATGTGGGCATTTTCAGCCATTGAGGGGATTTTTAGCGGCCCTTGACTTAAAATCGAAGAATCAGAAGATTTTGGCCAGAGGCCTCATTCACAATTTCCACTTTTTTTTTAAACTATGAAAACGCATCTTTGCATATTTTTTTTGCAAACAAGCAGACTGTTGTTTAACCATTTAACAACCTGACCTAAATACAGAAAGCTTGTACAACAACAAAAAAACACTTTACAGACTTGATTCTGAGAACAAATAAAACATACATAAAGAAGGAAAAAAAAAGTATTTAATGTCTTACTTTTGTGATTCTGATCTACAAATCCTTACTACAAAATAATTAGAACAAAATAGTTTCTCACTGTAGTTATTTATTGTGTATATACATTATTTTTGAAGGGGGCAAAATACAAAAAGCTCTTTACAAAATTATTTGAAAAAAAAAACCTGTGAGTGATTCTAACAGCAATTTTGGCCCACAAGAAAAAATGTTTGGACACCACTGATAGTCTGTGTATTCTAGTCCGTATATCTTTATTAATAACATCTCAGCACCTAACTAACCTTATTGTGATATAGTGACAGTAGCTAGTAGTAGAGCTGGGAATCGATTCAGATTTCCCAATTCGATTCATTTCAATTCACAAGGACCCGATTTGATTCACGATTCAATTCGATTTTCGATTAAGGATATTTCAGTCACAGTACCAATTTTACTTGAAAGATTTTAACTCTAACTTGGTGCATTATTAAAGATATTATTTTTTGAATTAAGCCCAAAGCAGTGCCATTAATCGTGTACTTTTTATTAAACGTGACCTGACCAAAACAAAAATGTAATAATTTAAATCAAATCACAAGGCAGGCAGTGTAAATAAGGTTGCTACAAACACATTGTAAACTGAGGATATTCATGTCAATGTAGTGAACAGTAATGGTCAGATATGAATCTGTTGCTCTGGATGTCCAACAGTCACAAGTTAGGGCAACTCTCTCTGCTAACTTAAGCGATGTTGCGATGCTATGTTTCACGTCTGCATACATGTTTGGGACTGTCACTTCACTTAACTGTTTGCGTGTTGGTATAACGTAGTGTGGCGAGGCGTGGCGACAGAGTCTTTATAAGGCCGCGGAAACAATCATTTTCAACAACACTGTATGGTCGTATGTCCTTGCATATAAATGTTGCGACAGCCTCGGTTATTTTCTGGGCTCGCAGAGAGTTTGCTGGTAACTTACATACAAATGCCTTCTCCAGCTTCGTTTGCTTCGGGTCCGACGTATTTGCAGACTGCGTTTCTGGGTGGTGTCTCGATAAATGATTTCGGAGATTCGTTGCGTTTCCACAATATTTCACCTCCACGCTGCAGTACTTGCATATAGTTTTGGTATTGTCCAGTTCATTGCTGCCTTCGTGTTTTCTAAATCCAAAATGCATCCAGACATCCGCCTTAAAGTTTGTTGATAGTGCCTTCAGGGCTCCCGCCATGTTTAACAACACTTGCGCTCCTCAACTAGTGACGAGCTCTCACGAGATCTCTGGCTGTCCACGCAAGACTACTCTGCTTTAAACTGCAGGCTGCATTACACACAGTAGAAAAGACTATTAAATAATCGATTTAAGGATTTTATGAAAATCGGGCCATTCAAAGGAAAATCGATTCGAATCGATTAATCGATTTTTTTAACCCAGCCCTAGCTAGTAGTACATTTCATTTCCTTGTGTGCTCAGATAAAGCTGTAACTCAAAGTCCACAAACCCACAGCTGCTTCCTGTAAGAAGCACAGAGTCAACAGGCAAACTGCTGACCTACACAGAATATTCTGAGCCTGAAGTAATGTAATTATAGTCGTACTCTGACAAAAACAATCCTAATAAAAACATAGCCTTTTCACTCTCTGAAACAATTTAAAGACTTGTAAAGCAAAGCTTTCAGTCCATATGACCTCTATGCAAGCTCGCCAAAGGACTAAAACATGACACTATTTTGTTTATAAATGAAAGCTTAGTTTAGCAACATCCTGGTTAACTGCGAAAGAGCTGAATAAGCAAGCAGGACCCAATTTGCTGTTGACATTGCTGACATATTTCACAAGTGTCCCTTTCTTTTGTTAAAAGTTAAATTGAAGTGTAACTAATTAAAACGAAGGACGAAATTATCATTCATAGACTCCATTGTCGAAAAGATAATGCCTTAGCATTTATAAGGACTCGAGCAGCTGAAATACCTGTTCATTTAAATAATTGCTTGACAATAACTTTCTCACTGGCTACAAACATGCCTAAATCAAGCAAATGGTACACCATAGTTAACAAATGACACATTAGATGACATGTTGGCGTTACGGGCAGGCCTCACAGCTGCCGCATACAAAGCATTCAGATTCACTTATCGACAAAAGCCTACCAACATTGATACGTTTATGTCTGAGGCCATAAATAGTCCGTTAATGATACTTACAGTCCAAATGTTTCTTTTTTGGTCCCATAACTTCATGCGTGGTGGCCTTGCACACAGTTTTTGAAATTGCCGACCCAGTGACACTGTGCTGAGCAGCGGTGATCCGGTCTGTAATACTCTGTCCAGACATCCTGTACCGGTTCAAATCAACGACCCAAAAGCAGTGGAGAAACCTCGAGTTTGAGGACGGGATCAGTATTCAAAGTCTTCGGAGCCACCTGACAATATCGGGGGGAGAGAAAGAGAGAGAGAGAAGAAAAAATGAGACGGTGGCACTTCGCTAAAACGCTAACCTAGCAAGCTAGCTAACTAAAGGGGGATTCTTTCAATACAGTTAAAGTTGACGACAATGACTAAAACTCGAGGTTTGCTTTAAGAATAGTGCACATTTATAGTAGTTAGATACTCACCCAGTCTTTAAATCTACCCCTCACGGGTACAGTCTCGTCAGCCCCCGTAAAGTCTTCTGCTCATAGAATATAAGTTACCTGTAGTCGCTACAAAAACACATGTGCGTTCCGGAAAACAATCTTCACAATAAAAGCTTGATTGAGAAAAATAAAAGAAGAGCAGCTAATTATGATGAAATATAATTAAACACTAATGAAGGCTATACTTTTTTAACATGATCAAAAGAACTGAGTTTACATGCAATACACTATACCGAATTAGTTTATTTATAACTGTAGCCTAAATTTCAAAATGCCCAGTGTTGTTGGTAAAAGTCGTTCCTCCTTTTTTATCCCCTAAAATGAAGCTTTACACGAGAGATTACTATATGTATCTACGTAGTAATATAATAAACACAAAATAAGCAAACAGATAATATAGGCTTTCATACATACAAACATAGGCCTAAGTACAGTAGCCTATGCATACATGGTTTGGAAATAGATCCAATTCGCGTCAGATCCGGTGTTTTCGGGATGACAAAAAGTCCAACTTTACACGCGGCTCTCGTTGTCGAGTTCTTTGGTTCCCACGCTAAACATCGTCCAATTTTTTCACAGCGCCTCCCCCTGCTGGGTTTAAATCATTATTCAAATGAACGCAGGGTTTTATGGAAAATGGCGGGTGTAGCCTACTTCGTGGTCATTCTTAACCTCACATAATATAGCAAAAGCCCTGAGATCGCAGCCTCGGTTCGTTAAAGCCAGCCAGGGTCCATCTCTACTATTCACTTACTTACTGAGAATAACACTACTCACATTGACTAGTTGTGCCCTTAGATATTGTTTTGTCTGTGTCTTGATTTATTTTTTATTTTCTTATCACATAAGACCTAGATGATTTCAGTAACAAACTTTCTATCTGGTTTTCACATGTATCAATCATAGACTGTATCAATAGGCTAGATCCAGTGTGTGTTATTTACCAATCAGAAATAAAACGTTTTATGTAGGGTTAAAGTTTGATTTAGAATCAGTCAGGGATTAAGTTTACGCCACAAGCAACACTCATTTTTTGTCAGAGAATTTACACAGTATTCAGATGTGGCAGGCAGAAGATTGCCTAATGTCTTTCATCCTCTGCCACAGTGACGTGAGAAAAAAGATTGCCTTTTAGAACCCTCTGCAAGAGCAAGTTGGCCCACTGAATAAAGATGGACAAAACATAGCATTTAATAAACAATGTGATGCAAATTATTGCTGATTGATGGAAGCATTCCCAATTTTATCACTGATGTCTTGAAGTGATTTGGTGTACTATCTGCATTTGTTTTTCCTTTATAGGCTACACATTACCTGACCCATTAAAGCAAATTGTAGAAGGCCCACCCGTAGCATTGGCAGCCTTTTCATACCTTCATATGTAATACTTATCATCACAAGCTCTATTTTGGGATTCTATTCAAATTTGATATTAATTAATACAGCACATTTCCTAAAAAAAGAATTACAAAATTAAAAACAAAGAATTATAAAGTGGCCCCTTTCAGCAGTCCTGATGGCTTCAATTACAAACGTAATTAAAATGTATAATAACAGTGCTGACCCAGTTAAGTAAGGCTGAGAATCTGTGTCCTCTTTTCATCATGGTGATACTGCTATTTTCCATTTTTAACTTTACACTAGATGAAGATTTAGTATTGATAGTTCCAACAAAACGCAAACATGCTCTCTTTTCCCATCTTTGCTGCATTAGTTGGATGCTTGAGGACATCTAGTGGTCAATATTTGTAACTACAACACTGCATGTAGTTTGACATCGTCTAGTCAACATTTCAGCAGATGAATGTATTTTAAGTATGATTAATCAAAATTATATTACGTTTCTTGATCATTCATGACCAAATATATTAAAATGAAAACATGTGTTTTAGCTTTTGAACATCAGACTCAAAAATGTATGTATGATGCATATTCATCCTCAGGATACACAGTAGAACATTTCCATGCTGTGATGTTTAATTCATTTCTTTTTTTTTTTAAAGATATCTTTTTTTTAATTTAAAGATAACAAGCAAGAAACATTTACATCAATTACCACCTTTTAAACAATACAAGCAAGAAAAACAGGCAAACGAAAAAAACAACAACCAGCCCGTATAATGCAAAATTAAGCAACCATATATCACAAAAGGTCTCTTTTGTGATATATGGGGGGAGAAAAACAGAAAATTTGAAACCAACACAAGACAAAAGCCCTTAAATAAAGAGTAAATGTCATTACAATAACAAGAAATAACAAACAATTTGCAAATAAAATGGCAAGATATACAAGACTTAAGGCAGTAAAGGGTAACAGCTTTTGTTACTCTTTACTGGTAATATCTGTACAAATAAGACCATAAAGGCCTACTCACAAAGTCTGTGCTTTCCAATAATGATAATAATAATAATAATGCATTTTATTTAAAAGCGCCTTTCAAAACTCTCAAGGTCACCTTACAAGCAAAAGATAAAAACTGCAAAGTTACAATATACATCAATACAATTAACATTAGAAGACAGAAGTGGAATTGTGAGATTGGGGAGGGAGAGAAGAGGGAATGATCAGACTGAATATGCCTGTTTAAAAAGATGCGTTTTGAGATGAGATTTAAAAATTGAGAGAGAGTAGTTTTGTAGTCCAATATAAGTTAAGAAGGGGTTCCATATTTTATAGACCAAAGAGGCTTTGTCTTTGAGCCAGTAGGTCATTGCCTCCAGGGGTAAGAGTTCTATTATATTTTGCACCCACAATGAGAGAAATTTAAAGCCTGTAAATAATTTTGAATTGCATTTCCTTAACCTTGGTAGTGGAGAGACAAGATAAGTCGAACCAGACATGTCTCCATTCATCATCTGAGATTACTGCACAAAAATCAGCACCCCAAAGAGACTTCAGAGGACTCACACCCTCTGCTGGTGGACAAAGAGCATTATAAAACGTGGTTATTAATTTTCGAGGGGTGGGATCCTGCAGTACTGTTTCTACAGAAGATTGAAAAAAAAAAAAAAAAAAACCTTGAATGTAGCCTTATTTTTTAGGAAACAAAGCTCAAATGGAGCCTTGAGTTGGTTAAAAAAAAATTATAATGGGATCGTCGGTGGCGCAGTGGCAAGGCGCGCGATCCCATGTATTGAGGCTATAGTCCTCGCGCGCGCGCGGGCGGCCCGGGTTCGCGTCTGGCCTGTGGCCCATCTCCCGCATGTCTCTCCCCACTCTCTCTCCCTCATTTCCGACTCTATCCACCTTCCTCCCTCTATAATAAAGGCATAAAAAGGCCCAAAATAAATCTTTAAAAAAAAATAAATTATAATACCATTAGCCACTAAGAAAGAAAGTAGAATCTACAATGCCAGGGGGAAAGTCTGGATTTAGATAAATGGGGGTAAGAGTAGAAAGTAGAAAGAGTCTTCCTGAGCCTCTAACTTTCTAATGGCTCGCCATATCTGCAAGGTGTTCAGGAGGAAATTGCCCCGCAGTCTTTCTTAAACCCATTTTTAGAAACATACAAAATATTAGAAAGAGGGATTTGGTCCAGAGGGGCAGCTAGATAGATTTCAATTCATTTCAAACCTATTCCCAAAGATACCTGCTCAGGCAAGCTAATTGGTAGCATTTAATATTGGGCAAAGAAAGGCCACCCTCTTCAATATGGATGACAACCTGCCGAACACCACCCCCGCTTCCACCTCCTCCTCCACCGCAGGTAATGAAAAGAAACGACTCCGGCCAACTCTACTCTCCAGCTCTGATTCACCCCCCAAACCACTCGGATGTACTGAGGTAAACAACATCCTACTTTCCATTGAACAAAAACTCCCCGGACTGGACAATAGAATCGCCCTAATTGAAGTTTTGCACCGCGAATTCCAATCCCTCCGCCAGAGCCTCAAATACAGTGAGGAACAAATAGACACCCTCACTGAAACAGTCCGTCAACACCCTCAACACCCAGTTCAACTCCATCGTTATGGAAAATAAAAATATGAAAGAAACAATATTAGACCTACAGGCCCCGCAGCATGCGCAACAACCTTGTCTTCGCTGGCATTCCAGAACACCAGGCAGATGACCCGGAAAAAACTGTTAAGGACTTCATGATTCACCAACTCAAACTCTCCCCTGACAACGTTACAAACATTATATTCCACCGAGTTCATCGCATGGGTCAGAAAAACACCTCCAACAACCGTCCCCATCCAACAGTCGCTAAATTCAAACACTTCAAACAGAAACAACACGTACAACGACAAGGCAGACAGCTCAAAGGAACGGACTATGGACTCAATGATCAGTTCCCAAAAGAAATCATGCTCCGCCGTAAACAACTCCATCCCATCCGCAAACTTATGATCGAACAAGGAAAAAAGGCTGTCATCTCCGTTGATAAACTCTACATAGATGGACAGTTATACCGCGATAAGGACAAAACCTCCTGGCTTTTCTAATCCACCCTCATGCTCACATATATCTGACACACACAAGACACGCACACACCTACACACACAGCCATCTACTCATCCTGATAAACAGCTCTCCCTTCCCTCTCCTGCACCACTCTAAAGCCAAACTTTTACAATACCCATTCATAGAAACTATTACCCATCATCGCACCAACGTCTCCCCGCTACCTCCAAATGCGCCCTGACCAACACTGTACTTTCCCCAAACTTGTTTCTGTGGTTGTTTTTGTTAAATGTTTGCACGCACTTACTCTTTATTTTCGTGGTAACATTCACTCTCTCTCTGTGTTTTATGTGTACAGCTTGCAGCTATGTTTCACTTCAATCAATTCCTTATTTTCTGAAAGTTTACCACTAAAAATTTTAACATGGAACATAAGGGTAATTGGTTCTCAGGCTAAAAGAATGAAAATAATTAATCACCTGGACAAACTACAAGCAGGCATGTTTATTACAAGAAACTCATCTCACTGACTCCAACCAAAATAAATTAAAATCACCACAATTTACTCATGTTTTCTCCTCAACCTACAATAGCAAACAGAGAGGGGTTTCTATTCTGATTAACAAAAAAAGTTTCATTTGTCCACAATTCCACCATCACTGATACAAAAGGACGTTTCATTATAATAAATATATCAGTCAACAATCACCCCCCATCACAATTTTTCATCCATCTACAATAACTCCAACTGTCCGATCATCACAGGAGGCGACTTTAACACAGTCATTGATCCATCCATAGACCGCAGCAATAACACAACCAAACGAACCTGCCAATTATCTGACACAATCACACAGTTTATGACTGACATGGGACTTGGCGATAGTTGGCGGCTTCAACATCCATCTACAAGACAATACTCATTCTTCTCTCCGGTTCACCCATCATTTTCACGCATTGACTTATTCCTCACCAGCAATTCAATCATATCTAATATTTGAAAATCAAAAATCCATCCCATCATTATCAGTGATCATGCCCCAGTAACATTCACATGGAATAAAACCACCCCATACAGACCCAATACCAGATAACACATCTCTCCTCAATGACCCAGAGTTTGACAGTCTCATTAGAAAAGAGTGGACATCCTTCCTAGAAATAAATGATTCCCCAAAGTCATCTCCGTCTATCATATGGGAAACAGGTAAAACAGTATTAAGAGGCATAATCATTTCATACTCCGTACACAAAAAAAGAAAGAACAGCAACAAGAAACTGAACTGGAAGAAGAAAAAAAAAAATCAAACACTTGGAGGACATCATCACCAACAACCCAACAGAATAATCACATACTGAACTTAGAAACTGTAAATTTAAAGAGCATATTGCAGGTTAAAGACAAAATTTAACTAATCATAGAAAAATACGTTAACAATGCTGTTTTTAAAGAAATTCTGAAATTAATAACCCACAGGGTCTCCTGGAGACGTTTTAGTACGTGTTCGCACGTTTTTGCTTTTTACTTCCGCATTCGGCTGTGACGTAACGTAAGGGAGTCCTGCTGAATCCCCGTCTGTTTAACATAGAAAAGCATGGATCCGAGTGTCACTCCCGTCAATAAATAGGAAGAAAATATGTATTCCTTTACATATAATGGTCCACTGGCTTATTATTATGAACCTGTTAGATGTGATAGAGAGCAGAAACAGGCAGGATTAGAGGAATAACGGCCTCAGGAGAGAAGTGAAGTTGTGGTGTGAGGAGAGACCCGGAGCAGGCGTCCTGCTGAGTGACAGGTGTCAGCTCGCCATATATGGGCGAGTGCTGTGTTCACATCAGCATATGTAAAGTTTGTAATCACATTCAATCAATTAAAAAACAATTTGTAGAAGGTGCAAGTGCCGATCATTCCCCTTTACATTGTATGGGAGTTGCTCGTAAAAACGGCAAATCTGTACAACGTATTATGGTGCCGCGCTGTGCGCGCGCGCGAGAGAGAGACAGACAGACATAGAACCCGATTACACGGCCTGTGCAAATGCAGCACTATGTCTTTATTGTTTATTCCTGATGCAGCCCATTGCTCACGTTGTTATAGAACATACAGTGTATGGTGCAGGATGCTCCTGACGTGAGTTCACAGCGCACGTAATCCACACAACAGCGCACACACTCCACAGTTTAATACGTGCACATATATTAGGCTACTACAAGAACTTTAACGTTTTAATGGGATACAGAACCGACAGACGTAAAGCTTGTGTTTCTGTTTGTTTCCAAACCGCGCGTTCCGTCTTTCCCCACTGCGCACACACGCGCGCACACACACACGGACACGCTCTCTTGCAACAGAGTTGGATTTATAATAATTTTATGACTACATATATTAATACAGACTGTCCGGTGTCTGTTACGCGCAAACTAGAGAATATAACAGAGGATTCCAGCAGATCAAATCATTAAACGCTTGTCTGCGTACATAATATTTTATGTTAAACACCCAGAGATTTAAATTACCCGTAAATTCCGTACTATTGAGCGCACCTGGATATAAGCCGCACCGGCTAAAAATAAGTAAATAAATGTATTTGTACATATATAAGCCGCACTTGATTATAAGCCGCAGGTGTCCACGCTATAACAAGAGCTATTTACACAGACGTAGGTTACCGGTAACATCCGCAAATACTGTAGCGTCCGTACGGACGTTAAAGGACGACGAGAGCGTTCAAATAATAACTTAATAACCCGATCACTGTCGGCCGTGACCACGCCGTTTACAGCGGAGAACAAAACCATAACTTGCCGTAACAATCCAACTCTCTCCCCCAGCGTTCTCTCATACAGCCACTCAACATGTTCTCGCTGGTGCATTCACTGACTCTCCACATAATCGGAATTATGAACATTTTATCAACTACTGACTTTACAACATGAACCGTTACAATACGAAGCCTAGCCGACGGTGTCTGTAACACGGCTGATGAAAAAGATGACCGTAATATATTTCACAAGAAAAAGTCCATCCATTCACTGCCTCAGAATGACTTCATTACTCACTTCCTCAGTCTCTGTTGTCGCTGTCAGTGTCATCTTAACGTGCAGCAGCTCTGTTAGCTTCTTTGACAGCCAGGTCGATCGCCTTTAACTTGAAAGCTGCATCATATGCATTTCTCCGTGTGTTTTCCATGATGAGGGTGCGTGCATGAAGCGCAAAATGACTGATATTAAGATCCGACGTGACGAAGTCAAATGTTTTTGCGGCAGAAGCTCATTGTCCCCCATAAAAAATCCATGCATTAGCCGCACCGGAGTAGAAGCCGCAGTGCTCGAAGTGTGAGAAAAAATTAGCGGCTTATAGTCCGGAATTTACGGTAATAAGGAAACGCTTTTGTGTCTGATGCCGAAATAATCAACTGTCTGTTCGATCGTTTCTGAGGTAGTGGGAATAATTCACCAAAAAACACTTTGAATAATCAAGCCACTTACACTATGCACCCGAATGTGCGCCGCGCAAGTTACAAACTATTGCAGGGAGGCATCCTGTCTGTTCTCACTCACTACCACGTATCATTACACCTCTTTAATCATGTGATGTTTTAGCCTGTTTTTTGTGCTTTAATTCTTTTGTGCTGCCTTCTAAATGTTTGTTTGTAAAGTGTTTTATGCTCTCGGTGCAAGACAAGTTCCCCCAGGGGCAATAAAGGCTTCATTCATTCATTCATTCATTCATACACTGATGCATAAAGCCGATCAAAGCAGAGTCAGAGAACGGGACTCCCTTACGTTACGTCATATGACGCGTTGTTGAAAAAAAAGCGCGTTCTAAACGGCTATGCTAAAACAGCCACTTTCTCCTCTAAATTAGAGCACTTATGTGTTGTAGAACATATTAAAAAAATAACCCACTTATTTTACAGCCATTAACAGACTATATAAAATATTAATTAAACAATTTTTTTATCCTGCAATATGCTCTTTAAATAGAATGAAATTCTGAATAAAAAACTCAATTCCAAATACATAGACTCAGACAAGAACATTTCCATCACAACAACAAATCTGGTAAATACCTATCAAATCAATGAAAGCAAAATAAAGAAAAAACAACTATTTCCACCATCAAGAACTCAGCAGGGAAGCAGAAAATAACCCAAACCATCATTTTTGAACAACATTGATTTACCACATCTCAACTGAGACCAAATCTCAGCTCTAGAAACTCCAATAACTCCTGAAGAACTTTCATCTGCACTCCATCTCATGCCCAACCACAAATCACCAGGACCTGATGGCTTCCCTGTTGAGTTCTATAAACATTTCTGCTAAATTTTATCCCCACTATTCCATAGAGTAATAACCAACATGAAACAACAGTCAAAACTCCCCCCCATATGAACTCGGCAACAATCTCACTCCTCCTCAAACCCAATAAAGACCCATCACTCCCCTCCAGCTACCGTCCTATCTCTCTCTTAAATGTAGACCTATAGATCATCACAAAAACACTTTCTCACAGAATAGAAAAAATCATCCCATCTATAATCCACCCTGATCAGACCGCTTTCATCAAAGGCAGACATTCATCCACCAACACCCGCAGACTCTTTAATCTAATGGAATACTCATCACAACAACACACACCATCCATCATTGTCATACTCGACGCAGAAAAAGCATTTGATAAAGTTAACTGGTCATTTCTCATTTCCACAATGCAAAAGTTTGGCTTTGGGGAATCATTTATTAATTGGGTTAAAATTCTCTACACTGCACCTTCAGCCACCGTCATCACAAATGGACTAACCTCACAACCATTCACACTTCACCGGGGGACTAGGCAAGGATGTCCACTCTTCCCCTCATTATTCACCATCTTCATAGAACCGTTAGCTGCAGCAATCAGACAGAACACTAATATCCATGGATTTAATACACCAAATCAACACCACAAAATCAGTTTATATGCCAATGACATACTGCTCTTTCTACAGAAGCCACATGCATCACTACAGGAAACTATCAAAACCATAGAAACAGTCAAAAATATCAGACTACTCCATAAACTGGCATAAGTCATCAATCCTCCCTCTCCATAGTCATAGTCAACAGCTGGGATGTGGCAGCCCACACACCACTTATACCTAGGTATCCACATTTCCTCCAGGCTGTCAGAGCTGTTCACCCTCAACTACACTCAATTACTTAAAACAATAACTGACACCATCCTCTGCTGGACAAACCTACCACTTTCATTAATCGGCAGGATAGCAGCAATAAAAATGACCATATTACCCAAAATAAATTATCTCTTTTCAATGATCCCATCTAAACCCACCCATTCCTGGTTCAAATCTCTAGACTCCATCATCAACAAATATTACTGGAAAAATAAAACACCCAGAATCAAACTTACAACCCTACAGAAACCCAAAACACAAGGAGGACTATCAGCACCAAACTTTCATCAATACTTTACAGCAAATCAATTACAGTACATTCAAATGGACCCACCCCCAACATTCAGACAGTACATGGTTAGACATTGAACAAACAGCATGTGACAACATCCCCCTCTCAGTCAGCCCATCCATCAAACAACACCCCTGTTTTAAATCAATAACTACATCATCAGCTCTGACAGCCTGGTGGGAATTCCACAAAATCACAAACTCAACTCTCACCATGTAAACTCACCCCAATCTGGAACAACCCCGACTTTCTCAGTAACAAAAAACCTCTCCACCTCCGCTCATGGTCAGACAAAGGCATTACACACTTACAACACATTTTTGAAAACAATAAACTGGTTTAATTTCCACAACTGGTCCAGGAGTACGGCATCAGGAGCAATCACTACCTGGAATACCTTCAAATTAAATCTATTCATGCCAAATATAACACCACAGACGTTTACTTCCATCTCCCACCATTTACCCTATAGAATTAATAAAAATCACCTCAATAAAAAAACTCTTGTCCAAAATATATAAAAATCATATCTCAATCAGACACTTCCATAAATCTATTGGTATCAAAATGGGAAAAATATCTTTTGATTGCTCCTGATGCCGACTTCTGGAACCAAATCATCCAAGATATTTATTCAATGACGAAAAATACAAACCAACAACTAATCCAGTATAAAATACTACACAGAACACACTTCACGGGAGAGAAAATGTTTAAAATGGGATTCATCAATTTGTACTAATTGCACCCAAAATATATCAGACACCTACTTTCACGCCTTCTGGCACTGCAGCCCAATTCAACAATTCTGGAACGAGGTCACTAAATCACTTTCCACCATGATGTCCCCTTCACTCTGTTTACTCTGTAACACATCACTAACAAACCTCAACAAATCAAGCAATAAACTACTTCTCACAGCCCTGACGATCGCCAAGAAAACCATCCTCATCAACTGGAAAACTAGGAACAAATCAAACATCACGCTCTGGAAAAACTTACTCATTGAACACATCTCGCTGGAAAATTCACTCATACCCACCCACAACTCAGTAGCAGAACCCCTCTCTGTTTGGGCCCCCCTCCTCAACCACTTTCAAACATGAACCCACTCTCTGTTTATCATTCACTATTAACATTATTAGCACTACTATTCTTTTTATTCACCTTCTGTTGTTTTTATTATTATTAACAATAACTATAATGGCAATTGCCTGAGAACCAATTCCCCCCTCAACACAGAAATAACATCATTCATATCTACTTCATACTCACTATCTAGTTAGCCATATAGCTCTTTCTTGTTTGTTCATTCTTTACCTTTATTTTGATATGATTACTACTTACCATTATCATATTGTTGATTATGTCTTTTGTTAGTTCTATTAATCATTTTTATTTGTATTTATTTATATTTATAATAAATCATGATTATTAATACAATTATTGCTATATAAAATTGTTAAATTCTTAGTGTGATGTACTGTATATTGACTAATATTATCATTATTTTCATATTTAATTAATTATTAAATTATTTATAATTGTAGTGATTATCTTAAATGTTACTGCATTATAGTATTATGTTATAATGATTTTCTATAATGCATTGCTTTATATTGTTACATTTTCACATTGTTTCATTATACTTTGTCATATGAATATTATAACAGCTATTATATATTTTATATACCATTTGAAGAGAAAAGTTTGTTTTGTTTCTTTATATATATATATATATATAAACTTTTTTTTTAATCCCCATCATACATTGAAATCTTATTCCCCATTCAAATATCACCACATACCCACTGAATTCATATGAACTCTGACTGCAAGCTTTGTCTCTGTCCGTTTTTTGTATGTCTATTCACTGTATGTTTAAGGTTTATAAAAAATAAAAAAATAATTAAAAAACAGGACAAAATGGTATCTGTACTTAATAGAAATGCTATATCAAGTGATGAAGACTATTAAATCTTAAATCTTTGAGAATGCACGAAACAAACACATTTTCAGATGTGGATACTCCCTACAAAATGTGCAAATGTTTTTCTGAACAACATTACCTTGTCAAGCCTACGGAAGTTTTCTTAGGGTATAGAGGTGACACAGCAAGGAAATAGTGAAAATTGACTCAAGTGCTGGTTGTAGACACTTGCCTGTATATCTCAATTATCGACACAATAAAGTTTCTCTTCGAAAGTGAAAAGATGCAGAGCCTCTCGAAGCAATGTAACAAAAGCGTTGATGGTAAAATGTGTGATTTTTGTGATAGTACACACTTTGCAAATCATACATTATACAGGAGGTATCCCTCTGCTATAAATCCAACTTTATTTTGAGGACTTAGAAACAACTAATCCTTTGGGTAAAAAAAAAAAAAAAAGGAAGCTGTGTACTTTTGCTTGAGAAACTTACCTGTGGAATTTAACTCTCCCCTTGCAAATGTGACAGGGCGGGCGAGGTGATTTTGGATTTTCTGTAAAAAAAAAAAAAAAAACTACTGACAATGCCACCTGGGGACTTGCACCCCAGGAAATACACAAATATTGGAACCAAATTCACCAGAAAATAACCAGTTCGAAAAACTGAAGAGGCAGAGTCGTTTTACCAAAATATAAAAAGGTATTTACTATAGTGAATCAAAAGGAAACAAAATGCAAGGTAGGTTGAACTGAAGCTGTAGGGAGGGAAAACTAAACACAATGACCAAATACTAATAGGTGAATTAAAATAATTGTTTATTTTAATACAAACTAAAATAGTCAAAATCAAATTTACTAGATATATTAAAACACTAATCAAAAAAAAGGAATAAACCAAAACTGAGCTTAAGCCACTTAGTTAAGAGGCAGACTACGCTGAGGAATGTGCTACCACATACTCACCGTTGTGCGGCACAGCAAACCTCACAACAAACCAAAAACGTCAGTGCCTTGTATTAGTGACCCAGTGCTCTTAACTCATGCGAAGTGGAGGAACCTCACCCTGGGTGACTAGCCTCTAAACATAGTGGCTCAGTGGAAGAAAAACACAATAAATTAAACCAAAAAGAGTAGAAAAAGAACAACTTGAGTTGGTGGCAAAACTAAAGCAAATTAAGATCAAAACTGAGTCAAAATTAGGCAAAACAGGGGCAAAACAACAGCAGTTAAAGCACCTAAAAAAAGAACGAAACCATTAATAAAAACGCTGGTAGAGTGTAAATTAAAACCAAGCCACCCTACTCACCAGGAACCCTTCCAAACAAATGCCAGGCCATCTCAGGCACTCAGGTGCATGAAATATGCTGGCCTGATTAATGAGCAAAGGGGGAGGGGGCGGGTGAGAGGCTGTGTTCCAGAGCAGATAGATAGAGATAGATGATAGATAGATACTTTATTGATCCCGAGGGAAATTCAAGAGCAGCATGGTTGGACTCTACCACACAAACATTAACCTTTGTCTACTCTTTAATTCTATGGGCCGAGACAAATACGGCTCTGGCAAAATATTTGAACCGTTGTTAAAAGATATTCGATTTCTTGAAACAGAAGGAATAGAGGTTAAAATTCTGGGTCAGAGTTTTTTGCTCCATGGTACAGTCTGCCTATTAACTGCTAATAATCTTGTTTGCCATTCACTTGGAGGATTTTTAGAAAGCTTTTCAGCAAACAAATTTTGTCATTTCTGTCTAACTGACAAACAAGCTTCCCAGCATGTGTTTGATGATGATGACCAGGACATTCATACTCAAAAGCTTTAACTGGTATTAAAGAGGATTCCTGTTTAAACTCGCTCAACTGCTTTCATATCACTGCAAATATTTGTGTAGATGTTATGCATGACATTTGGGTGTAGCAGGGTGTAGCTGTACTTGAATTACTTGAAGTCAAACTGATGTTGCAAAATTTCATCTATGAAAAAAAGTTGTTCACATTAGAGCAGTTTAATGACAGACTGGTAAGCTTTGATTATGGTTTTGCAAATGAGAAAAACAGACCAAGTGTCATTGTTAACTTGAGAACCTCAGAGAATCCCAGAAAACAAAATGCCAGTCAGATGTGGTGCCTTTACCCCTCTTAATAGGTGATTTCATAAATGAACAGGATCAACATTGGAAATTATTCCTGAAAGAAATATGCAGCGTAGTTTTTGCCCCTGTTGTTAGTGTAGTTTCTTAAGTTCTCCTCCTTTGACGATGATGTGTAGATGATGAAGAAATATCCGCTGACACTGACTTGCTTGTAATGTAAGACATTTATTTACAAAGACAAGAAACAGCATCAGTCCAGGTTAACCATGGTACCTGGGAGAGTCACCAGCCAAATGTGATCCCTCATGAACAAAGAAAAGACCCTAGTATTTATGCAGCATTGGTCAACAACATCAGGACATTTACGACTTCATTTAGGCTTTGATCATTCAGGTGTGCCTCTCCTACAGTCCTGCACCCCCTGTGGTTCCTCCGGACATATGACTTCAAAGGTTATACAGGTCACCATGAGGTGACTTTCTCCCCCAATATATCCTAAGTGTCTGTTCTCATTTCAATACTAAATTGTTTATCTTTCACAGTCTTAAGGAATGACCCCAAATAGACCCCTTCATTGTCTTTGATGTTAAACCTATCTCTAACCTTAAGAACACCATTTGTCCCACCAATAGCTCACATGTTACAGCAGCATACTTACACTTCACATACTTATTTATATTACATTATGTCGCATGTAAAATACACTTCATTAGCAATGTACTTAGTGTATTTTTAAAGCAGTTGATCATAGAACACCATCTTTTGTTCAAGAGTCTGTATCCAGACAGGTCGCTTATGGAGTCGCTAACCCCAAAACATCATTTTATGACTCACTATTGGTGCACTAATTGGTACTCCCCCCTGAACTGCTACCTTATCATGGTGGGGGACTTTGAGCACCCGAATGACCCTAGGAGCTATGTTGTCGAGGGCTTTGAGCCCCCAGCAGGGTCACCCAAGGCAAACAGGTCCTAGGTGATGGGTCAGACCAAAAGCAGTTCACAAAACTCCTATGATGGAAATAAGAGCAAGGACCGTGACATCGCCCGGCATGGCAGAGCCGGGGCCCCACCCTGGAGCCAGGCCTGGGGTTGGGGCCCGCAGGAGAGCGCCTGGTGGCCAGGCTTTTGCCCGTGGGGCCCGGCCGGGCTCAGCCCGAAAGGATGACGCGGGCCCGTCCTCCTGTGGACTCACAACCCGCAGAGGAAGCCGTAGGGGTCGGGTGCAAAGTGGATTGGGCGGCAGTCGACAGCGGGGGCCTCAGCGAACCGATCCCCGGACGCAGCTTCTGGTGTTTGGGACGTGGAACGTCACCTCACTGGGGGGAAGGAGCCTGAGCTTGTGCAGGAGGTTGAGAGGTACCGGCTAGATATAGTCGGGCTCACCTCCACGCACTGCTTGAGCTCTGGAACCCAGCTCCTCGAGAGGGGCTGGACTCTCTACTCCTCTGGAGTTGCCCGCGGTGGGCTGGTGTGGGCTTGCTCATAGCCCCACAGCTCAGCCGCCAGGTGTTGGAGTTCACTCCGGTGAACGAGAGGGTCGTGTCCCTGCGCCTTCGGGTAGGGGACAGGTCTCTCACTGTCGTCTCGGCCTACGGCCCGAACGGCAGTGTGGAGTACCCGGCCTTCTTGGAGTCCCTTGGAGGGGTGCTGGACAGTGCTCCGACTGGGGACTCCATTGTTCTACTGGGGGACTTCAATGCTCACGTGGGCAACAACAGTGAGATCTGGAGTGGGGTGATTGGGATGAACGGCCTCCCTGATCTGAACCAGAGTGGTGTTCTGTTATTCTGTGCTAGTCACAGTTTGTCCATAACAAACACCATGTTCGAGCACAGGGATGTCCATAAGTGCACGTGGCCCCAGGACTCCCTAGGCCGGAGGTCGATGATAGACTTTGTGGTCGTGTCATCTGACCTTCAGCTGTGTGTCTCGGACACTCGGGTGAAGAGAGGGGCTGAGCTGTCAACTGATCACCACCTGTTGGTGAGTTGGATGCGCTGGCAGGGGAGGAAGCCGGTCAGACTCGGCAGGCCCAAACGTTTAGTGAGGGTCTGCTGGGAACGTCTGGCTGAACCCTCTGTTAGCGAGGTCTTCAACTCCCACCTCCGGACGAGCTTTTCACAGATCCCGGGGGAGGCTGGGGACATTGAGTCCGAGTGGACCATGTTCTCCACCTCCATTGTCAAAGCAACTGCTCTGAGCTGTGGTCGCAGGGTCTCTGGTGCCTGTCGTGGCGGCAATCCCCGAACCCGGTGGTGGACACCGGAAGTAAGGGAGGCCGTCAAGCTGAAGAAAGAGTCCTATCGGGCGTTGCTAGCGCATAGGACACCTGAGGCAGCTGACAGGTGCCGGCAGGCCAGGCGTTCCGCAGCCCGGGCGGTCGTGGATGCAAAAACTCGGGCCTGGGAGGAGTTCGGGGAGGCCATGGAGGAGGACTTTCGGTCGGCCTCGAGGAAATTCTGGCAAACCGTTCGTCGCCTCAGGAGGGGGAAGCAGTGCTTCACCAACACTGTTTACAGTGGAGGTGGGGAGCTGCTGACCTGGGGATGTAGTCGGACGGTGGAAGGAATACTTCGAGGATCTCCTCAATCACGTCTTTCACTGAGGAAGCAGAGGCTGAGTTCTCAGAGGTAGACTCGTCCATCACCCAAGCCGAAGTCACCGAGGTAGTTGGCAAGCTCCTTGGTGGCAAAGCTCCAGGGGTGGATGAGATTCGCCCTGAGTATCTTAAGTCTCTGGATGTGCAGGGGCTGTCATGGTTGACACGTCTCTGTAACATCGCGTGGAGGTCGGGGACAGTGCCTCTGGACTGGCAGACCGGGGTGGTTGTCCCTCTTTTCAACAAGGGGGACCGGAGGGTGTGTTCCAACTACCGAGGAATCACACTCCTCAGCCTCCCTGGGAAAGTCTATTCCAGGGTACTGGAGAGGAGTTGGCTGTTAGTCGGGCTGCAGGGCTGCCCTTTGTCACCGGTTCTGTTCATTACTTTTATGGACAGAATCTCTAGGCGCAGCCAGGGGCCAGAGGGGGTCCGGTTCGGGGACCACAGGATCTCGTCTCTGCTTTTTGCAGACAATGTGGTCTTGTTGGCTCCATCGAACCTGGACCTCCAGCGCGCACTGGGGCGGTTCGCTACCGAGTGTGAGGCGGCTGGGATGAGGATTAACACCTCTAAATCTGAGGCCATGGTTCTTGACCGGAAAAAGGTGGTTTGCCCTCTTTGGGTCGGTGGGGAGTCCTTGCCCCAGGTGGAGGAGTTTAAGTATCACAGGGTCTTGTTCACTAGTGGGGGGAAGATGGAGCGTGAGATCGACCGACGGATCGGTGCGGTGTCTGCAGTCATGCGGTCGCTGTATCGTGGTGAAAAAGGAGCTCAGCCGAAAGATGAAGCTCTCAATTTACCGGTCGATCTTCGTTCCTACCCTCACCTATGGTCATGAGCTTTGGGTCATGACCGAAAGAACGAGAACAAAAGCGGCCGAAATGGGCTTCCTCCGTAGGGTGGCTGGGCGCACCCTTAGAGATAGGGTGAGGAGCTCGGTCACCAGGGAGGAGCTCGGAGTAGAGCCGTTACTCCTTCACATCGAGAGGAGTCAGTTGAGGGGGTTCGGGCATCTGGTCCGGATGCCCCCTGGACGCCTCCCTAGGGAGGTGTTCCGGGCATGTCCCTCCGGGAGGAGGCCTCAGGGTAGACCCAGGACACGCTGGAGAGACTATGTCTCTCGGCTGGCTTGGGAACGCCTCGGGCTCCCACCGGAAGAGCTGGAGGAGGTGTCTGGGGTGAGGGAAGTCTGGGTGTCTCTGCTTAGACTGCTGCCCCCGCGACCCGGCCCCAGATAAGCGGCAGAAAATGGATGGATGGATGGACTTTTGGTGCCTGATGATTAAGTTTGGACCACTTCTGAAATTGTGGTGTATGAGATTTGAAAGTCAGAGTGGTCCCCTGACAAGGTATGCTCATGTTGTGTGTAATTTCATAAACATTTCACAGACTTTGGCTTATAAGAATCAAGTCCAAAGTATGTTTAATGGGAAATTTAATGATCCACTAACAAAAAAAGTGACAGTCTCAAATGCATTTCCTGTTATCGTTGGATCTTTAGAAAAAAGTGTTTGTTTCATTGAAAATTTAAAAGCAGTTGGGTTCGATATTGATTCTTGCAGCACTATTCATGTTTCTCATTCTCTCTGTGTTCTTGGCATAACATATAGAACTGGTTGTGTTCTAGCTTTAAACTGTGATTTAAGAGGGGAGCGGACCTTGTGCACATGGTTCCTAACTGTGAAAAGGAAGAGGTGCTCATATTTCTTAAAATTTTAACTGTGAAATACTTTGACGATCATCTGTATTCATATGTGGTGGAGCGAAATGATGAGTACAGATTGATCAATGTGAAAGATGTAGCAGACTTCAGACTGCAAGACTTGCACTTACCTTTCACTGGAAACCAACTGCATATAAATCCCAGATACAAATTAATTTTGTAAATTTGCATAATTGTATAGTCCTCTCTTTGAAATATGAAAGCCAACCACTTGTTCAAATTTGGAAAGGCAGCTATTGAATGGTACCAACCTGCCTATGGTCCTGCAGATTTATGACAGTGTGATCCTCTGTAGTGATCATTTGGAGGCTAGCCCATTGTTCTTTATGAATTGTTTCTGACTTAGAAGATGTAATGAATTTATGAAACTTGATTCAAGGGCAAGTTTGTCAAATGGTTGCAATAAACATTTAATTGCATTAAATTTATTGTTTTGTTGACATTTTAGTTTTAATTTAGCATAGCATTTAGAGAAAAAAATATATAAAAACACACCTGTGTTGACTTTGTGTTATTTATAACACATAGATGTGTTGAAATAATAACACAGAACAAGTGTTAAAATTATTGACACAATGGTTGTGTTAAAAGTAACATAAAATGTGTTGTCCTTAACTAGACACACAGGTGTGTTAAAAGTGAACACATGATGTGTTGATTTTAACATGTGTTTTAAGAGTGTAGGAGCATAATAAAAATAGATAAAAACAATATGTATATGTGAACATACACACACACATAAATAAGGATAAGTTAAAAGGATCAGTAAAAACCTAGTTTAAAAAAGTTAATCTTTTTTTCTCTGCGGACCTTAGGGTCATCGGCAGACTGTTCCACAAATGAGGGCCATAGCTCAATGCAGCATCCCCGTGGGTCTTGTTCCTGGTTTGGGGAACAATTGAAAGGCCGGTCCACAAGGGCTGAAAAAATCAGGTCAGATTTTTCCAGTAATTGGAGAGTTAATAGGTTTTTTTGGGGGGGAAGACCAGCGAGCAGGGCATTACATTAATCCAGCCAACAGGATATAAAAGCATGCATTAGCATCTGCGCGCTTGCCTGAGAGAGAAGGGGGCTATGTTCTTTGTGGTGTTTTTAATGTGAGAGGTTGGGCATAAAATAGACCCTTGTGGAATCCCACATAATGGAAGGGAAGTCGAGTGTGCCAAATCATCTTTAATTCTGCGGATTAAAGGCAGGGGTCGTTTTATAAAGACCAGAGAGGGCTGGAGTCATACATATGCCCAGTTAGACAAACCCAGAAGGGGACCATCAGAAAGAGGCAGAGCTATCTGATGTCCAACATGTATTATGAGTTAGGGGCATAGTGTCATATCTACTAGATAATGTTCCCTGTTTGTTTTCCTTATGTTTGCTTTGTGTTTGTTGGTTACTTGCCCTATGTCTCATGTCAGATTTGTCATTTCCTAAACGTCCTTCATTGTCTCCCACGTCTGTGATTACCTGATGTGTTCCACCTGTGTCTTATTATGGCCATTCCCCTTAGGTCTCAAGTCTGTGGGTTTGTTCGGATTCTCCCTCCTATCCACTTTCACTAGCATTTTTTCCTTAATCCCGGAAGCAGTTAAGTGGCGGCCCTGATATGAGTCATTCGAATTCTCTAAAAGTTAAGGAAAGATGGCTCAATGCTTCCTTTATAACCTCCTTTAGCATAGGAAACACTGGACCATCCTTTACGAAAGGAGATAAGAAAGTGCCGCCCCACAATTCATTGCGGCCGCAACTTTTAAAACGACTCGCGCATCCGACCCACATCCAAGCGTTCACGAAAACTAACGATCTGTCAGAGGAGAAATGTGGAGACAATCTGCACATTGATTTGACTTATAATTATTTACAGCCTTTGTATTTATTTCATTTCTTTTTATTGTGTGTGAAGAAGGTGAACATTGCTTTTATACATTCTTGTATCAGGTTTGTGGAGATGATTTGCTGTTATTTGATGATGATTTAATATGTGAAATTGTAATAGGCCTATAAAACCTTGTTTATAAAAAAAGAAAAGGAAAAGATACGCAGATCATAGGTTTGCATTGTAATAATTGACCTTAACTTTAAACTATCTTAAATCCAGAGGTAAACTCTGAACGTGATGTTGATGTTATAAAACCATCAAAGTGAAGTTTCCTGGTATCTAATAAAGCCTTCCTTTTATTTTTATTCACACCCTGTGGTTTTTAGGATTATTTCACTGGTAAGAAGGCACAGGGGAAACATTTGTAGATGAGCTTTTTGTAGTCCATTTTCTGTAAATTCCACCACGGCAGACTCGCGTCACTAACCTCCATCGCGATCGCCTTTTCCTAAGTCCTTTATGAATTCTCCTAACACCTTTCCTTAAACCTGTGACGTTTTCACGGGGTTAAGGTAAAGTGGATAGTGAAAGTAGATAGGAGGGACAATCCAAATGCACACTGTGTGTTCCCTTCCTTCTGAGCCAGTTTGTCTTGTCAACGTCCCAGCCTTATTTTTTCTCATATAGCTTCCTTGTGTTTTTCCGGATAGTTTTCTTGCCTCTTGACTTCTGATTTGGATACCTCTGCCTGTTCTGACTGAGTGTACCGACCTGTGATTGATTAAAAGGAACTGAACTTTGAATTGTGTTTGAGTCCTGCATTTGGGTCCATCCTTTGGTTCAGCGTGACACATAGCCTCTGATTTGGTGTAATTAATTTTATAGCCTGAGAACCACCAGAAACTTTTAAGATGCAGACTTCAGGGTTGCTTAAAAATAACAAATTATAGAGCTAAATTATATGCTTAAAGGGACCTGTCACCGGAGGATCACTCCGTATCGCCTCTGCCAAAAGCTCTATTGCAAGAGCAAACAAAAGCGGGGAGATAGGACACCTCTGCGGGGTGCCACACCCAACCACATGCCACACCCAATTCCAGCCAATTTTCAGAACTGATGCTCAAGGAGAGTCATATAAAAGACAAATCAATTTAATAAAGTTATATCCCAGGTTGAATTTGGACAATACATTCAATAGACAAGGCCACTCAACCCTATCGAAAGCCTTAGTATTCAATCTACTGCCAAACTGGATGTGGTTCAGCAACCTCCTAACATTATTATAGGAATTTCTACTTAAAATGAAGCCAGTCTGATTTACTGAAATGAAGTCTGGAAGATTTTTTTCTAATAGAGTAGCCACAATTTTTGCAATAAGCTTCCTGTCAACGTCAAGCAGGGCAATTTGCCTATATGAAGAGCAATCTTCTGTTGGTCGGCCTGTTTTCAAAATTAACGAAATGTTGGTATCCATCATTGTGTCTGGGAGATGACGAGATTCAATGAATGAGACAAAACTTTAAGTAGAGAATCAACCAACAGGCTCTGAAAAGTTTAAAAAAATTCAGGGGTTAGGCTATCTCGCCCTGGCGCCTTGTTTTGCAGATCATTAATAGCACAAAGAACTTCCCCACCTGAAATGGGCCTGTTCAACAAATGCTTCTGAGCCTGGGAAGCTTGAGGTAGATTGACAGCTGACAGAAACGTATGCATCAGGGTTTCACAGTTAGGCTCAGCATCTGATTTATGTTAAGAATGGTAGAAAGCCCAAATGCAGCTATTAGCCTGACAGTTTTCCTCTTTTTTGAATGAGTTTGGTAAATATTTAATAAGTTACCAAATTCATGCATTTTGTGTTAAGCATAAAAAAACGCATTTCTGGCCCCCAAAAGTAACAACAAGGGTGTCGAAGGCAGCAGCCGTGGTGTCTATTTGAGATCTCAACTCATCCGAAGGATTAGAATCAAATTCCATCTTTAGTTTATCTAATTGATCTTCCAAAATATTCTTCTCTGCACCCCTCTATTGTTTCAAAAAGGTAGAAAAAGATATTTTACCCAGTGATACAGCCATTGCTGTCTCCTATAGTACATTAGGAGAGTGTATGTCTGGGTTCCCCTAGACTGGAGACATAACAAGAGATATCTGGAGTATCATTCTCAGCCATTAAAATCTTAAACCTGCTCTGTAAAATATTGAATGAACTCTGTATTCCTAAGAATAGAAAGACATTTTTAAAAAGGCATTCTGCTGGAGGACGTCTTTCTTTGCTAGACATATCCAAAAACAACGGGGAATGATCTGAGATAATACTACCAATTGAACATGAAACTACTTTCTGGAGGGCATGCCTTGGTGTAAAAAAATAGTCTATCCTGGAGGGGGATTTGTGTACCTTAGAGTAGAAAGTATATTGTCTGTCTGTGGGATAAGGAGTCCTCTAAATATCAACCCTATATTGCTACAGCAGCCTGATAAGGACCGGCTTGTTCCAACATTAGATTACGATTGTGGGAGTGGTTACGTTACTGGTTTGAGATTATAGTTACATTTAGTTAAATTAGCCTTAACACAAACCCGAAAAATGCACGACAACGCCACCTTGGGAGTTTCCCCCAAGACATTAATTGGATGCTACAGTAACAAGTCTAGAAGGCACTCAGGTTCGTTCCACTATAAGGCAAGAGATGTGGTTTCATTTATCAAACAGATATTACATTTTATTATTACAAAATCACTTTAAAAAGGCAATTAAAACCAAACACACAGAGGGTGGAAGAAATCAAAGGGACGCTTACAGATGCTGAGGCTTACCAACAGTGAAATGGATTTGATGAGGGGTGAGAGGGATTCCGAAGAACTAAAAGTGAAAAGCACCCCAATCACACGTGAGAGTCATTCACACACACTTTCGTGAGACCAAAATAAAGACCAGGAATACACAGGATCAGTAAAATAGGAAAGGCTGTATCATGCTCTGATATAGGAGCAGGAGGATCCAACCACTCTTCAGTTAATAAGATACAATCTCAATAAAGCCGTTAGCATACTGGTGGCTATGGAATTGTGTAGTTTTTGTTCCCCTTCTCTTTCACCAGTGAAGAACTTTTAAACATTGGACAGTTCTCTGCTGAACTTTTTTCACTGGTTCTCATTGAACCAGAAAGTTACGCAGAAATTCTATGTGTAAGGATGTGTGCCAGCTCTTCAAGAAAAAAAATCAGGAAGGCTCCATGACCAGACAGTGTGTCCCCCTCCTGCCTAAGAGTCTGTGCTAAGCAGCTGGCCATCATCTTCACACAGATCTTCAACTCATCACTGGAGCTGTGCGAAGTGTCCTCTTGCTTCAAAAGCTCCACCATCATCCCAGTCCCAAAGAAACCTGCCATCACAGGACTCAATGAATATAAACCCGTTGCCCTGACATCTGTGGTAATGAAGTTCTTTGAGAGACTGGTGTTGAGTCACCTGAAGGACATCAAAGGCCCCCTGCTGGACCCTCTGCTGTTTGGAGGAAAACTGGTTGGTAAAGGATGCAGTCAACATTGGATTGAGCTACATCCTGCATCATCTCAACTCCCCAGGGGATCTACACTAGGATCCTGTTTGTGGACTACAGCTCTGTGTTTACAGTTTTTCTCAATTGTTTTGGTACATTTTTCAGATCAGAATTGAAATTCTTAAAATTATCTGTTTTATCTTAACATTATTATGTAACTTGTGCACATTTCTCATTTCGTTGAACAAGTTGCAAATGCTTTAGTACATCCATGCAAATGATTATGTACAATTCTTTGCTGTTTCCTATATTATCAATTGCTGTGCAAGGTTTTTTGCACTGTATGATTTTCTTCTGCTATCCTGCTGTAACACTGTAAATTTCTCCGCTCGCGAGATGAATAAAGGATAGGTCTCTATTGAACAGTATCACCCCCTACAATATTTAGGCATTAGTACATAGCATCAGTCTTTACATGCAAATTTTGAACACGTTGTATTAATAAGTCAAGAATTTTTCTATGTATTTCCATTCAACTTTTTTTCTAAATCTGTCCTGACTTTGTAAATTGTTAATTGTTTATTGTAACTTTCTCTAATGAATCAATCAACTGGCAAGTATATATATTGGCGGAGCAAAACACAATATTACACTTTCTGACAATGGAAGGAGAAAGAAATGGATGGGGTCAACAGCCAAAGAGAAGAGGAAGAAGAGTTGGGAGGCAAAACAGAGGACGAGGCAGAAGAGGCTGAGGACATATGTGCATTCCTGATGAGATAAAAGCCACACTTGTAGACCATGTTCTCAATCATGGGCTTACAATGGCCGAGGCTAATCGAAGGGTGCAGCCAAACGTTGGAAGAACGACTGTGTCCTCAATCATTCAGACTTTTCATCAACACAACAGGTATGCAATCTAACAATAGGCACTATGATGTAATACTGTATACTTTCTGTAATGCTTAATACACGTTACAATATACAGTAAGTATACTTTATGTAAACAGTAAAAAAATTTGCTCAATTTTGTGTTTTGAATTACTATTTTTTTTTCCACATAGGAGTGCAAGACAACCCTGCCAGGGGTGGTAGAGGGCCCCTTTTCACACCTGAACAGGAGGAGGCTATTTGCACCATGGTTGTAGAAAACAATGCCATAAGACTAAGGGAGATACAGAGTGCCATTATAGAGGAAAACAACATCTTAACATCCAGTCAGCATCTCAACTATTGTCAGGGTGCTGAAAAGACACCGAACAAATATAAAGCAGCTGTACACCGTTCTATTTGAAAGAAACGGTGAAAGAGTGCTGCACTACCAGTATGTACAAGTAAGATCTGTATGAGCAAGCAGCAACTGTACCTCACAGTCAACAGTACAACATTGTATAGTCCTATACAGTACAGTGACTTTTACACATTTGCTATGACTGTAGAAAAGAAGATACATTATGCGCTGTAAGTGATGTAACTGTATCTTGCCCAAAATGAAAATGCATGTAATTCATCAAACTCATTATGTGTCTTGTGGATATAGGGTATGATGGAACTGGAAGCAAGTGAACCGCAGCACAGCTTCATCAACATGGAAGGGCGGGAACATAGTGCTGCTATCTCTGAGAATGGTGTACTAAGGCACATTCCCTGTCTTGTCACCTTTTTAGACACTCTCTACAGGGATCTTATCCCTGAATAAGAGAGGGGTCAGATTGCAGATGACCTGCCAAAGTACGTGATGGCTTGGGACAATGTCAGTTTCCATCACTACAACATCATCAGGCAATGGTTTGTGGCCCATAACAGGATACTGAAGGAGTTCCTCCCACCCAACTCCCCATTCCTTAATCCCATGGAGGACTTTTTCTCAGCATGGGGATGGAAAGTACATGACCGCCAGCCACATACACAGATGACCCTTCTTGCTTCCATGGATGCAGCGTGTGATGACATCACAGCAGATGCTTGCAGAGGCAGGATAAGACACTCTAAAGGATCATTTTCATGCTGCATAGCAAGAGAAAATATTTGTTATGATGTGGAGAAGTTGTGGCCCAACAGAGAGGAACATCAGGAGGTGTAGGAGGACTGCACTGTAATTCCTACAGCACTGCATGTACAGTTTTCCCTGGAGAAATTGTCCTATGTTTACATTTCTACTTTTGCTTCTTTTTTTTTTCTTTGCACTATGCAGCGCTGTCTTTTCTTTTCTGTATCACAATGATGTGGTCTGTCAACAAATTACTGTAGAAACAATACAAGTATGAATGTGAATTTTGTCCAGTCTCTTACATTTAAACTCCCACATACACTATGGTGTAACCCAGGGGTCCTCAATTGGCGGGCTCAGGTCCAGATCCGGACCCAAATGTAATGAAATATGGACCAAAACAAATAACCATATTCCAATTTTGTGTCCAATCACATATCTATCCCATGCCCAATTAAAATGTCATATCAGCTGTTGTTTAACATCACTATGGCACCTCATAGTGGTCATGAGTGCTTTTAATTTTTCTTCCACAAGTGCTTTTTTCCTCTGCAGGAAGTTAGTTTTAAGTTGGATATTTGGCAGACGTTTGCTCTGCTTTGCTCCGGTAAACACATCGAACCTCCAACATAAAACTGACTTCACCGCGGTCACACAGGTCATCATTAGCTACAACAACTAGTCAGATTTGCGAACGGTACCTGTTCTTTAGTAAAGCAAAAATCATGGCGTGCTCCAAACTTGACAAAAAGCGAGAGGTGGAATCTGAAAATTAGGAATTTAAGACAGAGTGGACCGACAAATAATTTTGCTGCCTGTGGGGAGCATGAAACCGATATGTACACGTCACTATTTCAGACCCTGGACAGATTAGAAATTTGGTGAGTTTCAAATTGAGTACCCTTGGGTGTAACCTCAGATATACAATGAATGTTCATCAAAACTTTAGCCATAGTTTACGTCACAACATCCCTCCAAAGTAAGTGGCACAAGCACAAGGACACTGACATGTTCATTAACGCGGATATTTACTTTTGAGAGATGATTTTGAGCAGGAGAATGATGTTTGAAAGTAATCCATGGTGTTTTGCTATTTGTACTAACTGTTTTAAGGAATGCAATTACTGTTTTGCAAATGTCAAGGATGATTAGTGAAATTTACCAAAGCGACTGAGAAAAACTGTAACACCATCATCCCAGATATGCTTCTCCAGAAACTCACCCAGCTCACAGTTCCAGCCTCAACCTGTCAGTGTATCACCAACTTCCTGACTGGCAGGAGGCAGCAGGTAAGGCTGCCCAGACAATCAGTACTGGCGCCCCCCTGGGGTGTGTTCTCTCCCGACTGCTCTTGTCCCTCTACACCAATGACTGCACCTTAGGGGACCCTTCTGTGAAACTCTTTAAGTTTACAGAAAACACCACCGTCATCAGTCTCACCCAGGACGGTGACAGGAGGTGGAATAGCTGGCTCTCTGGTGCAGTCAGAACCCTCTGGAACTGAACCCGCTCAAGACTGTGGAGATGACAGTGGGTGACAGAAGCTTAACTGTCACTTTGAATGTACATATATGATTTAATTCAAATGATTATCTACATAAACTCTATATTTAAATACTTAAGTTACTTCATCTTCCTTTTGCACAACTCACTACTGTACTATTATCTTATTTAGTCTTGTACATTAGTCTTTAATTAACCGTTTACATTTTTAGCTAATTGTTATTGTTTAATGTTTACAGTGTACAGAGAGAGCATAGTCTACCGAAGTTAAATTCCTTGTGTGTTTAACATACCTGGAAAATTAAGCTTATTCTGACTCAATTGCTGTTTTCAGGTTTTCAAAGCTTCTCACACTGTATTTAGATCAGATTTAATAGCTCTGTCATTCAACAGAGCGCTTAGAAATAATGGTCTATAATAAATCACTCTTATTCTCTGTGGAATGAAACAGACATCCTGTGTTTGCATTTTATTGTTGAGAGAAATGGAGGTGAATTCACCGCTGGCAGGAGAAGGTCCTTTCCTTACTGTTTCCAAGTATACTCATCAGCAAAACATTGAATACTTTTGGTCAGAGAATACTTTTTAACCTGATCTTTCTGCTTATGAGCATATTTAGTGCTTTATACATAACATATGAAATGTTGAAAAATGAAAACGTTTCATAAGTTTAAATGTATTTCTATTCAGTACAAAGTTTATTTTCTACAAGGACAGGAAAAACGGGGACAGGAAACTTTCTGTAACTTTCTGTATCAGAAAGTAATATTGCTCAAAGAGATAATTCGTACTCACCTGTAGAATGTATTTGTTATGTATATAATGGCTATGTCAACAGGGAGGAACAAGCTTAAACAGAGATACTCTCTGAGGGACCTTGAAAATGATGCAAAGACTCAGCTACTTGTCTGACTGCCAAGTGATGACATTTCAGCCAACAAAAGCTGAGAGGCTTGTCTTTTCATTTAGACAAAGACACAAAATTATTTGTACGTCAATCAAACTGCTAAGAAGGATCAGTGTGACAGCACCCAATCTAGATTGATTTCACTGCAGATAAGGATCTTCAAATCTTTCTTTGCTGAGAGACTAGTTTTCATCTTTGTTTCAATTAAATAGAGGGGTTAAAAAAGCAGGATTATTCCTCTTCTTCTATGACATTATGCGCGTAGTTGATTATTAACGGTATATCTGTTTTTAAATTGTATTGTTTTATCTTAGTTAGATATCTTCGAATGAACATTTCCATGTTATTAGTTAGAACTGGCTTCTTATCATGTTTGCATTCTTGTGATCTGCATAATCATCCTACATAGAGCCACTTAAGTTTATATTGGTTTGATGGTAAACACAATGAAAATATAGTGCCGCCTTTTTCTATGCCACAGTTCTTACATTTTCCTGTATGAAAATGTTGTGTATTGATATACACTGCTCACAATAAGTTCTATTATTATTTATTTGAGTGCTTTTGGTACGAATTTTAATGAAGTAATAGTTCTCTTTGATATTACTATTAAAGAATGAGAAGAATCACCATCTTCATGAGTGCAATATTTATTAACCCAACAATTTAGACAATAACAAAGACAGCCCTAAATAACCAACATTTTTAAAGTCAGTAGCGGGTGTTTCCACCATTTGCCGCAATGACTGCTTGACAACGATGTCTCATGCTCCTAACTAGCCTCATGATTTTGTTCTGAGGCAATGCATTTTACTCCTCCACAAGTGCTACACGCAGTTCTGTTAGGTCATGTGGGGGTGGGGTACGAGCATCCAGTTGCTGCTTCAGGTGCTCCCAGACATACTCTATAGCAGGGTTTCTTAACCATAGGGCCGCGGCCCTTCGAAGGGCCGCGAGCGCCACCTGCAGGGCCGCAAGGGGATAATATGTTTGCATCTGTGGGCCGTAAGGGCCGTGATCGTTGGCCTGCAGTATACTCTCCGACCACCAGAGGCAGTATCATCAGTTAGAAGTAGTGGAACTTTACAACGCGACACGCGCGACACTCAGCAGTATAACCACTTCCTCCACAACATCCTGTTTAGCGGCTAGTTCTCCCAGGTCTTATCTAAATGCTGCATATGGTCGCCCTGTGCTTGGGTAAAGGTTGAACTATTTGCCGCAAGTATTCGTTGCTCTTTTGGCGGCGACATACACGATGTATCATATCAAGGTTCTGTTTTAAAAGACGATACAACGCCAATAGCTGCTGCACATAGCCGCCGCCATTGTTGTTTGTTGTCGACTACTGCGCATGTCCAAATGTTTCGTCTTGCTGTCACAGCGTCTCCGTGTAAACGGGGCCTGAATCTGAATGGAAACGTAATGGAGAGGTTCTTAAAACGAAAAAATAATGACAGCAACGGGGGCAGCGCTACACAAAACAGAATGCTCATTTTAATTTCAACAAATCTACCTAACTTCATTGAGCACCTAATTTTATTGCTTTTGTTGCTAAGTTTATATTGTGTTACTTATTTGACAAACATGCACTAAAACATGATTTTATATGAGCAAAATTAATTAAATGATCTTAACTTGTGCAAGGTTTTATGCATAATTAGCCTATGTATAGGTTATATATTGATTAAAAAACATACAAATGAAGAACAGGATTCATTATTACAACATAGTGACACAAATAGCTATTAAATAAAAATGACCGCAAAAGTTAAATCAGAACCATTCACTCGATTGGGCCCCAGACTACCTTGCCCTGAAAATGTTGGGCCCCAAGGTCAAAAAGGTTAAGAAACCCTGCTCTATAGGGTTCAGGTCAGGGAACATTCCTGGCCATACCATATGAGGTACTCTGACTTCCTGAAGTCAAGCTGTGACAATTCTGGCATGATGCAGTGAAGCATAATCGTCCATGAACAGAAAGTCGCTGGAGTGCTGGCGTAATTGGGGGACGATGATGGGTTCTATTATGTCTCTGAGGTAAGACTGTGCAGTGACTGAGCCACTACAATCACCAAATCTGTTTTGCGCTGACTGGTGATGCCGGCCCAGACTCCTCTACCAAAGCGAACCCTGGGGACCATGTTGACCTCGGCGTACCACTCACCTTGCCTTCTCCAGCAATACTGATGACAATCATTTATGTGCAAGGTGACCCGACACTCATCAGTGAACAGGACGGTAGACCACTGCTGCATTGTCTAGGTCACATGGCCTGGTGCTCACTGCAAACGGTCTCGGCGATGTCTTGGTGTCAGTGTGGTAACCCTGGTTTGACCTATCAGGTTGATAACCAGCTTTGTAGGACTGTTAAGTACAATCTCTTATCTGATCTGATCCTGGATATGTGGAACAGGCTCTAGGTGAAAATAACAAATTGGAAGATCCACCAATCACGGAAACCAGTCCCAAATCATACAGAGAGATATCCAACAGGTAATATCGAACTGGCTGGAGGCTATGCAGGCAGTAACACATATGACGATCAGACAAATAAGAGGGGAGATTGACCAAGCTTATATATAGAGGGTAATGAGCAGATGAGCAACAGGTGAGTGGCAGGATCCAGGAGGCTGACAGATGATTGGCTGAGACGGCACAGGAAATGGGCGGAGACCAAGAACAGGGGGGAAGGCTGGCAGGTGCAGAATGGACAGTGAGCAGAGGAGTGAGTGCAGGAAGGCGGGGTATCAGGAGCAGGAAGCTCCAGCAGAATCCATGACAGGATCTACTGTTTTCAGAAGGTAACTCCGACCTGTCGGAGTCCTTTTACCTTATTTGGGTTTTGGTACACTGTGTAAGGGTAGCAGCTTTATTAAGACGTACATGGAAAATATAAACCTCTGTGATGTATGGCGAACCCTAAATCCATCTGGAAGAGAGTACTCTTTTCATTCTTCTGCGCATAACGTTTGCTCTAGGATCGACTATTTTTTGGTAGATGGGAGAATGCTGCCCTATATACGTAATACTACTTACCACAACATTATTATCTCCGACCATTGTCCTGTCACCTGCTCCTTCATACTATGTAACCTCGCCAGAACACAAAGGAGTTGGAGGTTTGACCCACAATTACTGAATAATCCAAAATTTCAACAGTATATAAATGCTCAGACCTCATTATTCTTTGACACAAATGACAATATTGAAACTACGCCTGCTGTACTATGGGAAACATATAAAGCCTATATCAGGGTGCGCATAATATCATTTCAGGCCTCACAGAATAAAAAAAATAAAACAGAGCAGATAAAATTAGAAAAGCAGATATATGATCTGGACACTGAAAATGCAAGGGTACCCTCTTTAGATAAATACAATACAATATGTGTATTAAAATACAAGCTCAATCAGATATTATCCAGCAACATCAATAGAGCATTCACCTGTAAGCCAAAAATACTTCGAATTTGGGGACAAACCACAAAAACTATTAGCAAGACAGTTAAAGAAGTTAGAGAATGACAGAACAATCCATAAAATCAGATCTGCAAGTGGGAAACTCCTCACTTCACATAAAGACATTAACGACAGCTTCAAGCAGTTTTATGAATCTCTTTATACTTCTCACTCCACTGCTGGGCCCAAAGACATGCAGGAATTTCTAGACAAATGTGATCTGCCTGTGTTAGAACAGGTGGCTCGTAAGACCCTTAATGCCAAGATTACAAATGAAGAAATTAATAAATCTATTGGCTTATTGAAAAATGGTAAGAGTCCAGGCCCAGACGGGTTAGGGAATGAGTTTTATAAACAACTTAAGATCAAATTGGTTCCCTATTTATTTAAATGATATAACCATGCATATAACGAGGAGTCTTTACCACCAACATTAAATGAAGCCGTTATTTCTGTGCTTCCTAAAAAAGGTAAAGACCTGGAGATCTTTTCTTTATTAAACTCAGACCAAAAAATCCTGGCAAAAATACTAGCAAAACGACTTAGTACAGTGATGAGTAAACTCATAAATTGAGATCAGACGGGCTTCGTACCAGACAGAAGTTCTTTCAACAATCTTAGACGTTTATTCAATGTCATTTACTCTTCTAAGACACAACAGGATTTAATAATACTTAGTTTAGATGCCGAAAAAGCATTCGACCAAGTCGAATGGCCATATCTCTTTGCAGTTTTAGAAAAGTTTCAATTGGGACAAGATTTTATTTCGTGGATAAAATTATTGTATAAGAACCCCACTGCCAGAATACTTACGAATCAAACACTATCCACCCAGTTTAAGCTTTGTAGAGGAACCAGACAAGGATGTGTTCTCAGCCCATTACTGTTCACTCTAGCTCTAGAACCCCTGGCAGAGACCATTCGCACTCACCCTGATATACATGGCTATGACACAGCATACACTAATAATACTATATCACTTTATGCTGATGACATTTTATTGTATGTAACACAACCAAAACTTCTATCTCAGCAATTCTTTCTGTTATTGATAAGTTTGGAACTTTTGCAGGTTACAGGATCAACTGGGGGAAGAGTGAATTATTACCTATTTAATTAGAAAGTTATGAGTGGCTTGCATCTCTCCCATTTAAAGTGGCTTCCAAAAAGATCACCTATCTGGGCATTGGAAAAACAAAAAAATATAGTGGTCTTGTGAAAGAAAATTGTCTTCCTTTTTTAGAGAAGCTTAAAAACAATATTCAATTCTGGAGGACACTTCCTATTTCACTGATAGGAAGGGTGAACTCAATAAAGATGGTTTTTCTCCCGCAATATTTGTACCTGCTTCAAAATATACCAGTTTTTCTGCCCAAATCCTTTTTCAAAAAGTTGGATGCCATTATTATGCCATTTATATGGAATTACAAATCACACAGAATAAAAAAAGAACATCTATGTAAACATGGATCTCTTGGAGGCTTGACATTACCTTACTTTATGTATTATTACTGGGCAAAAAATTTAAGAATAATATCTCTTTTGCTGGATGATTCAGCGGTACTCCCTAAAGGACTACAAATGGAGTGGGAGGATTGCCTCCCTTATTCTATTGGTGCAGTACTACTGTCACCTACCCCTTTAACAAGGGCTCACTATAATCATAATCCAGTGATCCACAGCACTGTACGAATTTGGAAACAGGTAATTAAACAATTTAAACTTAAAATACTGTCACTCTGTTTACCAATTTCATCGAACCCCTCTTTCCTTCCTTACAAATACACTGCACCTTGAAAAAATAAGATATGCCATTAATGGCAATATGAATGCTTTTGAACAAATCTGGCAACCTCTACTCTCCTATCTTGGGTATATTTAATTTAGCAGTCAGGGAAGGGAGGTGTGGGGAGGGTTTTTGATTTTTGTGTTGGTATTTTGTTTTTAAGGCAGCAAGATCACTTTGAATTACAACGGATTGTTTATTTATTTGTGTATTTTGTTGTTTATTCTTAATTTCACTTTGCCTCTCTCTTTTTTTGCTGATGGTTTTTTTTCTTTGTTTGTTTGATCTTACATTCATCCATTCATTTAACTTACCGACTGTTTGTTTTTTAGTTATTTCTGTTGGCTTCTATGGATCACTGTAAAACAAAAATGAAGCATAAGTCTTGTCTGGCCTGCACACTTGTTTTGTTCTTTGCTTCTAATAAAAAACATTTGAAACAGAATATGATAAAATAACTGGCTATAAGATTAATATAAATTATAATCTTCATTTGGGCATATTGATTGCATAAAAATTAACATATTACCAAAATACTTGAATCTTTTTCAGATATTACCAATTCCTGTCCGGAAGCTATTTTTCAAACCACAATCTTTGCATCACACAGTTCATATGGAGACACAAACCAGCGCATTAGAGCAAGTAAACTCACCTAAGTGGAAACAAATTAAACAGTATCATTGAACAGAGTTAAGATTGAAGTCAGTTCCATATCTCAGCTCGCTAAGCTCTCTTCTGGTTACAACAACAAACCCAGTTGTTGTTCATCCCTACAAAATCTGGCAGCAAATTCGGAAGAAAACGGGCTGTATTCAACCTATTTCCGACAAATCCCCTTCCCACTCTAATCCCCTCCACCTAAAGCCCTGAGGGATGGTATTACAAACCTATGTTTTTAAAAAGGTAATACAACCTTTGGGAATTTTTTAAATACCTTCAGGTAAGGCACTTTGTTATCTCAGAACAAGGTGGCCATCTTCAACCATTAAAAGAACAGCCTCTAGATCAGGGTTTCTTAACCTTTTTGACCTTGGGGCCCAACATTTTCAGGGCAAGGTAGTCTGGGGCCCAATCGAGTGAATGGTTCTGATTTAACTTTTGCGGTCATTTTTATTTAATAGCTATTTGTGTCACTATGTTGTAATAATGAATCCTGTTCTTCATTTGTATGTTTTTTAATCAATATATAACCTATACATAGGCTAATTATGCATAAAACCTTGCACAAGTTAAGATCATTTAATTAATTTTGCTCATATAAAATCATGTTTTAGTGCATGTTTGTCAAATAAGTAACACAATATAAACTTAGCAACAAAAGCAATAAAATTAGGTGCTCAATGAAGTTAGGTAGATTTGTTGAAATTAAAATGAGCATTCTGTTTTGTGTAGCGCTGCCCCCGTTGCTGTCATTATTTTTTCGTTTTAAGAACCTCTCCATTACGTTTCCATTCAGATTCAGGCCCCGTTTACACGGAGACGCTGTGACAGCAAGACGAAACATTTGGACATGCGCAGTAGTCGACAACAAACAACAATGGCGGCGGCTATGTGCAGCAGCTATTGGCGTTGTATCGTCTTTTAAAACAGAACCTTGATATGATACATCGTGTATGTCGCCGCCAAAAGAGCAACGAATACTTGCGGCAAATAGTTCAACCTTTACCCAAGCACAGGGCGACCATATGCAGCATTTAGATAAGACCTGGGAGAACTAGCCGCTAAACAGGATGTTGTGGAGGAAGTGGTTATACTGCTGAGTGTCGCGCGTGTCGCGTTGTAAAGTTCCACTACTTCTAACTGATGATACTGCCTCTGGTGGTCGGAGAGTATACTGCAGGCCAACGATCACGGCCCTTACGGCCCACAGATGCAAACATATTATCCCCTTGCGGCCCTGCAGGTGGCGCTCGCGGCCCTTCGAAGGGCCGCGGCCCTATGGTTAAGAAACCCTGCTCTAGATAAACATATGTGTAGTAAAGATGGATTGAAGGGGTTTATATCCTACTCTTTGGAATTTCTCAGATTTAGGTTGTGAAGAGCTGAGAGTTCACTCTTAGAAATTGGAAGAAGACCTGGAGTGTAATTTTGAAGAAGGGGATTGGGAATTATTGTGTACAAGTACTCAGTGTTTTTCTTTTCATTCTAGATATAAAATTATACAGTACAATCCTATTTATAGAACATACTATATCCCAGACAGGTTACATAAAATGAAACCTCAATAGTCCCAGTTTTGCCAAAACTGCAAATCAGGAATAGAAACATTGGTGCACCTGTTTTTTACTTGCCCTTGTCTTAACTCATATTGGATGTCTACACTCAAATGCTTAATGACTAATCATCCCTGCAGAACCAAGAGTAACTGTCCTGGGTGACACATCTATGATAAAAGACAATTAAAAAACAACTCAAATTTATTAGAATACCCCTTATCACTGCCAAAAAATGTATCGCTATGTATTATATTGTATTATTATACTCCAGTGTCATGTAGTTGATAAGCATGTTTATTCAATGATTGATGCTGTTTCTTTTTTTTTATTGACTTTACTTATTTTCTCTAACTTTGTTATGTTCTCCCTCTCTGTAATAGTCTTGTTTATGTTATCTTTATTGATCTTTGTTTATTGCATGATATACTGAAGGCTTGCATTTATTCTTACCTTCTTTGAACTGCATGGTACACACTTGGTAAGAATGTATTGTTGGACCTGCAGGGGTGGGGAGGGAGGGTTGGGCTGTTCTGAGACACATGTCGTATTTTTAGACATTGCTCTATCATTACAGCCTGAGGGTTGTTATGTTAAGAAAAGAATCAAGATATTATTGAAAAAATAAGCCTACAAGTGGACACCAAAATCAAATATATGTTTGCATTTTTAAGTTAGACTGCAGTAGCGGCAGGTGCAGGGCCATCCGCAGCAGAAGCAGTCCCGTTGAGTGCACAGGTTAACTTGGAGGAGGAGGAGAGAGACGTGTGCCAGCAGCAGGACAGATTGAGGAGTAGCTACTGTCAGCCCGGTAAGAAGTAGCCGAAAGGTTAGCAGAATGAAAAGTGATGTCTCATTTAGGGAGTGTGGAGGGCTTTTGTTTCTGTGTGTGTGCTCTCCGTGTGTGTGTGTGTGTGTGCTCTCTGTGTGTGTGTGTGTGTGTGTGTGTGTGTGTGTGTAGGTGTGTGTGTGTGTGTGTGTGTGTGTGTGTGTGTGTGTGTGTGTGTGTGTGTGTGTGTGTGTTGGGGACCACAACCTCTGCTTTCAGGAATGTATTTGAGCGTGTCTGCAATCAGTAGCAAAGAAGCCACCTGCATTATACATTGCACGATTGTTGTCGACGCGGAGAGAAGAAAACTTAAATAAGTTATTCACAACAAATCAATGAGTGGTCGGCTTTAGAACACACAGCTTTCTGAGATCTGAAGTTAGTCATGATTGGTCGAAATTGTTGTCAATCTTGACACGGAACAACAAGTAAACCTATAAAATATATCTTTGCGCAGACAGAGAGGTATACGTAGGCTACAAATGCCCACAGTCAGAAAAACGCTGGAATGAAACAGAAATGTTGATAGCCTATGGAATTTACAATAAATACGTTGTGAGATCTTCACTAAATAGTATCTGGGGAAATTGTAAGCAAAAGTGTGCAAATGTTTAACATAGGAAATTAATACAGAACTCATTTTATTCAGTCAGACTTAAAAGATGTCTAATAATTTTAGCCTATAGAGTTTTGTGCACAACCTTGCAGGTTTCCAGGTGGTCACCCGAGTGTGTCTGACTTGGTGTCCAATTTAAAGTGTTATTTTACCTTGCCATAAAGTTATAGTTTGCAGGCGTTACAGCTTAGTGTTACTTTGAAAACCACTTTTACTTTAAGATGTGCCACTTTGTAAAACCATCAAAGTGAAGAAGCTTGGTATCTTATGTAGCCTACTTTATGTTTTCATTCACACCTTGCGGTTATTAGGATTATTTCACCAGTAAGAAGGCACAAGTTTTCTAGATGAGCTTTTTGTAGTCCATTGTCTGGAAACTAGAGTTTCACCATGGCAAACCCACGTCACTAACCTCCCCTGCCGTCACATTATTATTACGTGGCCAAGTGGAAATGCGGTCGGATTGTCAAAACAACACAATCACCTTTCACTAAGTCCTCTATGAATTCCTCTAACACCTTTCCTTAATCCTGTGACGTTTTTACAGGATTAAGGTAAAGTGGATAGTAAAAGTAGATAAGAAGGACAATTCCGAATTCACTCCTGGTATAAGAACTGATAGTTGATGAGGGGATGAGTTGCACCTCAGCAGTGCTCGAGAGGTGGTCTGGTACCTCCAAGCTACCATACACTTTGTGTGACAGTAATCATAATAACCTCAAAATCTCAGCAGACATCTCCAATTTATAAAAAATGTAAGTGTGTTATGTAGATATTATGGTTTGTGTGTTGCTTTCAATAAATTGATATAAGACTGTTGCTAAAGGTCAATTTAGGATAAAAGCTCAACAGTGGTAAACTATAGAATTATATCACTATATAATATATATCACTTTCGTAAATCTATTCACATCCTTTACTCAATTTACAATAAACACATCTCAAACAGCTTTGCTTTCACACGCTCTTTAATGAGCACCCAATATTGAGCCATAAGTAGACCTGAGTGTTTTGGTACGACAATGTCAATCTGTGTTCTTGCAAGGTGATGACAAGTTCCAAAATAATGTCCGTAGCCTCTATGGGTTTCATGCTCTATGGATTAAGATTATCACTTACTGATAAGACCAACTGAATCAGGAATATGATCAAATGAGTGCACTCTAGATGACTATCAGTCTGCTGGGAAGCCACATGCTATATCCAGTTTCTGACCAAGATTCCTGTATTAACAATTTATCTGGATGAACAGATATAAATTGCCATTTCCCCACTGTCAGAGCTTGTTTGCCTAGGCAGCTCTTCAGGTGGATGTCAGAGCACCCGAGAAACCTGAGTCATTGCCTTGAGCTGTGTAAGGTTAATTCCACCAACAAGTTTGTGTTGCCAGGTGCAAAACAGTTTTTCGGCAGAAGGAACATGATGGATAGATGGGTCACAATTGCTGTCTGGAAGCTTTTGGAAAAAAAATTGATCTAAAATGAGAATGACTGCTGAAGCTTTGGACAGCAGAAGAGCATCAAAGAAGATATTCTGAATATGTTACAACAAAAATGGTAAGGAAAGAATACCCCTCATTAAGTACTCTTATGACTAGACAAAATAGACAATGAAATAATTTAATGTAGATTTCAATCTAGCTCTGCTCTGCATCAAGCTAATGATACATCTTCATCAAGCTGATGCAGAACAGTAAAAATTGTTTAGAAGCTAGCACATACTGTAGGTAATGAAAACTGATCTTAGTGATGACAGACTTGGAGTATTTGAAGAGAGGTACCAAACAAGTGCTCTTTTGTTAGCTATTTGGGACCAAAAGTTAACATTTACTGAAAAACTGCCGCTGCAATGTGCTTGCTATCTCACATTTCCTAGTCACAGGATTCCTGTATGTCCTCTGTTTGGTTCACTTTGAAAAGTGTGTTTTAGTTTCCATTGTCTGAAGCCCATCACATACTGTCAGCCATATAGAAGCTCAGTCAGTAAGGTCCAGCTAATCCCTTGAAACTTCATGAACTTTGTTTTTTTTCTTTGTTGTCTTCATGTGGTGGGAGCCCTTTGACCAGGAATCAAAGTTTGAGGGATCAGGTACAAGGCCGGCAGCAGCATGCAGCCCCATTGAGCAGATTACCTGCTGCTGTGCTGACGGAGGACTCTTGCACACAAAACATGAAAAGTGTGGATTCCAGGGGCCAAAGGCCTGCGTGGTGGGCTCTGCGGTGCCAAACCGGCCCAAGGAGAAAAGAAAGGCTCAGTCAGCAAGCCAGGGCCACTGGGGTGATGAAAAGATAATTCTCCCCCCCACCGCCACTGGACCTCATGCAGCGTCAAACCATTTGTGAGCAGTGACACAGCCAGATTGGGCCGAAAGGATATGAGTGGGAAACTTCAAAACCTGCTCATGTTTCTGCGAACGTGAAAGGATTTGTATAACACATTCAGATTTGATGGACTTTCCCATGTTCACTCTCGACAGCCCTTTTTTGTTGACATGTTCAAATAATGAATCTCTTATGTGTTGGATCCCTTTTCCCCCCCTGCTCCTGAGTGCTGTTTCTAGTTGCCAGGTAGGGATGCTGTGCAGACCATTCCATCGTCTGTCCCAAGCTTATGGAGAACCGCTGACTTGCTGGCTTCCAGGATCCAGGGTGAGTTGTTCTCCTTCTTGTCTGCCTTTTTTTACCACAGGCTTTCAGAAATACCCATTGTCTGCTGTCAGAGCTAAAGAAGCAAAAGAAGAATTTAGCTGTTTCTTCAGGATTGAGTCTCCATCTGAAATTGACAACAATTTTGTGATAAGATGCTTTCAAATGATACTGAGATGTTATGATGAGATTAAGCCATTATACTCGAAGAAGAACTTGATTCAGCATAATTTCTTAATACTTTGATACCACGTAAAATGTGTTTTCTTTCACTCTGTTTGATAGAATAATTTGAAGTCAGCACTGTGAAAGGAAACTGAAATCTTTTGAGGAAATGTCTGTTAAGATTCTTAGTGATCCATGCTGGGGTCATAGTCTTCATAATAGTTTCCTTTTGGATTGCACTTTGGATTCTGAGAAAATATTCCTTTGTCATCTGCAAAAATGCAGAACAATCACTCAGGATTTTTCTTAGGAACCAATAAAATAAATGACAGTTTTCCCTTGTTTTCATTACATCATACACAGCTGAAGGGCATACACTGGATTTGTTACATTAACTTCAATTTCTTGATTTGTTCCAGGTGCTGAAATGGAACATATTCTTTTGATCATTTTAATATTTATTAAGGCTGAATCAGTTGGAGCTCAATTCAATGGATACAACTGTGACGGCAACTTTCACAGCCGCTTCCCAGGTAAAGGATTCAGAGAAACTCAAACTGACACGTAGTCTTGTTTCAGTTTCCCCAGAACTGAAATACATGTTAATACTTAGATAAGAAAAAAATATGCCCACAACATTTTCTAAAAAGGATTTTTCCATATGACACAGTTTAAAAATAAATAATTCAACATGAATGTGTTATACTTTTATCCCAAAAGTGTCCCAAAAAATGCTGGTATATTTTTTGAACAGACAGTAACATATAATGTGATTTTCTTTCATTCCTGTGCTCCTGTGTGCGTGTGTGTCTGTATGTGTGTGCGCATATTTGTGGGTGTGTGTCTCATAGCCGAGAGGGATATCAGTGTGTACTGTGGCGTGCAGACTATCACCCTTAAGATCAATTTCTGCCCTGTCCTGTTTTCTGGCTACACCGACACTGACCTGGCCCTAAATGGTCGTCATGGAGACGCCCACTGCCGCGGATTCATCAACAACAACACCTTTCCTACCGTGGTCATCTTCAGTATCAGCCTGGCCACACTTGAGTCTTGTGGCAATACTCTGGTGGTAAGCAGCACCACATTCTCGTGTTTTACATAATTCAGAGTCAGTGACACTGCAGCGAAAAACCAAGTTGACTTTTGTATTATTGTACTTGACTTAATCCAGATGATTTAGTTTCATAATAATATGTGTAGCTTTTACGAGATATCTTTTAAGCAATTAAAAACATCCCTGAACAAGGGATGGAAAATGCTGGGACATTCACAATATGGGATTAACTGAAAAATGCAAAACAACCTCCATCAAGGGTAAATACAACAATCAATGTTAATGTGATTCCTCACTCATCTCTTACCTTCTTTTTATCAGCTGTGTTCCTCTTTTTTATCCTGTCAACATTTTTACAATTAACATTGATTTATCCTTGTTTGTGTCATAAAGTTGTAACTTTATGACACAAAAGAAGTTGCTGTGAGTCAAAATGCCTGTGAAATCTGTTAATATTGCTGCTTTTTACCACAATTGTAACTCTTGATTCAGGACCACGATTTATTGCCATCTTCATATCTGGCTCCCCCTTTACTATAAGCTCGTTGCAATTTGCTCTTGTTTTGAGTCTGAATGTGGATAGACGCTATTTATATCTTTATTCTGCACAGAGTTCCACTCTACAGGGACAATTTTTTCCACATAAAAATGATGAGCTAAAAAAATAAGTGAAACTTTAAATTAATGTGATTTTTTTAAAAGAACATTAACTTTTAACAGTGAATCATGGTATGACCATCTGAGTATTAAAAACAAGGTGACATTTTTCAAAGTGTTAAACTGAGGAGTACAACCACAGGCTGCAAGAAAACCCAACTTTAAAAAGACACACAGAGGCTTAAGTGTGAAAATTTAAGAGGACCACTGCGATCCATAATAAATATCTGAATCAGCAGGAACACTTATTGTAAGTCAGAAAGCTACTTTATACTGCACATGTTACTTTTCATCATTATTTAACACCTCGTCACTATTTATATGAACAACCTGCTGCCTTGTTTCAAATTAGCTCTTTTGTTTCTGTGTTTATTCTGTTTGTCTGCGTTCATTACTTACATGTTGATTTTAAGTGTGTTTTATATTAATTAGTAATAGTGTGTAATATATATTATTTTGTTTTTGTCGATGTTTTTGCTTTATGAATTGCTGGGTCTCAGGAGGTTAATGTATTAGCTTTGTGCATGCACATCAAAGACCCATTTCTGTGTTTACATGCTAAAGTAGACCATTAAGTGTTCTCTACTCTACTCTATTCTATTAACCCTACTGTGAGCACAGTAGTGAATCAGTGAGCATTTCCTTCTGATGTTCTTCCCTTCAGGTCTCCACAGCTCAAGGACCCAATGCTTATGGGAACCTCTCACTCGTGCAGATTGGAAACATATCAGGGTATATCGACACACCAGACCCCCCTGCCATTATAAGTTACCTGCCAGGTCTTCTGTACAAGTTCAGCTGCAGTTACCCACTGGAATACCTGGTCAACAACACTCAGCTAGCCTCGTGAGTCTCTCTGAAATAATTATATATCACAGTCTTAACAAAAAATGTGTTCAACGTCTAAAGCAGGGGTACTCAAATACAAATCAATAATATATCAATAATAAATGGCCGTAATACTACTGTAATATTTAAAACGAAATGTCCTTTTTATTCAATTTATTTTTACTAAAGGTTTGTGTGTTTATGTGTGCTATCCGATCTACGAAATGCAGGCAGTGAGGATTGTGTCTTTCATATGAGCAAAATAACAAGTATTGTGAACACGCGATTTAGTAAGCTACTCTTTCGTTGGGATTTTAGTAAATCAGGCTCTTACAGCCAGCAAAACGTCAATGTGCAAACTGCTCCAAAAACAAAAGTGAAAGTTAAAAATTGCTTGCTGCAGTGAGTGACCCAGTAACAATCTATCTGCGTATAGTTGTTGTCATGGAGCCAAGTCCCAGTACACACGTGCCACGTGACCCAACCAAAACACATAGTGAAGGAATAACAGTTCGGGGGCCACAAACAAGCGGCCAATGGGCCGGATGCGGCCCGCGTATTGAGGACCCCTGGTCTAAAGCATCAGAATAGTCACAACAAATTTCAGCTTTAAAAAAAGCAAGAATGTACTTCTCCTCGTCAAATCAATTTGATTATTCTCAGCTGTTAAAGTTTCAAAGCAGTTTTTTGTAACCATATTTTATGAAAGGTGTTTTTTTTTACCTAAAACAACTCACTGAATCTGATAAGAAATAAAATAATTCTTAGAGCTGATAAATACAGCATACCTACTCATATGACTAAATAGAGTATAAAAATAGCAATGTTTTATTTTAATTTAAAGTTGATGTTTACAAATTTATTGTACTGTTTCTACAGAGTGGGAACCAGCTATAATTTTTGTCAACCCTTATATAGCTTAGAATAGCAAAGGAAGACATTGATGTGTGTAAGTTTCAACAAGAATGCTCTTTTAAAAAGTCTGTTATAGTATATTTGAATTTTTTGTAAAAATGGTGTTGGCTACTTTGGTCTCTTTTTTCTTGAATGAAGGTCAGCAGCTGCAATCTCAGTGAAGGACAGCAATGGTACTTTCATCAGCACGTTGAATTTATTGCTGTACAATGTAAGTTCACTTTTATTTAGTCCAAATATCTGTTAATTTGCTAAATTTAGGAAGCTGCAACTTTTACACTGTAGACAAAGCTAGATGCAAACTCTGTAGTTAGTATGCAGCCAAGAAGTGAGAAGTTCTGCAGCTAGAATGGCCAACCCAAACCTTTTCCTGTTATGACCTGCAATGACTTATGTGAGTGATAATACACGTTGAGAAGATGCAGATAATTCAAACCGTAAAAACATTTCCTTGTCAAACCAATCTAAAACTTATCCTCAATCCGTAGTGACAGTGACAAATCTGTCACATGAAAGAGCAAGGTCAGAGTCAAACAAAAGTAACAAACATGCTGATATCTGCTATGGTTTGTGTTGCAGGACTCATCATATGTTCAGCAGCTGTCCATCCCTATGGCAGGACTGACCTTAAAGACAAGGGTGTTTGCAGCGGTGAAAGCTTCTAACCTTGACAAGAGGTACTCTTCAACAAATGATCATTCAATCTGAGTAAAGCAGCAACATTGCCATGCTCCTTTATACCAAGATTATAGGGTTACACTGTAGCTTTCACAGATGCAGAGCAGGTTACCAAATCTTGTGACCTTCATTTGTTATATGCCAAGTAGGCTCGGTGGAATGTTTAAAGAGAAACACTCAGGCTACGTAACCTACAATTAAAATAAAACTATACTAATACTCACTAATACACACTACAAAAAATTACACATGTTGTATAGTTCGTGTGAAACAAATGGGAAAGTAACCACTGGGTAACCAGAAAGAAACCACTAATAAATGGGTTGATGATCTAGAGTAGCTCATTATTAATTATCCATCTATGCATTTTCTACCGCTTATCCGGGGCTGGGTCGCGGGGGCAGCAGTCTAAGCAGAGACGCCCAGACATCCCTCTCCCCAGACACTTCCTCCAGCTCTTCCGGTGGAACGCCAAGGTGTTCCCAGGCCAGCCGGGAGACATAGTCTCTCCAGTGTGTCATGGGTCTACCCAATGACGTCCTCCTGGAGGGACATTCCCGGAACACCTGCCCAGGAAGACGTCCAGGGGGCACCCGGAACAGATGCCCAAGCCACCTCAGCTGACTCCTCTCGATGTGGAGGAGTTGCGGCTATACTTCGAGCTCCTCCCTGGTGACTGAGCTCCTCACCCTATCTGTAAAACCCAGTTTCCACCGAGCGATTCAGATCGTTTCGTCTTGGGTGCACGCATTTTGCGGTGTTTCTTTACACTAATCCTGGGAAAGATTCCCAAATAACCGATTCGTACCATCATAGTTTTTGGGACCCTTGCGTTGGGGTGCCAAGAATATTGAGCCGACCCGAAAAGGTGGAGCTAAACACTGCAGTCCATTGATTGGTTGAAAGAATCGTCACTTCCCGTCTGACGTTGCAAACAAAACCCCACCGTGTTTAAACCATTGACTGTAATACACAGGGGATTGTTTAAGTCTGTATTTCTCCTCGAGGCACACAGCCTTCTCTGAAACAAAGCTTGATTGAGTTTTTGTAATAAAGAGTCAAATGATAGTGTGGATGAATTGCTGGATGTCCTCCATTGTTGGTTTTGTTTGTGTCACGTTTTTCTCCTTTGTGGAATTGTTTTGTTAGCGACGAGCTGTGAGCGGTTAGCTGTTATCGTGTGATGCTATTACGTAGCAGCTATCGGCATCCAGCTTGCACGCCACCTACCAAATAGGGCACGGGTGGCTGTGGAAACACAAAAGGGATCAGGCTTAATCGAACCAAACCATATCAAACTGTACTGTACAGTACTGCTGTGTGGAAACGGGGCTGAAGGGTGTGCACAGCCACCCTACAGAGGAAGCCCATTTTGGCCGTTTGTATCCGGGATCTCGTTCTTTCTCCCCTCCATTATCCTCTCAAATATCCGCTCCCTCCAGAACAAAATGGACCTGCTCCATGCCCGGTGCAGAATGGAAAGGGCCTTCAGGGACACCTGCATCATCGCCCTGACTGAGACCTGGCTGGACGAGTCGGTATCCGACGACAAGGTTAGCCTCGACAACTTCGCCTTCATCAGGTCAGACAGAACCAGGAACTCGGGGAAAACAAGGGGCGGTGGGGTCTGTCTCTACATCAACGACAGATGGTGTAGCAACATATAAATCCACCGGAGGGACTGTCTGCCTGACCTGGAGTTGCTTACCATGTCTCTTCGCTCAGGAAGATTGTAGGGGCCCGACGGCATCCCAGCAAGGGTGCTAAAGACCTGTGCCACAGAACTGGCTCCAATCGACCACTCCTTTTTCTGTGAGTCATATCTGACTGCTACAATACCCCTCCTCTGGAAAAGCGCAACAATAATCCCGGTACCCAAGAATCCATGATCCTCCGACCTCAACCACTACCGCCCCATTGCCCTCACACCCATACTAATGAAATGCCTGGAAAAACTGCTGCTGAAGGCCATCCTCCCATTTGTCAAACCTCATCTGGACCCTCTCCAATTCGCCTACAGGAGGCACTTTCGTAAGGATCCTCTTCGTGGACTTCAGCTCCGCATTCAATACCATTCAAAGGCACTTGCTCATCCAGAAGCTACATAAACTTAACACTCCACCCATTCTGATCCACTTCCTGCACAACTTCCTCAGCGACACTCACTCAACTGCCACCTCACCATCATGCCCTCCGGACGCAGGTACAGGTCCCTGTTGTGAAGGAGGGTGCGATACGGCAAAAGCCTGGTGCCCGCAGTCATTGCAGCCCTCAATAAGATGCCTGACACAGATCCACCTCAGTTTTATTCCCCTGTTTTCTCACAACCATATGCACTGTATGTCTTGTTGTCCCCCATGTATGTCCCCTTGTCATTTTTTGTCTGCGCGCAGCCCTTAAACTGCACTGCTCTGGTGAAAAAGAATTTCCCCTCGGGGACAATAAAGTCTAAAGTCTTTCGGTCATGGCCCAAAGCTCATGACCATAGGTGAGGGTAGAAACAAAGATCGACTGGTAAATCGAGAGCCTCGCCTTTCGGCTTAGCTCCTTCTTTGCCGTGATGGAATACAGCAACTGCATGACTGTGGAAGCCGCACCAATCCGTCTGTCGATCTCGCGCTTCAACCTCCCCTCACTCGTGAACAAAACCTCAAGATACTTAAATTCCTCCACTTGGGGCAAGGACTCCCCACCGACCCAGAGATGGCAAGCCAATTTTTTCCAGTCGAGAACCATGGCCTCAGATTTAGAGGTGCTGATCCTCATCCCAGCCGCCTCACACTCGGCAGCAAAGCACCCCAGTGTGCGCTGGAGGTTCAGGTTCTATGGAGCCAACAGGACCACATCATTTGCAAAAAGCAGAGACGAGATCCTGAGCTCCCCAAACCGTACCCCTTCTGGCCCCTGACTGCACCTAGAAATTCTGTCCATACAGGTTATGAACAGAACTGATGACAAAGGGCTGCCCTGCCGGAGTGCAACACTTACTGGGAACAAGTCCGACTTACTGCCGGCAATGTGATCCAGGCTTCTTTTCCGGTCATACAGGGACTAGACCGCCCTTAGCAAAGGGCCCGGACCCCATGCTCTTGGAGCACCCCCTACAGGGCGCCATGGGGGACACGGTCGAACTCCTTCTCCACAAAGCACATGTGGACTGGTTGGGCAAACTCCCATGAATCCTTGAGCACTTGATGGAGAGTGTAGAGCTGGTCCAGTGTTCCGTGGCTGGGATGAAAGACACATTGTTCCTCTTGGATTTGAGGTTCGAATAATGGCCGGATCCTCTTTTCCAGTACCCTGGAATAGACTTCCCCAGGGAAGCTGAGGAGTGTGATTCCCCGGTAGTTGGGACACACCCTCCTATCCCCCTTCTTGAAAAGAGGTACCACCACCCCAGTCTGCCAGTCCCCAACACTGTCCCTGACTTCCATGTGATGTTACAGAGACGTGTCAACCATAGCAGCCCCTGCACATGCAGAGACTTAAGATACTGAATCTTCCAGAGCTTCCAGGGTTCCAGAGCCCAAGCTGTGCGTGGAGGTGAGCCTGACTATATCTAGCTGGTACCTCTTGACCTCCCGCACAAGCTCAGGATCCTTCCCCCCAGTGATGTGACATTCCATGTCCCAAAAGCCAGAAGCCGTGTCCGGGGATCGGGTTGCAGACACTGTCGACTGCCGCCCGATCTACACTGCACCCGACCCCTACGGTTTCCTCTGTGGATGGTAGGTCCACAAGAAGACCGGCCTGTCTTGTCCGTTAGGGCTCAGCCCTGCTGGGCCATGATTAATTAGTGGGTAAACAATGGGAAAATAACTACTAGGTAACTATTACTGTAGGTAACCCCTATGTTACCAATAGGGAACCGTTAGAGAACTACTAAGTAACCTATAAGTAACCACTAAGTAATGGTAATGTAATGCCTCAGTACTAATTAACTACCCAGGATGATGCCTAACTTTACTATAGGTCACAGGTCAAGTAATGGTTAGGTACAGTAATGTTTCAGTGCTGAGTAATTACCCAATATGATGCCTCAACTTATTCATACTCATACTATAGAATTAGATAAGTTACTAGATATCTATATCTTAACTCATGGTTAACTAGTAGTTTTTTTCCCCATTGCAAACATGTGCGTGGTTTATCCAGCATTCATTATCTGTTCATCATTAGCTACTCTAAAACATGTGATGAAGAAGTACTTACTATCTACCCATGATTATCTAATGATTACCTTGTGGTTACCTAATAGTTATTTCCCCATTTCTTTCCCACTAATTAATCATAAGCTACTCTAGAACATGTGATGAGGAAGTACTCACTATATACCCATTACCTAGTGATTCCTTTCCCATCTGTTTCACACTAATTATGCAAAACATGTGTCACAAATCTACCCATTATTTAGTGGTTACCTTGTGCTTAATTTCCTGTTAGTTTCACTCTATCGATGCAACATTTGTGTACCATATTGGAAAAGTTATTAAAACTGCACCTTTTCAACAGGATTTTCTAGTCTCTTGGCCAGTCGGACAGACAAATTGTATCTCTGCTTTGGTTTTGAATAGGGGTCGGATCTGATTTTGAGAAGTCTATTTATTACGTTTACCAGACTTTATGCTTATGGATTTGAAACATCACATTTGTTTGAAAGGTCTTTCAAATGAATTTTCAATTAAGATTTCCTTAAAATTAGAATTTGGAGAGAGACAACTAGATAAGTTTACTTTAATGAGAGACAGTTTTTCGCTGCTTTTATCCTGTATGAGTAGGTTTGCGTTGAAGTCCCTGAAACCACACTTTCTCATTCTTAATGGTTAATAGATGGAACATTCTGATGGATTACTGTTATACCACACCTTCTGGAAACCCAAACGATGACCTACGCTATGATCTTTTCTTTAGGTAACTCATACAGACATACATAATTTTATCACTTGTGGCTTTCTTCTTCTTCTTACTAATCTTTCTCATTTTACCTCCCTGGGCCAGTTGTGAGAAAGACCCCCAGACTACCGTCTTTGAAAATGGGAAGAGCCAAATGGGCCGCTTTGCCTTTGAAGTATTCCGCTTTGTAAAGCACAAGAACCAGAAGATGTCCACAGTCTTCCTCCACTGTGTCACCAAGTTGTGTCGATCTGATGACTGTCCCATGCTCATGCCAGTAAGATAATAATAGCTTCACATCTAACATGAACAACTCATTTATTTCAGCATCCCCAAGCATTGTTGGCGGTAATGTGTTACAAAGTGATCCTTTAACGTACACAAATATATTTTTTTACTGTAATTACAGGTGTAACTTGTTAATTCTTAAATTCAAGTTTACATTTTCATAAAAGTAAAAAAATGCCTCATCTCCATTTGCCTTTAGTCATCACAAAAAAAGAAAATCGAAGGTCTAGACAATACAACAGACATGCCTTATAACTTAAAAGCGCTGTGGCTAAAAAGTAACTTTCCGATCAATCAACCTTTATTTGTATAGCACCAATTCACAACAAGTGTTATCTCAAGACGCTTTACAAAAAGCAGGTAAAAGACCTTACTCTTTCTTATTTAGTATTACAAAGGAGCAGGTAAAAACACCTTACTGTAATCAATGTTATATTTACCAAATGCAGGTAAAAGACCTTACTTATTGCTATATTACAAAGACTCGGCCAAATCCTTCTTGAACACTTTCGCAAAGCAGCAAAAGATTACTTATAATAAGTATTGTAATCTTGTCATGTAACAAGTACCTTTTTCTGCTCACAAGGGAAGCGTACAACAAAAATACTCCATATTTCACCTGCTTATCTTTTACACTTGGTCTATAGGCATACGCTTTTGCCCCTGCTTCATGTCAGCAAGCACATACATTGTGAGCTTTGCTCGGGCAGCTTCACCAATTCAGTCATTCAGTATGAGCTGCCATTGCATCGCAACATTTTTAAAATCACACAGTTGTATTACTATGGTATCATTCAGCCTTAGGGTCTTTACACAGTATTAACTAAACATGTTAGGGAACTCTGTAATATATCTTTACAAACAATTATGGTTTGTGTTTGATCATCAATGTTTCTTCAATTCCATAGTAACTCTAAGAAGACCCTGGTCTGGTTTTAACCCAAATTTGACTGGCAAATGGGAATATGCTTTTAGTTTTTGAAATATAATGTCTTTCAAATCATCACAAGAAACATACAGTATCTGATATTTTTAAATTGAAACATACATGATTTTTGACATCACATCATAAAAACCTAGAACAGTGTAGGCCTAGAAGATGTAGAAAAGTAATATGTGTTTGTGATATTAACCATTAACTATGTGTATGTGTAATATCTTATAAGAAACTGGAGTCAATATTTTTGTTTATCATCATATCTTGTTGCCTTTTTTCTTAGATCTGTGGAAGCAGGAAAAAGAGAGATGTCGTCGAGAGAAAGGAATCAAATGTTGTATCTGGGAATGCCGTCCTGACTGCAGGGCCTATCATCACCCGGAGTGGTAAGGTTCTGTTTCTCCTCAGCATCTGTTTTCAACCAAGCTCCTGTCCCTGATATTGTCCAACAACACTGCCCATATATCTCTGTTATCTTATCTTTATGTTTTACTCAGAGTGCAGAACTGTCAGCCTTTTACATTACTTTAAATAAGAAAAATGTTCTCTTTTCTGAAAGCTGTCATCAGACAAGTTGTTAAAGCAGCTGTAAGGGTCTTTCATTTGGTAAAAGGTAAAAGGCATGGTGTTGGCAAAATATCAATCAGGTTAGGGTGTTCTTTTGAAACTGATTGAAAGAAAGACTGTAGAACTCACAGCAACAACACCAATAATGATTATAACAAAAATGTTAATTCTATTAGTTTTGTAACTCACCTATTCAGAATCTGACCAGTTACAACCATGTCAGACATATACAAGGTATAAAGCAACAGTTGTTTATTCCACACTTATGATATGTTTAGCTGGTAGGTCTGAAAAGACTTCAGTATATACTCCCAATTGTTAATTAAAAAAAATTTCATTAGAGCAGGGTTGAAAAACACTTTATATCCCTGTGTCCTTTGAGGTTAGTCAAAGGGGGGAAAGTACACACTGGAAACACTTATGGGCAACCCAGATATTCAGATAGTGTCATGGTTTGGTTCTGTGTTTCGTCTTGTTTTAGTTTTTATGTTTTCCTTAGTGTTCAGTTTGTTTCCCTTGTGTATTTCATAGTCTTGTTTACTTTAGTCTTTTGTGTTTCCTTGTGTCCTTCTGTTGTCTGTAAGCTTGTTTCCTGTTACTTGTGTTTTCAGGTTCTTAATTTGGTGTTTAATGTTTCTTAGTCTTGTTTTAAGTGTTTCTTTTTCGTTTTAGTTCATAGTTCGTTTTAGTTCTAGTCTTGTCAGTGTTGGGTTTTACTTTGTACTTATCCTCTAGACTTAGACTTAGACTGAACTTTATTGATCCTTTTGGGATGACTCCCTCAAGGAAATTTAGGTTCCAGCAGCATATACAATAAAAATAAAAATGTAGCAGGTAACAAAACAAAAAGTAACAATGTAAAGAATAATATAGCATAAATAATAGAACACTCTTCCGTTGGAAAAAATATACAAAAAATATGCATGGAAGAAGCAAAATATACAAAAAAAAAGGCAATGATTATTGTTGCGATTATTGCACTTGGTTGAGATTTATTGCACATCCAAGTGAAAGTGTCCATGTGTTATTGCACAGTGAGAGACGCTCCAACTCCTACCCCTCTGTCCCGTGTGCTCTAGTCCTCCTCCCCCCAAGTGAGGAGTTGTAGAGCGTGATGGCATGATGGACAAAGGAGTTTTTGAGTCTGTTGGTTCTGCACTTGGGAAGGAGCAGTCTCTCACTGAAACGGCTCCTCTGGTTACTGATGACGGTGTGCAGAGGGTGGCTGGCATTGTCCATAATATCCAGCAGTTTGTCCAGTGTCCTCTTCTCTGCCACCGTCACCAGAAAGTCCAGCTTCATGCCGACCACAGAGCCGGCCCGCCTGATCAGTTTGTCCAGTCTGGATGTGTGCTGTTTGGATATGCTGCCCCCCAGCATACCACGGTGTAAAAAAGCACGCTGGAAACCACGGACTGGTAAAACATCCCCAGCAACTTGCTGCAGATGTTAAAGGACCGCAGTCTCCTTAGGAAGTACATCCTGCTTTGTGTCTTCCCGTACAGGTGGTTGGTGTGTGTTGTCCAGTCCAGTTTATTGTCTAGACACAGCCCGAGGTATTTGTAGGAGTCCACAGCCTCCACTTCAGCTCCCTCTAACAGAAGAGGTTGCATCCTCCGTCTGGACCTCCCAAAGTCAATGACCAGCTCCTTGGTCTTAGAGGTGTTGAGCTGTAGCTGGTTCGTGTGGCACCATGCAGCAAAGTCCCCCACCAGTGTCCGGTACTCCTCCTCCCTGCCATCCCTGATACACCCGACAATGGCTGTGTCGTCAGCGTACTTCTGTATGTGACACAGCTCAGAGTTGTAGCAGAAGTCCGAGGTGTACAGGGTGAAGAGAACAGGGGCCAGCACTGTGCCCTGGGGGGCTCCAGTGCTGCTGACCACAGTGTCAGACGTGATGTCCATCAGCCTGACGTACTGAGGCCTGCCCGTGAGGTAGTCAGAGATCCAGTTCACTAGGTGGGGGTCCACTCCCATCCCGCTCAGTTTGTCCCGGAGCAGGGGGGGCTGGATAGTGTTGAAAGCACTGGAGAAGTCCAAGAAGAGGATCCTCACAGTGCCGCTTCCCTTATCCAGATCCTCGATGTAGCAGGTACAGGATGGCATCCTTCACACCAACACCTGGCTGGTACGCGAACTGCAGGCAGTCCTGGGCGTGTTGTACCTGGGGTCTGAGTAGGCTGAGGAAGAGTCGCTCCAGCGTCTTCATTAGGTGTGAAGTAAGTGCCACCGGTCGGAAGTCATTCAGCTCGCTGGGCCGGTTCTTCTTTGGAACCGGAACGATGCATGATGTCTTCCATAGGGTGGGCACTCTCCCTAGCTGCAGGCTAAGGTTGAAGAGCCGTTGTAGTGGTTCCCCCAGTTCAGCAGCGCAGGTCTTCAATAGCCTTGGACACACTTTGTCCGGGCCTGCCGCTTTCCTGGATTGGAGCTTCCTCAGCTGTCCTTTGACCTGGTCTGTGGTAAGATGGGGCGGAGATTGTGTTGAGGAGGGGGGTGTTGTGGTTTCCGGGGGAAGGTGTGCAGAGGGAAGGAGGAGAGATGGCTGTGGTGAGGGTGGGAGAGGGGGGGGCAGGGACTGGTCGAACCGGTTGAAGAAATCATTCAGTTCGTTTGCCCTCTCCATTGTTCCCCCTGCGGCCCTGGTCTTTGTGTTGTGACCTGTGATGGTCCTCACACCTTCCCAGACCTCCCTCATGTTGTTTTCCCTCAGCTTTTGTTCCACCTTTCTCCTGTAGGTGTCCTTTGCTTCCTCACACAGCGCTTGACCTCCTGCTGTGCTGCCTTCATGGCCTCCCTGTCTCTGCTCCTGAAGGCAGCCTTCTTCTTGTTAAGGACAGCCTTAACTTCCCGCGTTACCCATGGCTTGTTATTAGGGAAACAGCGGACAGTCTTAACAGGGGCGACCACGTCGACGCAGAAGTTCAAGTAGTCCGTCACACAGTGTGTCATCCCCTCTATATCCTCACCATGCGGATCCATCAGCACCTCCCAGGCTGTGGTGTTATAACAATCTCTGAGGGCACTTTCCATCTCTGGGGACCACCTCCTGATGGATCGAGTTTTAACGGGCAGCTTTTGGACCAGGGGGGTGTAAGATGGCTGTAGGTGAACCAAGTTGTGATTAGACTTCCCTAATGGGGGGGGGGGGGGGAGGGGAGTCGCTCTGTATGCATCCTTTACATTAACATACAGGAGATCTATTGTTGTTTCGTGTAGGACAGTCCACAACTTGATTAAAAACAGCCAAACTTGAGTCCAGAGTTGCATGATTAAAATCCCCAGAAATGATCATAAGTGCCTCAGGGTGCTTTGTCTGCAGCCTCGCAGTGACAGAATGGATTTTCTCACATGCAGTGGCTGCGTCCGCACTCGGAGGGATGTACACACAGATGGCGATCACGTGACTGAACTCCCTCGGTAGATAGTGAGGCCGCAGGCTAACAGCTAGCAGCTCGAGGTCCCGGCAACATAAGACTGTCTTTACGGAGATATGTCCTGGGTTACACCAGCGGTTGTTAACATACATGATGAGTCCCCCACCTTTACTTTTCCCGCTCGCTTTCGCGTCTCTGTCGGCTCTCACGGCAGTGAATCCCAACATGTTTACGTTAGCATCCGGTACTAGGTGATTGAGCCATGTCTCCATGAAGATGAACAAGCTGCTCTCACGGTAGATCCGCTGATTGTTCACTGCGGACAGCTCGTCGATCTTGTTCGGCAGCGAGTTCACATTCCCCATGATGACGGAGGGAATCGATGGCTTGTAGCGCCTCCGTTTCTCCGCTTTCTCGGCTTTTAGCTTAGCTCCGGCCTTGCAGCCCCTGGGTCTCCTCTTTAACTCCTCCGGGATGGGATGTCGTATCCCAGCGTGTCCCATTGTTCTTAGAGCCAGCAGTTTCTCCCGAGAAAATGTGAGAAAACTGGCTCCTGGTTAAGTATTAAACTTAAGTGTATCCATAGGATATATAAAGCACACGATCTCTTCGCAGGGAAGAGTAAACAAAAGAGCTAAAAAGTTTTTAAAAAGTTAAGAAAAGGCTAAAGAGAGAGAGCTGCTGGAGAGGCAGCCGTCACTCACAGCGCCAGACTGATCTCTAATGTTCAGGTCTTGTGTTCTTTGTTCCTTGTGTTTCCCGCCTGTGTGATTGCCCTGATTGTCCTCACCTGTCTTATTAGTCTCACCTGCATCTGATTACCCCTTGTCTATTTGGTCTCTGTGTTTTCCTCAGTCACTTGTCAGTTCATTATTTATGGTAGTTGTCTTTGGTTGGTGTGGTTTGTCGTATGTTCCCTGCTTCCCTTTGATTTGCGTTGTTTTTCTCTGCCTGCTCTTTTGGACGTTTTGGATTTATTAATTAAGTTTTTGTTTTATCTTTTGTTTAATAAATTTTTCTTTCTGCAATTGAGTCCTCCCTCCCTGTTTCCTACCTGTAACGTGACAGATAGTGCCTGTGGGCATCCTGTCTAAACAAATAACATGCACGAAATGAACAACTTCCAGTTTCACTGCAAAGTATATACACTACATACAACACCAAATACAGTGTTATTCTACTAATCTTGGATGCCTTTCCTTTTCCCGCTCCACAGACGAAACACCAACCAACAACTCTCAGCTAGGTAAGTAGGTCATGTCCAAAGTGTACAGACACGTTTGCTGTTGCCTTTCAATGTGTCTTCAATACATAAAAACAATATGAAAACACTTGTTTAAAAAATTGAAGGTGTTCAAATGGAAAGGTAAGGCTTTATATCCTCTTCTTAACTATTAGGGGATGTAATATGAAGAGCATTTTTTTCCTTTTCTAGTCAAACTTCAATAAGTGTTTCGAAACATTTTACAAAATGACATTTGAAAGGTCTGTCAAAAGATGCATCGTTCGCACCTACAACATTACAATGGCAAGGAAAATTGTCCTTTTTACAGGCAGAAACCTCGGACAGAACCAGGCTGATGTTAAACAGCTCTCAGCTTCAACTGTGTTGGGCTTTGAAAGGGAAAAGACGGAAAGAGAACGTGCACAAAAACGAGCAGCAACAACCTTTGTCCCTCATTTTTAAAAGTTGACTTCTTGTTTTAAACCCTGCTGTTTTGCACAGCTTGATGTCCGGAAATTTCTCAGTACCTTTTCATGTACTTTTTCATGCAGTTAGAAAAAGACGGTTAATTGTTTTATTCTGACTTAAACTCGTCTTTTAAAATGTAGGTAAGTATGTTATTCTGATTGAACTCATATTTGGTTAACTTTCTTCAACTCAAACTAAGATTGACATGTTGGGATAATGAGGTTGGGCTCTATTTGCTCTTACATATATACAGGTACACCTTAGTCACACCAACTCAACTGGCGTAGGTGTTCTGTGCATGCTACACAGTTCTCGGGCCTGGCTTTAAATGTATAGCATAGCAGAAGCTCTGTTGTTCTATGTTTTACGAAATTTGAACGCATGTGAAAGTTGCGAGGGTGAAATTAAAATTTTCCAGATATTGAAACTATAAATGTCTTATATAATGAAAATAATTGCACTGTGAGATATTTAGCTTTCAAGTTATATTCAGAAGTAGAATTCCAGTGATGTTTCATTATGTATTTGTGTTTGTGTTGCTCTAGCCAACCTGAAAGCTCCAGTTTTTCAAATGAACACAGTGACCAGTGCTCTCATCTCCGGTGTAATCATCCTGGGGGTAATGAGCGTTTGCTTCTTCATCTTCTCTCTCACTCTCCTCAAAGGAAAGAGTGCTCCTGCAAGCACTTTGTCAGGGGCCCGAAACCCAGCCTTCAACTGAGCACCAGAGCCAACAGTGGACACTCCCTTATGTGTGACAATGCTAACAAAGGGACAGATGTGACATGATGTATGGGAATGTAGTCATTTTACAGGACTATAAAAGCTAAATGTTGATCTAGAAAGTTGGTAACAGGTATGACATTCATAAGCTCAGAAGTGAAGTGGGATATACAACATTTTTTGTGTTTCACACCCTGGACCCTGACATTTACATGTAATACCTCAGCTAAAAAGCTTCCATCCACAAAGTACCGGATCAGTAACATGGCATACAGTTTTTTTTATAATATCTGCTGGTATACAAGTACTTTATTGAAAATGTAACTTAAGAGATCAAAGGGAAACAGGGTAACATTTCAAGTGAAAGCATTTGATTTAGTAATTCATTGTTAACAGAAAGCCGCAGCCTTAGATGTTAATGTTATCTTGACATAAAATCTAACATTGTTTTCATTGGGTAATTATTTAATTTATTAATATTGCTACATATTAAGGGGGTAGTTAGTCCTATGATTAATCAATTGATAGATTTGATGTAACTATAGTACATTTAGTTCACTAACTCACTTTAAAGCAAATGTAATTGTTTATAACTTCCCTGATCTGTTTTCTTAAATGCCATTGAAGAGCTTCGCCTGAAATGTCGAACTTGTGTACAGTTGTGCAGATTGCAAATATTGCACTTTGACTTGTGATTTAAACCTGCTCAATGTCATCTTTCTGAACATACAGTATGTATCAGCAGTTTACTCAGTGTACTCAGAAGTTTAACTAAAGACGTTCATGCAGCAACAATAGAGCAAGAGTTGATTTAGTATGTTGATGCGACCAAAATGTTACTTTAAATACATGTAAACATGTCAGTTGGACTGAAATCATACTAAGTGAAATTCTTTGAAGACTGACTAAACACATGTACAGTATACATCGCAATCAGACCAAAAGTGACCTTGGTGTTCTGTGCATGCTCCATACTTCCTGTGCAGGGCTTTGACCCAGAAGATAAACAACATAAATGTGAAGCATAAGAGATGTCTTGTTGTTGTCTGACTTAGGATATCACCAAAAGCACAAGGGACAAAGTGCATGACGTGTATCGAAAGTAAAGAAAATGTAAGAAATGCAGAGCAGTAGAGTTGTTCATGTTTTCACAGTTACACATTAGGGCCTGTTTTTCTAAAGGTTTGTGTGTCTTAAAACTTATGTACACTTCACACCACAAGTAATAATGAGCTATCTGATCTACTAACAGCATGCAGTGATGATTGTGTCTTTCATGACCAAAACAACATGCATTGTCCATTTAATCTGATTGCCTGAATGAATATGTATTATGGGGCGTCTTACATTCGCGTCTTACCTTAAGAAATCCCTCGCCCCCCTTCCTGTCTGACAGGGATAGTCTACAGCTGTGAGGTGTATATGTGAAAGGTAAGGGGGAATCTTCAAAGCAATCCTCCCATAATTATCTAGCTATTATCCTGGGTGCATATGTAAAAATGGCTTATACTAAACATGATTATTTTGGTGCACATTTTTGCTAAATGGTTCCAACTACTAATTTTCTCTATTAAAGGCAGTGCCTTTTTTACATGATATAAACATTAATTACTAACCACTCAAAAGTTTAACTCAAATCAAATCTGGGTTTACAGTGCAGATGGCTGACATCATTCAGGCTTTCTCCATTTATATTTACTGTATATGGTTGCAATACAGTACATCTACTCTTGTGATCACCACACAAAGGCTGCCACCAACAGGTAAGACCCCACTACACTTCCAAACCCCACACTATTAAAACACTATTAAACCCTTAAACCTTTCCACGCCTGGAAATCACCGTGTGTGGTTTGAATCAGATTTGGAAAAATCAGATCTCATGTGGCTTTTTGCGTTCAGACTGGCAAAAAATCAAACCGCGTACAATCTCGATGTGCTAAAAATTAGATTTGGGTGTGCTGTGTGAACAACGCCGTGGGATGTCAAACTCCAGTCCTGGAGTGCCGGTTTCCTCATACTGTTAGATGTCTCCCTGCTCCGACGCAGCTGAATCCAATGAGCGACTTGTTATCACTGTAGGGACCTCCCACGGCGGCAACATTATGTTGGGGTTTTATGATGTGAAATTTTGTTGTCAAATTAAATTTAATAATTAAGTGTACTTAATATATATCATATATATAAATAATATATAATATAAATCAATAATTATTATTAAACTGAGTTTAATAAACCTCGGAGAACCACCCTGTAAACAGGGAACAACCAAAATATTACAGATATCAGTCTCAAATTACTTAATTAAATACCAATATCATCAATAATTAATAATCTTTATTTAATTGAAGGTGTGAAATCCGAACACAAAGCCCTTTCACCCAGCCTAAGTCACAATGCAAATACACAGTAATCACAAACAACTGCTCTTTAAATTATAACAGAATTTATTTTACAAAGAAACATCAAGTTAATCAATGAAACTCAATCAAACAACAACTGTTATAAACTAAACTACAGAGACAAACATAAACAAACCAGCGTGATGTGTGTGTGTGTGCGTGTGTGTGTGTGAGTGAGTGAGTGAGTGAGAGAGAGAGAGAGAGAGATCAAAATGGCAGCGTGACCACGTGATGGCGGACACTGAACACAGGTCTCCTTACCTGGTCTATTGTCTAAAGACGGATCTAAACTCTGTCTCTACCTGATCTATGTTTCTGCAGCGTCTGGAAAGCCACAGATATCTATGTGTGTGCTTTTGCCGAAAGGTGCGTGTGTGCGTAAAAGGAGAGAGTGAAAAGAGCGCACCTCGAAAACTCAATTTCAGCCTGGAACTCAAGCACAACTCAGAGCATAGTTAACTTCACTACCAGTGGCCGGTTTTGTATCAGACGGCGTTCACACTAGTCTTTCTGATAATGAGTCTATTACCCGGTTATGACGCGAGAGTTTACAGAGAAACACACGGGACGCAGCGGCCCAAATAAAGAAGACAAAAGAGTTTTTACTCTTGTAAAACCCAAGACGCAGTGGTCAAATACCAAGCAAATATTGTCACAGTTTCACAATAATAACTCAGTTATTAAACACACTCTCTATATCTAACTGCCCGGACCTAACTAAGCTTCACTTGTAACCGTTTTGTCCATGGTTGATGAAATGAAGAAAAGGGGTCCTCGGAACGGTCTTTAGCCGTCTCCCTGCAGTTGTATGGTGATGCCGGCGCGTCCAAGGGGTTGAGCAGGGCCGTGGTGTCCTCTGTCGAGCGAGGTGATCTCCGTGGATGTCCTTTCTTTACAGGACGGAACGAGACGTAATACTTATGATCTCTCTCAATACCGTTTTAATACGGGAGAAATAAGACGGTCTTCTTAGAGAAAAAACCTGAACTAAATCATCGCACTATGGAGTCACAATTTTGTAAATGAACATGAATAGAATTTAAGCCAGTCTTTTATGGGTTGAATTTGTCTCAAGTTCTACTTATCCAATTGTACTTCTAAATTAATTTAGTTGAATTCATCATTGTCCGTAACAGACACTGTCTCAGGGGTACCCATTTCTTTACTCCAAATAAAGTTATTCTATGCTCTTAATGTATTTTCAAATCTATGGCAATGATACATGTATCTCTAAAAACTTCCTAAATTCTTTTAGAAGTTGTCTCAAAGACATCCAATATTGGATGGCACCACATCATCTTCTGTTTAATAAGAATGAATTTAAAAATTCAGATTTTTGGGCAGCAATGTCTCAGAAACCAGGTTGTACATTACCTAAATGAATGATCATGAAATATAAGCCATAAATGAGAGTTTTTTTTCTTTTTATTAAACAGTTACATACCATTTAGGTGAGGAGAGTTGTCAAATACATTATATCTTTCATCAACTTATAAATATCATTTAAAAAAATGTAATTTTTCAAAATCTGCTATATAGAACATTATCAATTATTTTACTTCATCCTGTTTAGCCTAGGACTGTTTTTATATGTACCTCAGCCAAACATCCATTAACTGTCTCACTGTCATGTTTTACTCTTGTTTAGTTTGTTAATTCCTTATATTGTTGCTAAGTTGTAATTCACTGTCTTATATGTTAATTGTCTGTCTTAGTGTTGCTTGTTTTCCATTTTGTGTTTTTTTTTTCATGTTTCCTAGTTTAGTCTTTAGTATTTCCAGTTTTATTTTGAAATTTCTTTTCCTTGTGTTTCTTTTTGTTCTCTCATGTATTGTTATTGTTACTTTCTTAAGTTCTCTGTGTGTCTTCAGTATTTCCCAATATAAATTGTAGTTCTTTTCCCCAATGTTTCTTGTCTTGTCAGAAAAAAATTCTAACAATGTTGAAACCATATCACTCCTGTTTTAGCTCAAATACAATGGCTGAAGTATGTTTCTTATCATTAGTTATTATTTACGCTGTTCATCTGTAATATTATGATCTAAACATTCCCAAACACATTCTAGCAGGAAAATTATGGAGCTAAATATGTGCCAAAACAGATGAACTTGTGAATTTCTTTTGAGATGTCGTAGAAAGCAGTTTGAGAACTTGCAGATATAAAATTGCAACTTCCATATCCAAATGTTCTGTTGTGAAAGAAAATCACACACACGAGAACTAAATTTGTGGTAAAAAAATAGACAATACAACTAAAAAATATAATATAAAATTCTTCAGGTGTTTTTATTTTATTTGCAAGTTCACATTTTCTCCACAAGTTCGTAAATCTTCTGTGCAACCTCAATTTTGTAGCAACATCACAAATCGCATCAGACAAGTACGCGTCTTTTGGTACATTCTTGCTGCGTTATTTGTGCCAAAAGTCACGTGTTTGTAGTTACAGCAGATGGGATTGGCGGAGCTGGGGATGGGGGGGAGGGACTGGGGCGATCGCTCAACCAATCACAACAGTGACACAACTCCCCAGTCGATAACGAAGACCACTGCTTCAGTCTCTCAAAATGGCGCAACAGACAGAGGTAAATCTAAGTAGATTGGTGAAATTGTTGTTTTCTCATACCTGTCATGTCTTGTATTCAGAACATAGTAATAACATTGAATCGGATGTCGTATAAAGACTCAATGACGTGAAAGTGTATATTACACACTGAGATTAGCACGGAAATTAGCACGGAAATAGATGGCTAACCAACTAGCTAACAGCTAATGTTTCCTTCAACTGCATAATTAACAAAATGAAATAGGGGAAATAGCCTGCTAAACTCAACAAAACTGTCGTAATGGGATCTAAGTACCCGCATTTGTTTGTGATTGTGTGTTGCTCGCGATTGTCTCGACAGGCGCCTCTCACTCAACCCGTGCAATTTAAAATGTCTACACCCGATACTCCACCACGTCCTCAAAAGCGAAAAGTATTGCAAAAGTAGGCACACAGATGGAAGATGCACATCCTTGACTGGGCAGGGTCAGTGCAGAAGATTACGACAAGGCAAATGGTGAAGTGTGAGGGCACGAGTGTTTTCAGTCACACAGGCTGTCTGATAGCTCGTCAGAAAGCAGCAGAAATAAAACGCAGCAAGCACTCGAGAGAAGAACACACAGGTGTCACAGTTCTTCATGCCCCAAACAGCTCATCCTGAGGCTGACAGGCCTGCTGTATTGTGCCATGGTTGATTTAATTTCTTGTGCTTATACCTTAAAATGTAAGGTAAAAAGGTAATTTTAGTAGAATGTGGTTCGATTCATTGTTAAGAATTTTGATTGTTTTAAAGACAAAATACATTTAAGCCTACTTTATAGGCTAAATAGTGGTTGATGCCTGGAGGAGTTGGGTTTCTTATTTTCAGTTTTGAAAGGTGGCAACCCTAGCTCTTACCAATGGATGTGAGCCGAAAATTATTTTCTTAACAAGGTTCTGACCACGGTTTGCACAAGATGATCCAAAGTTTAATTAATTTGTCATGATGAGGTCGTGGTGGTTGTGAAACCTGTAGCAAGCAATGAGTGTGTTTACATGAACTTAAGTATCTCGGTTATGATTGGGGTTTTAAGTATCCTGTTTTTGTATTTGTGCATGTAAAGATCATATCCCGATTTTGCTACTTGGAGAACTCCGATAGAAAACGGGATACTGTGGCATACGTACGCCTTACCCCGATTTCTGACAGCTGCCAACATCTGCACAGGCGCAGACTCAGCCAAATGACGTACACGTAAAACAAACATGACGGCGCCTACGAGAGGGTCTTAGTCTGGAGATAGGAATAACTTTCATGTTTCACTAATAAAACAGAAAACATAATTGAAGCTGGGCTATAAAATAGAGCACGTGGGCAAAATAAATACGGCCCGATCCGGCATGCATCCTGGTGAAATCGCTTCTTTTTTATTCTGGTATAGCAGTGATCGACATTTGTTGGATTGCTTTTTTTTTACTTTGTGGATGGACTGAGTGTGTTTTAGATGAGTAAACGGCTTGTTTGGGACTTTTAGTTTATTTTGGATTCACAAAGGGGTAAACTGAAGTGATGTTTTTGTTACAAAGCCACAGTGTTTTCATGTCTTTTATTTTTCTAAATGTCCGCAGTGTTGTGTTGTAAAAATAAATGTGCGCCTGCGCAAATAAGATGCAGTAATCAGAAACCGGGATACTATTATTGATCATGGATACAGGAATATAAATAACCAGGTTTCTCTGTGAGCATGTAAATGTCATATCCCGGATATGATCAAAACTGGGATAAGGCTTATAACCGGGATACTTAAGTCCATGTAAACGCACTCAATGAGCGCAAAGCAATGTTTGACATGTTTGAGTTTCTAACAGTGGACATTACCGCCTATAAAAAATGTGTTTGTTTACTCTTGTAGGAATTACTGCGTGGTCATCTCCTGGACCGACTCGAGACGCGACTCTGGTTGGCTGGTTGGTTATGTTTAGTGCTATCGCTGTTCAGTTAGAGGTTCCTCGCTTTATACCGTAAATTCCGGACTATAAGCCGCTACTTTTTTCTCACACTTCGAGCACTGCGGCTTCTACTCCGGTGCGGCTAATGCATGGATTTTTTATGGGGGACAATGAGCTTCTGCCGCAAAAACATTTGACTTCGTCACGTCGGATCTTAATATCAGTCATTTTGCGCTTCATGCACGCACCCTCATGATGGAAAACACACGGAGAAATACATATGATGCAGCTTTCAAGTTAAAGGTGATTGACCTGGCTGTCAAAGAAGCTAACAGAGCTGCTGCACGTTAAGATGACACTGACAGCGACAACAGAGACTGAGGAAGTGAGTAATGAAGTCATTCTGAGGCAGTGAATGGATGGACTTTTTCTTGTGAAATATATTACGGTCATCTTTTTCATCAGCCGTGTTACAGACACCGTCGGCTAGGCTTCGTATTGTAACGGTTCATGTTGTAAAGTCAGTAGTTGATAATGTGTTCATAATTCCGATTATGTGGAGAGTCAGTGAATGCACCAGCGAGAACGTGTTGAGTGGCTGTATGAGAGAACGCTGGGGGAGAGAGTTGGATTGTTACGGCAAGTTATGTGTTGCTCTCTGCTGTAAACGGCGTGGTCACGGCCGACAGTGATCGGGTTATTAAAAGTTATTATTTGAACGCTCTCGTCGTCCTTTAACGTCCGTACGGACGCTACAGTATTTGCGGATGTTACCGGTAGCCTACGTCTGTGTAAATAGCTCTTGTTATAGCGTGGACACCTGCGGCTTATAATCAAGTGCGGCTTATATATGTACAAATACATTTATTTACTTATTTTTAGCCGGTGCGGCTTATATCCAGGTGCGCTCAATAGTACGGAATTTACGGTAGTTGATAAGTGATGTACATGCAATGCTATGCAGTGAGAATAGGAAGGAGACAAAAATCACAGTTGCCCATGAGAGAGGAAGAATTGGCCGTCCGAAGATATTGATCCACAAAGAATATACACTACACCTTCTAGATGTAGGGTTACCTCTGACAACAATTTCTCAGCTGTTAGGAGTGTCGCGCAGGACATTACACAGACAAATGGCAGAATGGGGTTCAACAGTGAGAGAAAGCTATAGCTGTTTATCAGATGAGGAACTGGACTCCCTTGTGTCAGAAATACACACCAGCAACCCAAATGCGGGTTACAGAATGATGAAGGGTTTGCTGAAAGCGCAGGGACATAGGGTGCAGTGGGAGAGAGTTAGGTCCTCAATGCACAGAGTGGACACCTCAAGCATTGTCTCCAGGATGTCTCAGCTTCGCTGTGTGGTCAGAAGGACATATTCCGTCCCGAGCCCAAAATCTCTGATGCATATAGACACCAATCACAAACTAATTCGGTAGGTTTAGTTAAGATTGATAATTTGTGTTGTTTTATATTCTGTACTACTGCAAATTTGCACATTTAAACACACGTTTGTTTGTCATCCTCATAGGTACAACATTGTGATATTCAGAGGCATCGACGGTTATTCCAGAAAGGTCCTGATAATGAGGAATATAGAAAATACATGTTTTACTAAATAACCCCCAAATTGTGTTGTTAATGTATAGTTACACCATGGGTCTTTCTAATAAGTTACCACCATTGTAAGTTTTAGACCAATTGCTATTACAGTCTTAATTTAAAACAAAATATTTTTTTGTCTTTTTTTTCCTATAACCATCACCACATTAGATGCATATTGTTGATCATATGTAGAACGTCTATATTTAGAATATTATTTAAATGACAGCACGTTTTAACATTGTTCAAGTAAATAAGTATTGTTGTATTTTTGCATTAGATCATGTATTTGAGTACCTCAAATAACCTGGCATCAACAACCCTGGCTTTCTTCAGCAAGGCAGTGGAGACATTTGGTGTGCCATTGAGGTAAAAATTGATTATAGCAATGCTAAGTTTTGTCTGCTAAGTTACTTGACATATTGTAAGACCCTCTGGATATCACCCTACCTCAGGACCCTGTACCCACTGCTTCCAGGTTCGAGGTTGATGTGGCATCACGTCCGTCCCGGACGCATGTGCCCCTTCTTCCTGATTTTAAGGACTTGTTGTGCCAGAAGTTTTCTTCTCCGGCAGCAACACATAAATGGTCATCAGCGTGTAGAAGGCTCTCAGACATGCAGGACAAGGATCAGGTCGCCTGTGGAACCCTCCCCCAGGTGGATCAGGCTATCTCCCCGTTAATTTCTCCTTCCACCTCACTTCTTGACAGAGCTACATGCTCCAGCAGGAACTGCAGAGTAATGGATAGTCTGCTGGCTAAACTCCACAGGGCCATGGCTACACAGACCCGTCTGGCTAACACTGGGTCCATTATGTCTCTTTATCTCCGTCAGTTGTCAACTCAACTACGAGACGGATCGGGAGACCCTAGTATTGCCGGGGAGATTCAATTAGCCTCTCAGTGCCTCTCCTCTGTAATGAGAGAGCAGGCAGAAGCAGCAGGCTGCTCTATGGCTTCCTTCTGGGTTGTGCGACGCCATCTTTGGCTGTCCCAATCTCAGCTCGGACAGGAAGATCGGAATACCTTACTTAAAGTGCCAGTGGATCCCTCGGCCATGTTTGGACCTCAGGCAGCTACTTTGCTCCAGCAGGCACGAGATGGTCGCCGCTGTGCACAGGAGGTTTCAGGGGACCTGGCTAGGCGCTTCAGGGGCTCTAAACAGAGAAGGACTCCAACGCCTCAGTCGCGGCCTACACCAGAGGTCCGGACATGGGGGCCAGGGGATCTTAGGCCCCAGTTGGACGAATTCCGTCGGTGTAGTAGTCGCCAACGTGGGAAAACTGGAAAGCCATATGCGAAGGCTCAGGGACCATCACGGCGCCCCCCCTCCTTCCTGACGGTTCCAGAATAATGGCATGCCAGCCTCCCCTACCAGCCGTCAACGGGGGAGCCTGGCTAACCTTGGGGGCGGATCAGTGGGTGGTGTCTACCATGGCCCGTGGCTACCGCCTTCAATTTTATCGCAAACCTGCCGTGACAAGATTGCCAACCTTCACCACTGTAACCGATCCTCAGCAGGCGCAGATACTGCGGGAGGAACTGTCCACTCTTTTGGAGAAGAGGGCCATAAGAGAGGTGGAGCGAGAAGACCAACAAGCCGGGTTTTTCTCCCGTTACTTTTTAGTTCCGAAGCGAGATGGGGGTCTTCGGGCCAAATCTGGATCTCCGGAGGCTCAACAAGTTTCTTCGGCCCCTGAGGTGCAGGATGCTCACGGTTCCCAGGGTGAGGCAGGCCATTACTGCTGGAGATTGGTTTTCCACCATAGACCTCAAGGATGCGTACTTCTAGATTCCCATCTGGAAGGGCCATTGGCGCTTCCTGAGGTTCGGCTTCGAAGGCAGAGTGTACGAGTTTTGTGTCCTGCCTTTCGGGATATCTCTCGCTCCCCGAACGTTTACAAGTTGCATGGATGCTGTACTGGCCCCCATGAGGAAGCAAGGGCTCAGGGTCCTGAATTATCTGGACGATTGGCTCATTTGTGCGTCATCGGAGGAACAGTGCCGTTGCCATGTGGCCCTTCTCCTGAACCACATTCAGGAGCTGGGTCTCCGAGTGAACACCGAGAAAAGCACTCTGCAGCCTTTCCAGGTTACCACGTTTTTGGGTATGGTTCTGGACTCCAGGAGGGCGACCATCTCGCTAACACCGGAGAGAGTGCAATCCTTCAGACGGTGCCTCAGTCACTTCCGGCTTCATTCCATGGTCACTTGGGGGCTCTGCCTCCGACTAATGGGTCTTATGGCGGCCATGGTGCAGATGGTTCCTCTTGCCCTCTTAAACATGCGACCTGTACAGAGGTGTCTGTTGGGTCAGGGCTTGCATCCACAAAGATGTCACCAAACAAGGGTGGTTGTCTCTCGGAGGCTGCACAGTGCTGTCCAGTGGTGGAGAGACCCAGCCAACATCAAGTTAGGCCATGCTCTGGGGCCGGTAATTTATCGCCAGCTGGTCTTCACAGACGCCTCCCTACTAGGTTGGGGTGCCGTTCACGAGGGCTGCGGTATCAGTGGACACTGGTCCGGCCACTGGTTGAACCAGCATATAAATGTCCTGGAGATGAGGGCTGTTATCCTCGCCCTCAGAGCACTACTGCCGAGACTGAGAGGACATCATGTCATCGTTCGGACAGACAGCACAGTGACAGCTGCTTATATAAACAGGCAGGGGGGCCTGCGGGCTCCCTTTCTGTGCAGACTGGCAACCACTCTGTGGCAGTGGGCTCGGCCCCTCTTTTGCTCCTTGAGAGCTGTGCATGTGCCGGGTCTGTTAAACTCAGCGGCGGACATAATGTCGAGAGGGGGCCCACACCCTGGGGAGCGGAGGCTTCATCCACAGGTGGTCAGAGAAATCTGGCATCGCCTGGGCAGAGCGGAAGTCGACCTGTTCGCTTCAAGAGAGTCGGCTCATTGTCCGCTCTTTTTCTCTCTGAAGAACGACAATCCTCCTCTGGGGTGGGATGCCTTGGCTCATCCTTGGCCACGGCTTCTGCTCTATGCCTTCCCCCCATTCACTCTCCTTCAGCCCCTTCTCCGAAGGGTGCAGTTGGAGGGAGTCAGGCTGATACTGGTGGCACCGTTTTGGCCCCACATGACGTGGTTTTCGTCAATCCCGCCCCTGTTAGACGGCGTGCCATGGGAGCTCCCGCCTCGGTGAGACCTGCTGTCTCAAGCCAGCGGGACCCTCTTCCATCCATTTCTAGCAGGGCTCAGGTTGGTGGCCTGGCCCCTGAAAAGGACAGGCTCCTTGCTTTAGGATTACCAGAGCCTGTAGTGAGAACAATGCAAGAAGCACGGGCACCATCTACTAGGGCTGCTTATGCTTACCGTTGGGGTCTGTTTACATCTTGGTGTGGGGCCCACGACGTGGACCCCTACCTGGCCACGCATCAGGAGGTCCTGCAATTCTTGCAGTCTCAGCTAGAGGCTCGAAAATCAGCTGTTACGCTGCGGGGCATGGTGGCAGCAATTAAGGCAGTTCGACTTGGTGAATACGCACTTACCGAAGAAGGCTGTTCCTTAATTTCACAGTTCCTCAGGGGTGCACAGAGGCTTACAATCCGCAGGAGGGGACCCCCAGTTCCACCTTGGGACCTGGATCTAGTCCTCAGTGCCTTGCGGCACCCGCCTTTTGACCCTCTTGAGGAGGTGAATCTGAAATGGTTCTCCTTTAAGGCAGCATTTCTGCTGGCTGTAACTTCTGCCAGAAGAATAAGTGAGCTCCACGCACTGTCTGTTCATGCAGACTGCTGCAGATTCTCTCCAGATGTCTCTGGTGTAGTCCTCCGACTCAACCCGGCTAGGAGACACGTTCCGATCAAACTATCAATGATTGCACGCCAGCACAGGTGCTTTATAGGTGAGCTGTGGGGCGTGCCCGGTTAAGCCGGTGTGTCTTAAAGAAATATCCACGGACTCTGACGAGCAAGGGATCATATCCCGTACATAGAATGTAACGGGATGGAGAGATAGTCTCTTCACTCAGAGAACCAAGGTTACAACGTAACCCTACGTTCACCAGTCTGTCATCTCCCAGGATCAGAGGGACAATCTGTCATTACAGCATCATTACAATACCCCTCACCTATGCTCAAAATGTACAATTACTAATGTTTTGCCATCTATTACAAGGATACAAGGAGTTCATTTTTCACATACATAGAAATTTGTGTTAAAAATGTAGTAAAATTTGATCGGTCGCTTGTCTTTTATCGTTCGTGTGTGAGTATGTGTATGAGAAGTAATGCAGGAGGGAAGTTAAGAGTATACAGAGGGGGAGTATAAGGGGGGCATAGGCTATATACATTGGGGGGCGAGAAGTGTAGGTGTAAGTGAGTCTGTGAGTTGGGTGAGCTGCTTTCAGTGATTGAGTCAGTTAGTCAATGAGTGAGTGAGGTGAGTAGTGGTCACTGGGGCTCATGGAAAAATTAGGCTTTTCCGGACGAGTTCAGGATTAGATTATAACGTTATCATCGTACTACAGTACTACAGTATGTGCATTGATGAGAAACACTGACTGTCGTGGAAATTCTCCTTTGTGAGATAGAGAGTTGCTAAGTCTCAGAAGAACTTCATACTTCGGCGTTTGAATCAGATCTCTTTAATGACACGCAGCGTGGAGCAATCCAGAGAGGAGGTTACCTTACAGTGACAAATGGTGATCTTTACAATACAATGATACTTTGAAGTTATCCTGTCCTTCTGGAGACAGTGACTCTTTGCTGATAATGAAATGACATTTACATTTTGTATGGTGTTGTCTGAGAAGGAGGATGCCCTCCTGTGGCTCTTTGGCACCTCTGTTATTTCAGACCATTTGGTGGCTCCTGGAAGTCTATGTAATTTCCCACATGACACACACTACATTTGCTAAAACAGAATTGAACGCTTGTGGCGAGATATCTTCTATGCAGTCACCAGTCGCTTCTATGACGTCTTACATCAGCTTGAGGAGGAGGGCCATCTCGATCTGTCAAGCAACCTTCAAATTTTTTCCTGCCATCATACCTTCATTCCCCTTATTCAACGGCACCTGGACATTTTCCGAGATGGCTGGGATGACCATCCCATGCGAACAGAGGGGAACCTCTCTCCCAATCAGCTGTGGCAGTTGGGCCAGCAGTATCATTCCCAGGAATGCGATGAGGTTTGTTTACCATTTCTGAAAACTGAAGGGCCATTAACTCTCGATTTCATTTTTTCACTTGTTCTTTTTTAAAATATCTGTCAGCACTGTATAAGGGAAACACTTACCCAATAACTCAGTTTTGTATCATATTCTACAATGTTGTATTATGCCAATTACAATTGTGTCAGACGAGTAATTTGTTACTTCAGCTGTTCTAAATACTGTCGTCCTGCTGCATCACATCACATTGCCTGGCAGTGCAAGTTTGATACCTAACTAATGGAACTATCTTTGTTTAGCAGAGAAAAATAAAACCTCTTCCACATATTTCATTATTCAACATTAAACATAGTTTGAACTGTTGTGTATAAGCAATATCACACTCAAGGTTATGAATATATAATTATATTATAATATTCATATAAAATATAATATTGTACTGAATATTGTTATGGCTACGACTATCTTTGGCACTTGGCCTGTAACTTAACCACAGCTGTGACAATATCCCATGTAACATCATTACCTTTCGTGTGAAAATGCTTAAACGAGGGCATTCTATTATATTCTAACAGGATCTGCAGATTCCACTAATAGACTGGGACAGCAGTGGCCTCATAGCAAGTGAGCCAAACTCTGGTGTTTCGGTACCAGCGATCGAATGCCCTCTAACACCCTCAGAACTTGAAGGATTGACTGCTGCTGTGGACCCACTGACGTGAAGAAATCTTGGTGCTGACAGTTAGTTTCTTACACTGCAGTATCTGCATAGCATTGGATATGTTTAACTTTCCTAGTTTCCAATGTATCAACCCTCAAGTTGGCCTTTTTGGAAGTCTGCACTGTATCCAAACTGATCTTTGTTTGCTTGACCACTGTCTAAAAGATGTACCTTTTCCTTCTTGCTGATAGTCACTTAACACACCCTACCTGACACTGTTCTTTCCCCACTCCAACCAGCTTTGACACAAGTCTTCACCCAATGCTCTGGACTAACATTTTCATGTTATACCACTGTGCAGATGTTTTTATTCTGATACACAGCTGTATCAGAATAAAAAAGAGCACAATTTTATGTTTTTTGTACCTATGGACCATCAAGCTGGGGTTGAACTCTAAAATGGATTTTGTTGGTATGTATCCAAATACATTGAAACTCATCTCCTAATCCCAATAGCTTCATTTGTTGTTGACATTACAACTCAGGATTGTTTGTCATGACTTGCTATACGTTTCCTTTCCTGTGCTAGTTGACTTGACTGTTAAAATGCTAAAATTAGTACCTTATGGTTCGGAGGCACAGAATGCATGTGAAGACGACTTGTCATTCTCCAGGCAGATCTATATTATACCACTGCTTAACAAATTAAGGGGTAGAAACATATAGCATTTTCCTTAGACTTAGCCATAAAAACAGCAGGATGTTATGTTTTTCCCTGGTCATGAAAGATTTGCCCCTAGCTAAATAATGATTGTTCAAAGAGGTGAACTAACCATGAAATACTTTTGAAAAAAAAGTATGTTTTATTGCTTATTGATCCAACATGTTTCAATTGAACGACAATTGGCAAAACTGTACAGGGTACACGTAATTGTATCTCTTGATTTAGTAACATTTAAAAGAAACATTCTTGTTGGTGAACCTCATCATGTACCCTCAAACAACAAATTCACAGATGATAGTTAAGGTGGAACACGGAAATGTCAGAACTTTTTTAAGAGCACTATAACAGAAATGAAACTTGTACTCACAGACAACACACTCTCTTTATACACTCTGACATAAAGAGAGTTCAAATGAGTCCAAAACCTGAATCGACAGTTGTAATGCAACATTCTAGGCTGTGTTGAAACTCATTAAACGTTGTATAATGACAAGGCAAACGTAGGATGTGGAAGCAAGTCGAAGTTGTTGGATGATCTGCCTGTACCACCTCCACTTGCATGTCCTGCATGGGTATCTCCCAGCCCACCCAGAATTTCACCAGCTGTTTTAATTTGTCTTCAGTTGCTAAAAGGGTAACAAATAAAGAGAACAGGGAATATGTTACATCAATTGACACATGATGTTAAGAAAATGTTGTCAATACCTACATTATGGTATATTTATAGTTTTCTGATAAACGTTTCATTTAATTCCTTTGCTCTATTTAAGCCTAATGCACCCATTGTGACTGTTTTGAAGTGAATATTCTTAATCATCAATATCAAGACTTTAGTTCTGAATATTTGTTCAACTAAAAACCCATGGATCCTAACTGCACATGATGTAGAAACTACATACCCATCTCCACAAATTGCCGGAGGTAGGCAGCAATTTGGACCTTGACATCAATCGAGCATCCATCCCCACCGTCAGGCCAGATTATGTTATGTAGGACCATCTTGTAGGGATAAAAGTAATATTAATTGTGTAACTGAAGAGGGAACAAAAAGCCATAATGATTTAATTTGATACCTGTGCACTGCATTCAGCCTTTTTGTGGCTCGGGAAGACCACCGGAACAACATCAGGTCTGGCCTCTAGCAATGGCCATACTCTTGGAAGCCATGTCTCAGCTGCTGTACTTGTTGTGAAGTTCGCCCAAGAACCTGCAGTGTTAACATTTATACTTTAAATATATCATTGAGTAAAGACTGACAGTAAAAACAATCTCACGGTAAAGCAGTTTTTTAAAGTATGAATGTTATATGCCCAAAAATATTTGTGAATGCACACACTGTTACTGGGCTATTGTGACACAATTAAGCCGTGATAATTTAATAAGACCTTTCCTTGATGAACTGTATCTGTTGGTTTGTTTTCATTATAAAAAAGAAAACTACTGATGTTCTAAAAGAACACAATACAAACAGCTTTTTTTTGTTGATCTACTGTATTCATTGTTTATCATTGAGTTAGATAAGTAAGCCCCCTTTCCATTAGCTTAGCATAGTGTCTAACTTTGGGTAGTACCAGCTATGGTCATTGTTCATATGACCTTACCGTGTTTTGCAGAAGATTTTTGAACAGCCAAACATGGTTGGTTGGTGTTACTACAGGAAGGTCCCAAGACAAAGCCAACTGGTCAACAGCTGCCTTCTCGTCTTCTGTGTGATCATCTGTTTGAAGCTTAATAGAGAAAGTTCAGATAACAATACTTGATAAATATAGGAATATGAACCTACTAATATGAATCTATTCATGTGTGGCATACAGTGTCACTGTTGAAATGTACCATCTGTATTGTTTCTCTGATGTCTATGTCAGCAACATCCTCCAACACAATGGTTACTGTGTCTGGGGAGCCACCTAGCAGAACGTGTAAGATTGCAGGACTGACACCAGTTATTGTGGGACCATCATGAAGGAAAGAGTGGCTGATCATCCTACCAGCCATTTTGAACAGGTCACTCTGTACAAGAACCTTTGCTACTGAAGGGAGGAGATGGTCGGGTTCGCCCTCAAATAGCAACGTTCCAGTTCTATTTCCTGCACACACATACAAAAGAAAACAGTACAGTGGGGAGGTTGCTACAAAACAGTGAAAACTACTGTATTTGGTTGCCAGCAGAGATTAGTTTTTAAGTTATGTATAATGTCTCTGTCCTGTCCTTATTGTTGTACTTGGAATTTCTTCTTGGTAAGCTCAGTAATGTGAATGTGATATATACAGTTATGTACAGAAGTGTTTGGGCAGTGACTACTTTCAAAAGTATGAGCCCATAAGCTTCCTCGTTTAGACATTATATATTTTAAACTGTAATCTAAGGAGACTTCCGGTCTGAGCGGAGCCATATGAAGACGCACGTTTTTGAGCTCCTCGCCGGTGCCGTGAATTCTGTTCTGTTAGCAACCTCCTATCAACCCCCTATTGTTTATTTTTCTAGTTGTGACCGTTCTTTACTCATTCACATATCTGCCGCTAAGAAATGACGTCTATCCACTGGAGAAAAGGTGCCCCTACCACGGACCCGAAGGCTAAGGCTAGCTGCTCGGCTAAAGACAGTGAGGTGGAGCTCCCTCCGGCTCGTACAGCGGGAGACGGAGACTCTATAATCCTGCAGGCTATCCACTCGCTGAGGGACGACCTGGTGAAGAAAATCGATGGTAGTAATGTGTTTGCCCTACTTCCAGATCTGGATTCGCACTGCCTCATTCTTGGGGCGGATTTTAATTGTGTCCTCCACCCCAGCTTGGACCGTTCTGTGGTGTCGGCCAGACCTCTGTCTAATTCGGCCCGTGTGGTTAACTCCTTTGCCGAGGGTTACGGCATGCTGGACCCCTGGCGCTTTAAAAATCCTACCGGTAAACAATTTTCCTTCTTCTCTGCGGCCCAACAGTCATATTCACGGATAGACTACTTCCTGTTAGACAAAAAGCTGATTTCTTTTCTCCATTCTACTGAATACGGGAACATTGTGGTCTCAGATCACAGCCCAGTGGTGTTGCAGCTCTGTTTTCCTGGTCACTTGCGCCCACAGAGAGTGTGGCGGCTTAACCCGCGTTTACTATCAGACGAGGATTTTATTGCCTTTATTTCCAATCACATTGATATCTTTCTCGAAACTAATCGGCGACCAGAGACAAGTGTGGGCATTATGTGGAAAGCTATGAAGGCGTATCTTCGCGGCCAAATTGTTTCCTATACTATCAGCGCGAACAGGCAGAGGACAAAACGTATGACAGAACTTATGGACTTGATTGGCGACGTTGATAGAAGGCATTCATCTATGCCGACTGCCGACCTGTATAAAGAACGCATTTCTCTACAGACAGAATATGACTCTCTGGCAACCGCCCATGTGGAGGACCTGTTTCTTAGATCTAGACAGTCTCATTATGAACACGGGGAACGGGCAAGTAAATTACTTTCCCATCAATTAAGGCAGGCGGCTGCAGATAGTCTAATAACGGAAGTCACAACAACGACTGGGGACACTACGACTGACCAGAAGGGTATAAACGATCAGTTTAAAGGTTTTTATGAGACACTATATTCTTCTGAGGTCATTGACGGCTCCTCTATTACAAGCTTCTTCAACAACCTTGGGCTCCCCACATTAGACCCAGATGAGGCGGCCTCCCTGGAGGGAGACATTTCTAACGGAGAAATAGAGTGCGCGATTAAGGCTATTATTATATTTATTTATTTATTTTATTTTATTTATTTAGTTAGTTTTTTTTGTCTTTTTCTTCAGTTTTCTCATTTACATGTATTTTTTGTGAGGGGTGTTTGTTCTGTTGTTAAGGGGGAATTGTCCCCCATTATGCACATTGCACTACGTTTCTGTACGCCATATGTTGGATGCCTGTGTTCTGTTGTGGCCACATAAGTAATAATGTGTGATGTGCTGTGTCTGATGTTTATAATTCATGCAAAAAATCAATAAAAAACAGTTGAAATAAACTGTAATCTAAGGATAGATTGAAAAGGTTTTCCTAAATTACTGCCATATTAAAATAAATCAAAGATGATATCTTAAAGAGAATGAATTTTGAGTGCTGACTAGCTCCAGTAGAGCACACATAAACACAGCAAAAACATATTTTTGTAGATAACTAGAATTAAACGATGAAAGTCTTCGTTTTAATAAAATAATAATTTAGTCATTACTATTGCATTACTTAACAGGGCAAACATTATGAAAACTGTCAATGACCAAATACGTTTGAGCCTAAGTATGTGAAGTGGGGCATCAACAGTTACCAAAATCCTTTGAGAATCCTGTTTGCAACTTCTGCATCACCGCCTAAAAATGGCGCTTTACACCCTCTCCAGTGGCTACATCACCTGAAGGGAATGAAAACAATATATTAAGTAATGCTTTAGGGTGCTACATTCATAACTTTCCATCTTAAACAAGCAAATGGAAGTTGAGTTGAACAAGGAACTACTCTATTTAATAAATTACCTTCCAATCTGCAATGTAGTGGTCTGGTCCAGTCAACTTTATGGGTCTTCTAAAACCTGATAAGTCTCTTCTCTTGGTCCTCAACATCCTCCCTCAGATCTATCCTAACTCGTAGAATAGGTTTCTCTTCATTATCCTGCAGCAAATGATTTCTATACAGCGATACTGCCTTCTCCGGAGTTTCAACTCTTTTCCATTCTGAAAAAAACAAACAAAAACAAATTAACAATGTCAATCAATGACTGTCATTGATGTAAATACATTACAAAATCATTACCAGCAACAAACATCACAAAAATTTAGCAAGAAAAATGAAGCTTTATTAAGATGATATACCATCATTTGTTGCAGATGATGGTCCAGGTGGTTGGATAGTAAATATTGAGTAGCTGGTGCTTGGGCTACTTTCTCCATCACTGCTGCTGATAACCTCTGGCTCGGATGGTATGTGATCCTGAGGAAGGCTAGAAACATATTTATGTATTATTACTGTTATTAATGTTAAGAAAGGACATTTGAAATATTGAGAAAATGAAATTTTCTTCACATTTGTATATTAACACCACATGTAAGTACTATATGTAAGGGATGATAAACAACGCACTGTGCATATATTGGAAAAAATTAAATGCATTATTTTGAAATATATGCATGGCACGTTGTTTATTATCCCGCTTATACCATTGTTTCCACATCGGTCTGGAATATTCTCAATGTGTGAAATTTTGAGGAACTACTTCATAGCCATGCACATATTGACAAATAACGCAGGTTATATTCATATCGTCACAATATATAATATGGTAAAATAATATTTGAAATACAATTAAACATATTTGATACTAGATTCAAAGGACCGTTACGAATTACAAAGCCACAAACATGGTGAGAAAAGACTTCTCTACAATGAATTAGATCACTTACATCTTCACAATGGCAGGACTCAATATGAAGAGGGAGCAGCTGCTGTGGAAGTGATGCACCACAGGTCATACAATCATTTTTGGGCATGTTTGCAAATTCAGGTGCATTAAACGGCAAGGGGGTTGTGTCGAAATGTTCTAATATATATAGTATTCTTTCTGTTGTTGGAAGAAGACTTAAGTGTTTTAGACGTGTAGCCCATTGATGCCTGGGGCAGTGGAGTAGTTTTCCTTTGGCCACTTCCACCTTGACATTAAAGAAAGAAATGCAAAAACAAAAAAAAAACATTCAGTTTTTGTGGTCTCAAATATGAAGTGAATCGGTGTGATCAGAACACTTATGTCATAGGAGTCCATTTTTGTCTCACCGGTAGCCTTTCGAAGGAGCCATCCACCACGCAAATCCCGCAGTTTGGGGTATTCATTAAGCAAAACTCTGGTTATCTGAAAATGGAACATTCAGTTTGCTTTCAATTGTGTAATAATATCACATTTACAGAGGCATATACATACATGCAATAATATCACATATCTTTAAGAATTTTACATTGTTTGTTACCTCTTTCTCCACTCAAGACTGCTACACTACATTTACAGAAAGACAACAAGAAAGAGAAGTTCCTTTTTTTGCCCCAGGATTCTCCTCAGTGGAGGGGTGGCATTGGGGGTCAGGTGCTCCTGGGGTGTCTTTGCACACCTGCGGCTCCCCTCTGTAGTTGTGCGACTCGCATGGCACTGCCAATGCCTGGGACAGTTCGAAGCCCTCTATTTCACACTACATTCTTGCATGTTTGGTTAGGATAGGGGGGTGAACAACACAACAGATGACTCACTATCTGGTATCTTAAACAGTTTGTATATGTGGTGGGTACAGAGCTGGACTCACTGGTGACAGTGGTAGAGAGGAGGTCTCTGGACAAAATGCTCTCCATCATGGACAACACACATCACCCTCTGCACAGCACCTTCACCGGGCAGAGGAGCATGTTCAGTGACAGACTGCTGTCACAGTCGTGCTCCACGGACAGACTCAAGAACTCTTTTGTCCCCCTTGGCATTAGATTGTACAACACTTCACTGTCACGGCAGGGAAGAAGCACACGGTGAACCCTGGACTCATTTTTTCACTTTTTTTTCTCACTCCTCATCTGCACTGCTGACCTCAGAGTCAGCCCCCAGTTGGACACTTTAATGCATATCGATAGTCACCTTACTGAGCACTGGTCACTTTAAAGATAATCACCCTAATCATGTCTGGTTTCATCCTACTGTTGTGTTTAGCTACATCTGTAATGGTTGACATGATCACCCTAATTAGGTCAAGTTTCACTCTATTGTCTTCAACACTTAATGCTAATCTGCTCCTCAATAGTTGGGTACTTTAATGATAATCACCCAAATCACTCCTGGTTTCACCATATTGTCTTGGACACTTAATGCTAATCACTGCTCCTTTATGTTGGTGAGCCAATTTACATTCCTGCATTGACTGTTTAACGACTGTACTCACACCTCTGGCACTATCTCAAACACCTCTGTACATGCACATGTAACTAGTCTAGAAGGCCAGCACTTTGTTTCTAAGGTTCCTTAACTGTTTACAGGTCTCTTTTAACCAACACATGTTTTTCTCTCCTCATAGGTTATGTACATTATGCTATATAAGTTTTAAGTCTAATTGCTAATGCTAACTGCACAGGTTTAACATATAATTATGTTTACTCTTAGTCACATAGGGGCTGCTAAATTCTTGTTTGGGGGATTACTGTATACAGGGGGGGGGACAGCGGGTGTGTATTGTAACTAATGTCTTGTCTATCTATCTATCTATCTATCTATCTATCTATCTATCTATCTATCTATCTATCTATCTATCTATCTATCTATCTATCTATCTATCTATCTATATATATCACCAATTTCCACACCTTTTCACAGTAGCACTGTATCCCTATCTCTCCCTGTCTGTCTGTCTGTCTGTCTGTCTGTCTGTCTGTCTGTCTGTCTGTTGGTATGTAAAATAATTGAAAGAAAGGTCTGTGCACATGATGTGAACTTTGAAACAACCAAGTGTCAACAATATATTTAAAGGAAACACATCAATGGTACATCAATAAGAAAAAGGGAAAAAAAGGAAAGGGGAGTTCCAGCTTTCTGGACTTTTCTGTCCCATTCAAGAGGAACAACACTTGCATTCTTAGATAGCAAATGAAAGAAAGTTTTTAAAAAGGTTTACCTATCACCGCCCCTCATGGTGTGCTTTAAGGATGTACATTGTGAAATGACATGTTAAAAGGAGTTTGGTTGAAATTGAGAAGCCTTGATTATGAGTTAAAGTATCACACCTATAATGATAAAAATATAAATATTACTAGTTTTGTGTCTAATAGATTACAACTTGACACAAATGGAGAAAAAGTAAACTGCCTACGATTAATTGACTGAAAAAAGGCTTATTTCTACTTTGTCCCAATATTTTTGTCATGTTAAAACAAAGATCTGTACCTCTGTGTGATCAGCATCATCTGACAGAGTTATAGTGTGTCTTCCTAGACCTGCATCCAAGAGCTGTGTCTCACCTTTTGGGGTTCTTGTTTTGGCTGAAAGCAGACAGAACTGGAACTCCAGCAATCGTGTTGGTCTTGGTGGTACAGGTGCCTTTCTTTTTTGTGCCCGACTTCTATTGAATATAGCTGGGAAAGACCTTCAAAGTAGAGACAATAATAAGTTCATCAATGCATACGTTACTTTGGTTACTTTGGTAAATGTTCAATGTACAAATGGCAAAAATGTTCCAGTTCCAATGGTGTATGACATACATATGCAAACGATAACTGCATAGCAAGACAGTGGGCTAATGCGCTTTCTGCGACAGGCATGCACACTTTAATGAGGTGTGACATTGACACAAAAAAAACTTGTTAATTAAGGTGATACGTTGATGCTTTAATTAATAAATATAACAAATAACTAAAGGAAAGGAATCATATTTCTGACGGGTGGGAAAACTGTTCATTTATTATTGTGTGGTACTAGGCTAACAACAATACATTTATGGACTTTGAAATGTGATTCTGACCCTTACCTTTGCATCTCTTGATGAACACTGTTTTTTCTGGGGGGCTGCCTGGCACCAGTGGGATGACCGACAGCAGCAGTAGTAGTGGACATTCCTCCACATCATATGTGGAGGACAATTCATTTTGAATTGTCTATAATTATTGATTATTATTAAACAGTTTTGACTTAACCTAGCCTGTATTTAGACAACAAACTCTGTATTTTATATTCGGATATTTATGTGTCAGGATACTGAAAATGATTGATTAGAATCTAAATGATGAAACGTTCAGAAGATATATAAGTGAGAATATAAAACGGACTCCTCTTTGTCAGACTCTTTTTAATCCCAGCTCATCACAGAGCGAGTCTTTACAAACTCACTGATGTTCATAATCTGTTTAAATGTCCGACGCTCCATTTCGCGTCTTTTTAATGTCCGTCTTTTCTCCCGTATTAAACTCTGCTCATGTTGAGAAGTTTCACTGAAGTCTGATCCTGTGCAGCGTCCAATCAATGAGTGATATACGAGAAGGGGGCGTGTCTGTCAGTGAAAAGACTTCCGTGAAGTCAGCTCTCGTGTCTCCTCGGTCATCGCTCCTCGGATCAGCCTCCTCTCTCCTCGATCCTCTCTCCTCCGTTCGCTATAAGAGCTTTGGGACGATCCTCAACATGGCGGCTTTGGAACTACTTCCGGTTCGGCCGAGGACCGAGGAGACTGCAAATAAGACACTTGGGATGTACCCACTGTCACTTACCCTGTCTCTCGTTCCAGGTCTGTTGGCTGCATGCCCTTCCCCCAGTGTGTCTCAGCCTGCTGATTACCTGATGTGTCTCACCTGTGTCTTGTTTACTCCACCCCCTGTTCAATATTTAATGTCTGTCTTCCCCTCATTCTGTGCCAGTTCGTCTTGTCTTTGACCTTTGTACCAGTGATTCCTGTTAAAACTCCAGCCGACCTGTTCTTTTGACCTGCCTTTGTGACAGGTTGAAAAGCAATAACTTGTATAGTTGCATTAAAATGCTTAATGAATGTTAAAAGTGTTTAAAAAAATGTTAAAGTGTTAAAAGAACGTTAAACGTGATTTAATTGATTGATTGATCTGTGATCCACTGAGTAAAACCTATCTGGGATCGATTGGTTTTGTCTCCGCCCACATAGAAGGAGAATTCGCGCTGTTTTCTTCATTATACTAAACGCTCCTGATGAAGAAACAGACCGGGATCGCGTTTGTGATTATTTCTTCTTTATTCAGGTATGTTTATTGTGAAAAAGTGCAGCTCATAATGGCCGAGGTGGGTTGCTTAAAGTGGGGAGTTTCATGACGTTGTCATTGTGATATTTGAGTGGTATAGGAGAAGTTTTATGAACAGTATGTAAGCTAGCACACAAGTCTGTGTTCCGTGCATGGGAGACCCCGTGGGCGCGAGGTGTGTAGCGTGTTCTGTTGTGAACTTCGGGTTAATGTGAGCGAGGATGAGTTTGTGTTTGATGTCCTATGTGTTTTAATTTATGTATTTTGATGGGCTCGGAGTGAGTTTGGAATTTGCATGTTTAGGGGAAGAACGAGTGCGAAAGTGATTTGTTACAGAATACTGTTTTTCATTGTGTAAGAAAATGTGTAAATGTGTACTCTTGTATATTGTTTATTTTGTGAATGTTGTATTCAAAAATTATACTAAACGCTCCTGATGAAGAAACAGACCGGGATCACTTTTGTGATTATTTCTTCTTTATTCAGAGTGTAACATTTTGGAGGCACCGCTGGGATGGATGTGACGAGGCCAAGCTGTCCCAGATAGACGTCCCGATCATCATCCAGCCCGACCCATTTACAGCCGAGGTGGACAAAAGCGTGAGGTGGTCCAACAGCTGCGTAGAGAGACTTGCATCCCATCTGAGGTTAACCGCTGGTGCCAGGAGAGCTGCATTGTCGATTCTACAAAGTAAAGGTTCTGCTTCACCCTGATACTGTCCCACGGCCAGAAAATAAGATGGATACGTCAGAGTTAGAGGACTTGAAACTGGAAGTTGGTGGTGCGCTGTACACATTAACAAGAGAGGATTTAATTGAAGTTTGTGATTTTCTATACATTGCTGGGTTACAACTTGAAAAAGTATCAGGCAAAAGTCGTTCATCTCTTATTGTACATGTTACAAAGCACATAGAGAGAGAAGAGTTACAGGAGCTTGAGGATCAGGGTATGGCGGAGCTACTGACTTTAAAAGACAAAATAGTGGAGTTGCAACAGGCTGTTAAAAAAAGCGCATCTGAAAAAGAAACTTCGAGTCCAAATCCAACAGATTCAGTGCAGGAGCAACTTGTCCAGCCTTCAGAAGAAGAGCGGTTGCAAAAAGAGATAGAGACACTGCAATTAGCATTAGCTTTATCCCTCAAAGAGAAAGCAAATCTTAGCACTAGGACACAAAAGTCAATGAGAGAGGACAGTAATAGTGCTAAAGAAGATCAGGTAGTTGCACAGCAAACCGTCCAACCCCGTCTTTCATTGCAGTGGAGTAGGGAGTTCAAAATAGCAGGCCAGATAGGTGAGCCCGGTCAAAAGGACAAACTTACCTTTTCTAGTCTAGCACACCAAATTGAGCAAGGTATCAGTAAAGGATTTGCTGAAATAGAAATAGTTGATTCGGTTATAAGAGCAATAGCACCAGGCCTACAACTACGCAGCTACCTTGAGGGAAAGAGTAACCTTACATTACCTACCTTGAGAAGGATTCTCCGGTCCCACTATCAAGAAAAAGGAGCAACAGAACTGTACAAACAACTCACATCAGAAGCTCAAAGCAGCAAGGAAACGCCACAGAACTTCCTTATCAGAGCCCTAGATTTGAGGCAGAAAATTCTGTTTGCATCCCAAGAAGCAGAATCCGGACTAAAATATGATCCTGTACTTGTACAGAGCATGTTTTTCCATACTGTTCTAACAGGCCTGCAAAATGATAGCATTAGGAGTGACCTCCAGCCGTACCTGCAACAAACGGCAACGAGTGATGAGCTGCTTCTCGAAAAACTCAACATTGCTTGTTCAAATGAAGCAGAGAGACAAAATAAAAAGAAGTTACTTATTCAACAGCGACAGCCCACAGTGCACTCAGTTCAATCTGAGCCTCCTGCAGAAAAACGGGTTAAAAATCCAAGTTCAGAACTTACCAGCAAAATGCATCCTGAGCTATTAAACGAACTGAAAGAAATGCGCTCTGATATGGCCCTACTGAAAAATATAGGCGCTGAGGTTGCTCAAATCAGAGAATCAATGCGACAGCCAAGCCAGGCACAGACAAATCAGGTAGTTTCACAGGAGTGTATTAACCCTCTTCAGTTCCAATATCCACTACAAGGTATCTGGCCTCCCCCAGGACCTGGACGAAGAGGAGAAACAGCCCAATATCAACAGAGGTTTGCACCACAGCAACATTACCCTTTACCAAATCGTGCACGCCTGAGAAAACGTGTCGGTTGCCAGCAAAACGGAAGTGAGTACTGCACCCATTGCTACAGATGCGGTAGTGGTGAACATTTCCTCGCAGGATGCAAGGTGAGAGCAAACAGACAAAACAAAGATGGTCCTTTAAACGGAGGATGGTTACCCCAGAGGGACAAGGAGTAACCAGCAACAGCGTCAAGTCCCAACAGTATTGCCCCCAATGTGGTCTCTCTGCCCGAGACAAAAGGCTAAGAAGGTGTTCATCATGTAAGACAGACAGTTACTGTTCAAAAGCCTGCCAAGTTGAACATTGGCCAAAACACAAAAAGAAATGTCATCAGTACATTCAACCACCAATTAACCAAGACTTTCAAGCCACAACAAATGCCAGACAGACAAAGAAAGAAGGAAGTCACCCCCGTCTCATCGATCTGGTCGGTAAACAGTGCATGATTGACTGCTACATACAAGGCTACAAAACCAGAGCATTGTGGGATACTGGCTCTCAAGTATGTATTGTGGATGAGAAGTGGAAATGGAGGCATTTGCCCCGTGAAAGAGTAAAAGATATCTCCGAGTTACTCGATGCACCTGATGATTTAAAAATAACAGCTGCGAATGGACAGAGCATGCCTTATAAAGGTTTCATTGAGGTCACTTTTGGATTAGCTGCTAAAGAAGCTGACCCCAAAGAACTTCTTGTCCCTATGCTAGTGATGAAAGGAGGAAGTCTGCAACAGCCCATCCTAGGGTTTAATGTCATTGAACAAATAGTGAAAGCTAGCACTATAGACCAACTAGATGTTTCAAGAAGAGAGCAGTTAAGCAAGGTATTAAGAGCAGCTTTTCCCTGTCTTGGATGTGAGAATGTTACTGCCTTTATTAATCTTGTGGTTGCTGAACAGTCATGTGACTATGTTGTGAAAACAACAAAAGAGAAAGTTACTGTGCCCAAACATACCTCAGTTCAGATTGACTGTAAAGTTAAAACATGCCCTTTGAAAACAGACACTACATTGCTATTTGAACCTGACGTAAACCCTCAGTGGAGTGAAGGCCTTGAGTTCTGTGAGACATTGGTTAAGCTAAAACGTGGCGCTTCACCCTATATTGTGCTTGATGTACAAAATCCCACCGATCATGATATCGAGTTGTCAGGAAAAACTGTTGTTGGTACCCTTCAGTATGTCCAGGCTGTGTATCCAGCAAATGTGTTTGAGAAACCAAATCAGTGTCCCCAAGTGTCAGTGAATCAAATGAACGCGCACACTGAGTCAGTTAGGGAAACTCCATGGGATCCCCCGATTGACTTGAGTCATTTACATGAACATGAAAGAGTAGCTGTAAAAAACATGCTTCGTGAAGAGTGCTCCTCTTTTTCAAAGTCAGATGATGACATCGGATGTATTGAAAAGTTGAAGTTAAGCATCTCATTGAAAGACATAGATCCTGTAGCACGCACTTACCTGTCTGTGCCAAAGCCGTTGTATAAAGAAATGAAAGATTATCTGCATAATCTTATTGCACAAGGGTGGGTGAAGAAATCCAATTCGCCTTACGCCTCACCTGTTGTCTGTGTAAGGAAGAAAGATGGGAGTTTACGTCTTTGCATCGACTACAGAGAACTGAACAAAAAGTCTCACCCAGACAGACAGCCCATCCCACGTGTGCAGGATATCCTCGACAGTCTTGGAGGTAACTCATGGTTTTCATTGCTAGATCAAGGGAAAGCTTACCATCAAGGTTTTATGGATGAAAACAGCAGGCCCTTGACTGCATTTGTGACCCCATGGGGCCTCTACGAATGGATAAGAATTCCGTTTGGCCTAATGAACGCCCCCGCCGCATTTCAGCGCTGCATGGAGGAGTGTCTGGAAGAGGTGCGAGACAACATCTGTGTCCCCTATCTTGATGACACGCTTGTGTACAGTCAGTCCTTTGATGAACATCTAAACCATGTCAGAAAAGTCCTAAAGCTACTGAGGAAGTATGGCATCAAGCTGAAACCCAGTAAGTGCGAAATATTTAAACATGAAGTTCGTTACCTGGGAAGGATTGTCTCTGCTGAAGGAAGTAAAATTGATCCAGCTGACACCATCGCTGTGAGAGCATTAAAAGAGAAAAGACCAAGCAATGTTGGAGAGCTTAGATCCATCATGGGTTTATTAAGCTATTACAGACAATACATAAAAGACTTTTCCCGTATTGCTGGCCCAGTATACAACTTGTTGAAAGGAACAACAGGAGAGACCAATGTGCCAAACAGAAAATCAAACACGAGACAAGTGAAAGCTAAAAACAAAGGAGTGCCCTCAAACACACCAATTGGTTGGGAGGAAGAACATCAGCGCATATTAGAGCAGCTAATAGATTGTTTAATCGAACCACCAGTCCTTGGGTTCCCAGACTTCTCAAAAGCATTCGTGCTCCACACTGATGCTTCCAACCAAGGCCTCGGTGCAGTCCTTTACCAACAGCAGGATGACAAACTCAGAGTGATAGCCTATGGCTCAAGAACATTGACTGCTGCTGAGAAAAACTATCATCTACACTCTGGAAAGTTAGAATTCCTTGCCTTAAAGTGGGCAGTTACAGAAAAATTTAGGGATTATCTTTATTACGCCCCCACGTTCACAGTGTTTACCGATAATAATCCCCTTACATATGTTTTATCTAGTGCAAAGCTCAACGCAACAGGATGTAGATGGGTCGCAGAGCTTGCAGACTTCCACTTCACTATTCGCTACCGCCCAGGTAAAGAGAATGTGGATGCTGATAGTCTTTCTAGAATGCCGGTAAACATTGATATGATGATGGAACAATGCACTGAAGAGCTGACATCAGATTGTGTGGCCGCCACAACCCAAGCTGTCGAGACTCAAGATTCAAGCTCAACGTGGGTGTGTCCAGCAATTAACTCTCTCCGGTGTACAGTACATGAAGAGACACAAAAACCATTCTCAGTTGATGAAATCAGACAATCACAACAAGAAGACAAAGACATTGGTCCTGTAATACAGTGTAAACATGAACTAAATGCTTTCAGTATGCAAAGTAAGTGTTTACTGCGAGGATGGGAGACACTCCATATCGATGAAGATGGCATTCTTCGCAGAAAAACAACTAACAACACACAGCTTGTATTACCTGAAAAGTACAAAGCCACTGTACTAAAAGAGTTGCATGATGAAATGGGCCATCAAGGCATCGATAGAACTACATCCTTGATCAGAGATAGGTTTTTCTGGCCTTACATGCAAAAAGAAATTGAACACTATGTTGCAAGAACATGTAGTTGTTTAAAACAAAAGACACCAAGTAAAGAATCTCGAGCACCCATGACCAGCATTGTAACCACACAGCCATTTGAATTAGTGTCGATAGATTTTCTCCATTTAGACAAATGTGCAGGAGGCTACGAATATATCTTAGTGATTGTTGATCACTTCACTCGTTTTGCTCAGGTTTATCCAACAACCTCCAAGTCTGCCAGAACAGTCGCTGACCGAATATTCAACGATTATGCTTTAAAGTTTGGACTACCAACAAGAATACATCACGATCAAGGCGGCGAATTTGAGAACCAGCTCTTCGCTCAGCTGAAAAAGAACTGTGGTGTACTGGGATCGCGCACTACACCTTATCGACCACAAGGAAATGGACAAGTAGAACGTTTTAATCGCACGTTGCTACAAATGCTCAAGACACTAACTGACAAACAGAAGACAAACTGGAAAGACTCTTTGAACAAGTTGGTCTATGCATACAACTGCACTAAGTGCGAGGTCACAGGTTTTTCGCCTTTCTATCTTCTGTTCGGAAGATCCCCAAGGTTACCTATTGATCTACTCTTTGGTCTGACTATGGAAACAGGAAAGGCAGATCATCGTACCTACATGGAGAAATGGAAAAGAGAAATGCAAGACGCATATGAAATCGTCAGAGAGAATGCAAAGAAATCATCAGAGAGAAGTAAAAAGCACTATGATGGAAAAGTGAGAAGTTCGGTGCTGCACCCGGGTGACCGCGTTCTTGTGAGAAATTTGACACCAAGAGGAGGCACTGGAAAGCTCCGCAATCATTGGGAAGAACATATTCATGTTGTTGTACGTCAGGTTGGAGAAGATATCCCAGTCTATGAAGTTAAGCCTGAACAAGGAAAAGGAAGATCAAGAACCTTGCATCGCAATTTGTTGCTGCCATGTGATCACTTACCTTTGGAAACTCAGCCTAAGACAGCACCCAAGCATGACAAAAACAAAACAAAGACAGCGACAACCAAAACAGAACCAAACGAAGACGATGATGAAGATGAATGTTTGTTTTACTACAGGCCAGTAACACAGTTTCAAATGCCAGGTGTAGATCAAGCCATTGAACATGCAGACACAGATAACGACAGTGACCAAGACATACCAGTGCTATGTCATGATGGACAAGTGCATGAACAAGTTCCCTTAACACTTATGGATGACTCTGGTGCGGGGCAGGAAAATATGCTGTTGGAAAACGAGAATCAGTGCGACAATGGACGAGCAGTTGAAGAAGCACAGGATGAGATTCAACCCCAGCGGCCATATTTAGATAATGATGACAGGGAACAAAGACATGAGCTGCCAAGACGAGAAAGAAGAGCTCCTAAAACCTTTACCTATGACAAACTAGGAACCCCAACATGTTATAGTACAGCTCTAGCAAATGAACCATATTACCAGTATCAACCTGTAGTGTACAGAGAAGTTCAGCCAGTGACAATATGGACTAACCCATATCCGGTTTACCAACCCTTATTCATACAGGGATACTAAGTACAAAAGTTTATCAAGCACAGTAAGAGACTGTTGAGTAAAAAGATCTTTACGTAAATTTTTGTTATGAAAACAGTATAGTAAGTACTTGGTTATAACAGAAGCTGTTAATTTAGATGCCCTTTTAAGGACTAGTGAGGAATATAACAGAAGCTGTTAATTTAGATGCCCTTGTAAGGACTAGTGAGGAAAATCAGAGGGAAATGAGTTTGAGAGTTTGAAAAACTTTAACTCATGGATCAAGTGATGTCGGGACGACATCTATTTTTGTAGGGGTGTGTGTGACAGGTTGAAAAGCAATAACTTGTATAGTTGCATTAAAATGCTTAATGAATGTTAAAAGTGTTTAAAAAAATGTTAAAGTGTTAAAAGAACGTTAAACGTGATTTAATTGATTGATTGATCTGTGATCCACTGAGTAAAACTTATCTGGGATCGATTGGTTTTGTCTCCGCCCACATAGAAGGAGAATTCGCGCTGTTTTCTTCATTATACTAAACGCTCCTGATGAAGAAACAGACCGGGATCACTTTTGTGATTATTTCTTCTTTATTCAGGTATGTTTATTGTGAAAAAGTGCAGCTCATAATGGCCGAGGTGGGTTGCTTAAAGTGGGGAGTTTCATGACGTTGTCATTGTGATATTTGAGTGGTATAGGAGAAGTTTTATGAACAGTATGTAAGCTAGCACACAAGTCTGTGTTCCGTGCATGGGAGACCCCGTGGGCGCGTGGTGTGTAGCGTGTTCTGTTGTGAACTTCGGGTTAATGTGAGCGAGGATGAGTTTGTGTTTGATGTCCTATGTGTTTTAATTTATGTATTTTGATGGGCTCGGAGTGAGTTTGGAATTTGCATGTTTAGGGGAAGAACGAGTGCGAAAGTGATTTGTTACAGAATACTGTTTTTCATTGTGTAAGAAAATGTGTAAATGTGTACTCTTGTATATTGTTTATTTTGTGAATGTTGTATTCAAAAATTATACTAAACGCTCCTGATGAAGAAACAGACCGGGATCACTTTTGTGATTATTTCTTCTTTATTCAGAGTGTAACACCTTAGCCTGCCTGTTTTGATTTTTGTGAACCGACCGTTTTTGGATTAAAGAACTTACCACTTGCTCCCTGTTGTTGAGTTGTGCAATTGGGTTCCTCTTTAATGGTTCAGTCTGACATTCACAAGTTCATCTGTTTTGGCACATATTTATCTCCATAGAAAATGTGCCATGCATTCTTGAAATTAAAAAGGTTTGAATAAAAAACACAATTCATTTGCATCAATGTGTTTTATTTCAGAAAAATAAGAACCTTCACTGTTTCATTCATATATAAGGATGTCATTTTTTCCCCAGGTTTTCTTAAATAATTATAACAAAACTAGATGTTGTAAAAGGCATGCATCCAGTACTACAAATACTAAGTGGATTAAATAAGAGCATAACTTTAGTGTCAAAGATTTGCTCAAGGATGTGAAAGGATAAGGATTTAAGAAGGAATCGCAATCACGTCAAACTAAGCCATTTGCAGTGCACTTTCTGAAAAAAGTTTGAAAAGCATTGAATAAATACGATTTCACATCAATTTCTTTGAAGTCAAGTTTTATACAATCCAAGTAATTTTAAATATTTCTGTTTCAGGAATACAAAAAACAAATTCTTCCTATTAATGATGAAATAGATGTAAAAATACATGTTACTAAATATGTTGCAGTTTATATTAAGACAAGAGAAAAGAATAGACATTGTTCCAATTTCTATTTTTCAAACACAGTCTCACAGCAGGCAAAGCAGCAGCCATAGCAGAGATGCAAGCGCTGACAAAGGTGTCCATGGTCTAATTCTGGAGTTGTTTCAACCTTGTCTACACTTAGCTCCTCTTGATACATCTTTGAAGAAGCTTGTTTTGTGCTCTTCCCTGCTATTATTTCCTCTTTTGCAGTTTGATTGTCCTTGTGGTTAGTTATCAGGGTTGTCATGGACCTTGTGTAATTCAGTTTCTCAATCTCAGAAAGTATGTGAATCTTGAGTTGTTGGAGCTCAGCATATTTTTCATTTAGTGTTTTGTGGTCTTTCTCACAATTACATTGACATCTTATGACTTCAGTTGTTTGCTTGATCTTTTTCTTCTCTAATGGTTCTTGATCTTTCTTTAACCATGCCCCCTTGAAAAACAGATTATAATCCTGAAGTCTCTTTGCCAGGTTGATTTTCATTTCATGACTCCTATGTTTCATGTGATTGATTTCTTTTCGCTCTTTATTAGTGTCCTTCCACATGTTTTGCAAAATATCATTTTTTAACTTTTTGTCTTCTGTTAAATTATGTGTATCGAGTTTCTTTATCCTGAACGGATATTCATATTGCTCTGTTTGTGACTGAACACAAGAATAAGATTCAGACTCTAGAAGTTTATGAGAGGCCTGCTCCTGTATCAATCCATCGTCAGTTTGTGTTGCCATTTCAGACTTTGCAGCTACAATTTCTTGTGTTTTGTATGTTTTGTCTAACGTTATCTGAATTGTCAGGTCTTTAATCTGTGTTTTCTGTCTGTCTAGCTCATCAAACAGACTATCTGCATGTTCTTGCTTCTTGCTTATCTCAGCGTTAGTCCTCTCCAAGGTGTCTCCTTCCACTTTCATCTTGTGTTTCTCTTCTTCCAAAATGTCTTTTTGTTTCTGGATGTCACTTTTAATAAGCTCCAAGTCCTGTCTGTCTTTTGTCAACATCTTTTTCACATCATCCAGATCCTCTCTCTCTTTCTCCAGCTCTGCCTTTAGTTTGTGAAGATCATGCCTTTCCACCTCAAAGCTTTGCTGCCATTGCTTTTCTTTGTCTTTTTCCTGGAGATTCCTGTCTGACACAAGAGTTAACAAGGCTAGCTTTTCTCTCTCCAAAAGCTCAGTGTAACCAGTCATGTTTTCCTTCTGTTTGGTGAGTCCTGCCAGCTTCCCTTCCAGTTCAGTGTAAAGCGCTTGCAGAGCTCCATTTTTCTGCTGCAAACAGTCCATTTGGTTATTCAAGTCAATGCGCATCTTTTCATTCAGCTGTTGAAGTTTGACTCTCAGCATTTCTATTGGTTTCCTTTGATTCATCAGTTCATCATATTTCCGTTTCATCACAGCCCTTTGTCCATCTAATTCCTGCTTCTCATTGAAAAACATTTCCCGTAGCCTCTCCAAATTGATCTTCATCTGACTGAGTTGTTCTCTCTCTTCCCTGATGCTGGTCATGCCAGCTTCAAATTCTCCCTTCTTCTCGCTGAGGCCTTTCTTCAAACTCTCCAGTTCTTCTCTTTCTGACAGAACACTGTTCTTGTGCTTTTCCAGTTTCTCTCGTAGCCCTTCAAACTCCACTTCCTTACGCTCTTGTTCTTTTTGTTTCAAGAGGATCGACTTCATGATGTTTTCCATTTGGTGTCTTTCTGACGTTACCTGAAGGGTCATGTCTTTAATCTGTGTTTTCTGTCTGTCTAGCTCATCAAACAGACTATCTGCATGTTCTTGCTTCTTGCTTATCTCAGCGTTAGTCCTCTCCAAGGTGTCTCGTTCCACTTTCATCTTGTGTTTCTCTTCTTCCAATATGTCTTTTTGTTTCTGGATGTCACTTTTAATAAGCTCCAAGTCCTGTCTGTCTTTTGTCAACATCTTTTTCACTTCATCCAGATCCTCTCTCTCTTTCTCCAGCTCTGCCTTTAGTTTGTGAAGATCATGCCTTTCCACCTCAAAGCTTTGCTGCCATTGCTTTTCTTTGTCTTTTTCCTGGAGATTCATGTCTGACACAAGAGTTAACAAGGCTAGCTTTTCTCTCTCCAAAAGCTCAGTGTAACCAGTCATGTTTTCCTTCTGTTTGGTGAGTCCTGCCAGCTTCCCTTCCAGTTCAGTGTAAAGCGCTTGCAGAGCTCCATTTTTCTGCTGCAAACAGTCCATTTGGTTACTCAAGTCAATGCGCATCTTTTCATTCAGCTGTTGAAGTTTGACTCTCAGCATTTCTATTGGTTTCCTTCGATTCATCAGTTCATCATATTTCCGTTTCATCACAGCCCTTTGTCCATCTAATTCCTGCTTCTCATTGAAAAACATTTCCCGTAGCCTCTCCAAATTGATCTTCATCTGACTGAGTTGTTCTCTCTCTTCCCTGATGCTGGTCATGCCAGCTTCAAATTCTCCCTTCTTCTCGTTGAGGCCTTTCTTCAAACTCTCCAGTTCTTCTCTTTCTGACAGAACACTTTTCTTGTGCTTTTCCAGTTTCTCTCGTAGCCCTTCAAACTCCACTTCCTTACGCTCTTGTTCTTTTTGTTTCAAGAGGATCGACTTCATGATGTTTTCCATTTGGTGTCTTTCTGACGTTACCTGAAGGGTCATGTCTTTAATCTGTGTTTTCTGTCTGTCTAGCTCATCAAACAGACGATCTGCATGTTCTTGCTTCTTGCTTATCTCAGCGTTAGTCCTCTCCAAGGTGTCTCGTTCCACTTTCATCTTGTGTTTCTCTTCTTCCAATATGTCTTTTTGTTTCTGGATGTCACTTTTAATAAGCTCCAAGTCCTGTCTGTCTTTTGTCAACATCTTTTTCACTTCATCCAGATCCTCTCTCTCTTTCTCCAGCTCTGCCTTTAGTTTGTGAAGATCATGCCTTTCCACCTCAAAGCTTTGCTGCCATTGCTTTTCTTTGTCTTTTTCCTGGAGATTCATGTCTGACACAAGAGTTAACAAGGCTAGCTTTTCTCTCTCCAAAAGCTCAGTGTAACCAGTCATGTTTTCCTTCTGTTTGGTGAGTCCTGCCAGCTTCCCTTCCAGTTCAGTGTAAAGCGCTTGCAGAGCTCCATTTTTCTGCTGCAAACAGTCCATTTGGTTACTCAAGTCAATGCGCATCTTTTCATTCAGCTGTTGAAGTTTGACTCTCAGCATTTCTATTGGTTTCCTTTGATTCATCAGTTCATCATATTTCCGTTTCATCACAGCCCTTTGTCCATCTAATTCCTGCTTCTCATTGAAAAACATTTCCCGTAGCCTCTCCAAATTGATCTTCATCTGACTGAGTTGTTCTCTCTCTTCCCTGATGCTGGTCATGCCAGCTTCAAATTCTCCCTTCTTCTCGTTGAGGCCTTTCTTCAAACTCTCCAGTTCTTCTCTTTCTGACAGAACACTGTTCTTGTGCTTTTCCAGTTTCTCTCGTAGCCCTTCAAACTCCACTTCCTTACGCTCTTGTTCTTTTTGTTTCAAGAGGATCGACTTCATGATGTTTTCCATTTGGTGTCTTTCTGACGTTACCTGAAGGGTCATGTCTTTAATCTGTGTTTTCTGTCTGTCTAGCTCATCAAACAGACGATCTGCATGTTCTTGCTTCTTGCTTATCTCAGCGTTAGTCCTCTCCAAGGTGTCTCGTTCCACTTTCATCTTGTGTTTCTCTTCTTCCAATATGTCTTTTTGTTTCTGGATGTCACTTTTAATAAGCTCCAAGTCCTGTCTGTCTTTTGTCAACATCTTTTTCACTTCATCCAGATCCTCTCTCTCTTTCTCCAGCTCTGCCTTTAGTTTGTGAAGATCATGCCTTTCCACCTCAAAGCTTTGCTGCCATTGCTTTTCTTTGTCTTTTTCCTGGAGATTCCTGTCTGACACAAGAGTTAACAAGGCTAGCTTTTCTCTCTCCAAAAGCTCAGTGTAACCAGTCATGTTTTCCTTCTGTTTGGTGAGTCCTGCCAGCTTCCCTTCCAGTTCAGTGTAAAGCGCTTGCAGAGCTCCATTTTTCTGCTGCAAACAGTCCATTTGGTTACTCAAGTCAATGCGCATCTTTTCATTCAGCTGTTGAAGTTTGACTCTCAGCATTTCTATTGGTTTCCTTTGATTCATCAGTTCATCATATTTCCGTTTCATCACAGCCCTTTGTCCATCTAATTCCTGCTTCTCATTGAAAAACATTTCCCGTAGCCTCTCCAAATTGATCTTCATCTGACTGAGTTGTTCTCTCTCTTCCCTGATGCTGGTCATGCCAGCTTCAAATTCTCCCTTCTTCTCGTTGAGGCCTTTCTTCAAACTCTCCAGTTCTTCTCTTTCTGACAGAACACTGTTCTTGTGCTTTTCCAGTTTCTCTCGTAGCCCTTCAAACTCCACTTCCTTACGCTCTTGTTCTTTTTGTTTCAAGAGGATCGACTTCATGATGTTTTCCATTTGGTGTCTTTCTGACGTTGCCTGAAGGGTCATGTCTTTAATCTGTGTTTTCTGTCTGTCTAGCTCATCAAACAGACTATCTGCATGTTCTTGCTTCTTGCTTATCTCAGCGTTAGTCCTCTCCAAGGTGTCTCGTTCCACTTTCATCTTGTGTTTCTCTTCTTCCAATATGTCTTTTTGTTTCTGGATGTCACTTTTAATAAGCTCCAAGTCCTGTCTGTCTTTTGTCAACATCTTTTTCACTTCATCCAGATCCTCTCTCTCTTTCTCCAGCTCTGCCTTTAGTTTGTGAAGATCATGCCTTTCCACCTCAAAGCTTTGCTGCCATTGCTTTTCTTTGTCTTTTTCCTGGAGATTCATGTCTGACACAAGAGTTAACAAGGCTAGCTTTTCTCTCTCCAAAAGCTCAGTGTAACCAGTCATGTTTTCCTTCTGTTTGGTGAGTCCTGCCAGCTTCCCTTCCAGTTCAGTGTAAAGCGCTTGCAGAGCTCCATTTTTCTGCTGCAAACAGTCCATTTGGTTACTCAAGTCAATGCGCATCTTTTCATTCAGCTGTTGAAGTTTGACTCTCAGCATTTCTATTGGTTTCCTTTGATTCATCAGTTCATCATATTTCCGTTTCATCACAGCCCTTTGTCCATCTAATTCCTGCTTCTCATTGAAAAACATTTCCCGTAGCCTCTCCAAATTGATCTTCATCTGACTGAGTTGTTCTCTCTCTTCCCTGATGCTGGTCATGCCAGCTTCAAATTCTCCCTTCTTCTCGTTGAGGCCTTTCTTCAAACTCTCCAGTTCTTCTCTTTCTGACAGAACACTGTTCTTGTGCTTTTCCAGTTTCTCTCGTAGCCCTTCAAACTCCACTTCCTTACGCTCTTGTTCTTTTTGTTTCAAGAGGATCGACTTCATGATGTTTTCCATTTGGTGTCTTTCTGACGTTACCTGAAGGGTCATGTCTTTAATCTGTGTTTTCTGTCTGTCTAGCTCATCAAACAGACTATCTGCATGTTCTTGCTTCTTGCTTATCTCAGCGTTAGTCCTCTCCAAGGTGTCTCGTTCCACTTTCATCTTGTGTTTCTCTTCTTCCAATATGTCTTTTTGTTTCTGGATGTCACTTTTAATAAGCTCCAAGTCCTGTCTGTCTTTTGTCAACATCTTTTTCACTTCATCCAGATCCTCTCTCTCTTTCTCCAGCTCTGCCTTTAGTTTGTGAAGATCATGCCTTTCCACCTCAAAGCTTTGCTGCCATTGCTTTTCTTTGTCTTTTTCCTGGAGATTCATGTCTGACACAAGAGTTAACAAGGCTAGCTTTTCTCTCTCCAAAAGCTCAGTGTAACCAGTCATGTTTTCCTTCTGTTTGGTGAGTCCTGCCAGCTTCCCTTCCAGTTCAGTGTAAAGCGCTTGCAGAGCTCCATTTTTCTGCTGCAAACAGTCCATTTGGTTACTCAAGTCAATGCGCATCTTTTCATTCAGCTGTTGAAGTTTGACTCTCAGCATTTCTATTGGTTTCCTTTGATTCATCAGTTCATCATATTTCCGTTTCATCACAGCCCTTTGTCCATCTAATTCCTGCTTCTCATTGAAAAACATTTCCCGTAGCCTCTCCAAATTGATCTTCATCTGACTGAGTTGTTCTCTCTCTTCCCTGATGCTGGTCATGCCAGCTTCAAATTCTCCCTTCTTCTCGTTGAGGCCTTTCTTCAAACTCTCCAGTTCTTCTCTTTCTGACAGAACACTGTTCTTGTGCTTTTCCAGTTTCTCTCGTAGCCCTTCAAACTCCACTTCCTTACGCTCTTGTTCTTTTTGTTTCAAGAGGATCGACTTCATGATGTTTTCCATTTGGTGTCTTTCTGACGTTACCTGAAGGGTCATGTCTTTAATCTGTGTTTTCTGTCTGTCTAGCTCATCAAACAGACTATCTGCATGTTCTTGCTTCTTGCTTATCTCAGCGTTAGTCCTCTCCAAGGTGTCTCGTTCCACTTTCATCTTGTGTTTCTCTTCTTCCAATATGTCTTTTTGTTTCTGGATGTCACTTTTAATAAGCTCCAAGTCCTGTCTGTCTTTTGTCAACATCTTTTTCACTTCATCCAGATCCTCTCTCTCTTTCTCCAGCTCTGCCTTTAGTTTGTGAAGATCATGCCTTTCCACCTCAAAGCTTTGCTGCCATTGCTTTTCTTTGTCTTTTTCCTGGAGATTCCTGTCTGACACAAGAGTTAACAAGGCTAGCTTTTCTCTCTCCAAAAGCTCAGTGTAACCAGTCATGTTTTCCTTCTGTTTGGTGAGTCCTGCCAGCTTCCCTTCCAGTTCAGTGTAAAGCGCTTGCAGAGCTCCATTTTTCTGCTGCAAACAGTCCATTTGGTTACTCAAGTCAATGCGCATCTTTTCATTCAGCTGTTGAAGTTTGACTCTCAGCATTTCTATTGGTTTCCTTTGATTCATCAGTTCATCATATTTCCGTTTCATCACAGCCCTTTGTCCATCTAATTCCTGCTTCTCATTGAAAAACATTTCCCGTAGCCTCTCCAAATTGATCTTCATCTGACTGAGTTGTTCTCTCTCTTCCCTGATGCTGGTCATGCCAGCTTCAAATTCTCCCTTCTTCTCGTTGAGGCCTTTCTTCAAACTCTCCAGTTCTTCTCTTTCTGACAGAACACTGTTCTTGTGCTTTTCCAGTTTCTCTCGTAGCCCTTCAAACTCCACTTCCTTACGCTCTTGTTCTTTTTGTTTCAAGAGGATCGACTTCATGATGTTTTCCATTTGGTGTCTTTCTGACGTTGCCTGAAGGGTCATGTCTTTAATCTGTGTTTTCTGTCTGTCTAGCTCATCAAACAGACTATCTGCATGTTCTTGCTTCTTGCTTATCTCAGCGTTAGTCCTCTCCAAGGTGTCTCGTTCCACTTTCATCTTGTGTTTCTCTTCTTCCAATATGTCTTTTTGTTTCTGGATGTCACTTTTAATAAGCTCCAAGTCCTGTCTGTCTTTTGTCAACATCTTTTTCACTTCATCCAGATCCTCTCTCTCTTTCTCCAGCTCTGCCTTTAGTTTGTGAAGATCATGCCTTTCCACCTCAAAGCTTTGCTGCCATTGCTTTTCTTTGTCTTTTTCCTGGAGATTCATGTCTGACACAAGAGTTAACAAGGCTAGCTTTTCTCTCTCCAAAAGCTCAGTGTAACCAGTCATGTTTTCCTTCTGTTTGGTGAGTCCTGCCAGCTTCCCTTCCAGTTCAGTGTAAAGCGCTTGCAGAGCTCCATTTTTCTGCTGCAAACAGTCCATTTGGTTACTCAAGTCAATGCGCATCTTTTCATTCAGCTGTTGAAGTTTGACTCTCAGCATTTCTATTGGTTTCCTTTGATTCATCAGTTCATCATATTTCCGTTTCATCACAGCCCTTTGTCCATCTAATTCCTGCTTCTCATTGAAAAACATTTCCCGTAGCCTCTCCAAATTGATCTTCATCTGACTGAGTTGTTCTCTCTCTTCCCTGATGCTGGTCATGCCAGCTTCAAATTCTCCCTTCTTCTCGTTGAGGCCTTTCTTCAAACTCTCCAGTTCTTCTCTTTCTGACAGAACACTGTTCTTGTGCTTTTCCAGTTTCTCTCGTAGCCCTTCAAACTCCACTTCCTTACGCTCTTGTTCTTTTTGTTTCAAGAGGATCGACTTCATGATGTTTTCCATTTGGTGTCTTTCTGACGTTACCTGAAGGGTCATGTCTTTAATCTGTGTTTTCTGTCTGTCTAGCTCATCAAACAGACTATCTGCATGTTCTTGCTTCTTGCTTATCTCAGCGTTAGTCCTCTCCAAGGTGTCTCGTTCCACTTTCATCTTGTGTTTCTCTTCTTCCAATATGTCTTTTTGTTTCTGGATGTCACTTTTAATAAGCTCCAAGTCCTGTCTGTCTTTTGTCAACATCTTTTTCACTTCATCCAGATCCTCTCTCTCTTTCTCCAGCTCTGCCTTTAGTTTGTGAAGATCATGCCTTTCCACCTCAAAGCTTTGCTGCCATTGCTTTTCTTTGTCTTTTTCCTGGAGATTCCTGTCTGACACAAGAGTTAACAAGGCTAGCTTTTCTCTCTCCAAAAGCTCAGTGTAACCAGTCATGTTTTCCTTCTGTTTGGTGAGTCCTGCCAGCTTCCCTTCCAGTTCAGTGTAAAGCGCTTGCAGAGCTCCATTTTTCTGCTGCAAACAGTCCATTTGGTTACTCAAGTCAATGCGCATCTTTTCATTCAGCTGTTGAAGTTTGACTCTCAGCATTTCTATTGGTTTCCTTTGATTCATCAGTTCATCATATTTCCGTTTCATCACAGCCCTTTGTCCATCTAATTCCTGCTTCTCATTGAAAAACATTTCCCGTAGCCTCTCCAAATTGATCTTCATCTGACTGAGTTGTTCTCTCTCTTCCCTGATGCTGGTCATGCCAGCTTCAAATTCTCCCTTCTTCTCGTTGAGGCCTTTCTTCAAACTCTCCAGTTCTTCTCTTTCTGACAGAACACTGTTCTTGTGCTTTTCCAGTTTCTCTCGTAGCCCTTCAAACTCCACTTCCTTACGCTCTTGTTCTTTTTGTTTCAAGAGGATCGACTTCATGATGTTTTCCATTTGGTGTCTTTCTGACGTTACCTGAAGGGTCATGTCTTTAATCTGTGTTTTCTGTCTGTCTAGCTCATCAAACAGACGATCTGCATGTTCTTGCTTCTTGCTTATCTCAGCGTTAGTCCTCTCCAAGGTGTCTCGTTCCACTTTCATCTTGTGTTTCTCTTCTTCCAATATGTCTTTTTGTTTCTGGATGTCACTTTTAATAAGCTCCAAGTCCTGTCTGTCTTTTGTCAACATCTTTTTCACTTCATCCAGATCCTCTCTCTCTTTCTCCAGCTCTGCCTTTAGTTTGTGAAGATCATGCCTTTCCACCTCAAAGCTTTGCTGCCATTGCTTTTCTTTGTCTTTTTCCTGGAGATTCATGTCTGACACAAGAGTTAACAAGGCTAGCTTTTCTCTCTCCAAAAGCTCAGTGTAACCAGTCATGTTTTCCTTCTGTTTGGTGAGTCCTGCCAGCTTCCCTTCCAGTTCAGTGTAAAGCGCTTGCAGAGCTCCATTTTTCTGCTGCAAACAGTCCATTTGGTTATTCAAGTCAATGCGCATCTTTTCATTCAGCTGTTGAAGTTTGACTCTCAGCATTTCTATTGGTTTCCTTTGATTCATCAGTTCATCATATTTCCGTTTCATCACAGCCCTTTGTCCATCTAATTCCTGCTTCTCATTGAAAAACATTTCCCGTAGCCTCTCCAAATTGATCTTCATCTGACTGAGTTGTTCTCTCTCTTCCCTGATGCTGGTCATGCCAGCTTCAAATTCTCCCTTCTTCTCGTTGAGGCCTTTCTTCAAACTCTCCAGTTCTTCTCTTTCTGACAGAACACTGTTCTTGTGCTTTTCCAGTTTCTCTCGTAGCCCTTCAAACTCCACTTCCTTACGCTCTTGTTCTTTTTGTTTCAAGAGGATCGACTTCATGATGTTTTCCATTTGGTGTCTTTCTGACGTTACCTGAAGGGTCATGTCTTTAATCTGTGTTTTCTGTCTGTCTAGCTCATCAAACAGACTATCTGCATGTTCTTGCTTCTTGCTTATCTCAGCGTTAGTCCTCTCCAAGGTGTCTCGTTCCACTTTCATCTTGTGTTTCTCTTCTTCCAATATGTCTTTTTGTTTCTGGATGTCACTTTTAATAAGCTCCAAGTCCTGTCTGTCTTTTGTCAACATCTTTTTCACATCATCCAGATCCTCTCTCTCTTTCTCCAGCTCTGCCTTTAGTTTGTGAAGATCATGCCTTTCCACCTCAAAGCTTTGCTGCCATTGTTTTTCTTTGTCTTTTTCCTGGAGATTCCTGTCTGACACAAGAGTTAACAAGGCTAGCTTTTCTCTCTCCAAAAGCTCAGTGTAACCAGTCATGTTTTCCTTCTGTTTGGTGAGTCCTGCCAGCTTCCCTTCCAGTTCAGTGTAAAGCGCTTGCAGAGCTCCATTTTTCTGCTGCAAACAGTCCATTTGGTTACTCAAGTCAATGCGCATCTTTTCATTCAGCTGTTGAAGTTTGACTCTCAGCATTTCTATTGGTTTCCTTTGATTCATCAGTTCATCATATTTCCGTTTCATCACAGCCCTTTGTCCATCTAATTCCTGCTTCTCATTGAAAAACATTTCCCGTAGCCTCTCCAAATTGATCTTCATCTGACTGAGTTGTTCTCTCTCTTCCCTGATGCTGGTCATGCCAGCTTCAAATTCTCCCTTCTTCTCGTTGAGGCCTTTCTTCAAACTCTCCAGTTCTTCTCTTTCTGACAGAACACTGTTCTTGTGCTTTTCCAGTTTCTCTCGTAGCCCTTCAAACTCCACTTCCTTACGCTCTTGTTCTTTTTGTTTCAAGAGGATCGACTTCATGATGTTTTCCATTTGGTGTCTTTCTGACGTTACCTGAAGGGTCATGTCTTTAATCTGTGTTTTCTGTCTGTCTAGCTCATCAAACAGACGATCTGCATGTTCTTGCTTCTTGCTTATCTCAGCGTTAGTCCTCTCCAAGGTGTCTCGTTCCACTTTCATCTTGTGTTTCTCTTCTTCCAATATGTCTTTTTGTTTCTGGATGTCACTTTTAATAAGCTCCAAGTCCTGTCTGTCTTTTGTCAACATCTTTTTCACTTCATCCAGATCCTCTCTCTCTTTCTCCAGCTCTGCCTTTAGTTTGTGAAGATCATGCCTTTCCACCTCAAAGCTTTGCTGCCATTGCTTTTCTTTGTCTTTTTCCTGGAGATTCATGTCTGACACAAGAGTTAACAAGGCTAGCTTTTCTCTCTCCAAAAGCTCAGTGTAACCAGTCATGTTTTCCTTCTGTTTGGTGAGTCCTGCCAGCTTCCCTTCCAGTTCAGTGTAAAGCGCTTGCAGAGCTCCATTTTTCTGCTGCAAACAGTCCATTTGGTTACTCAAGTCAATGCGCATCTTTTCATTCAGCTGTTGAAGTTTGACTCTCAGCATTTCTATTGGTTTCCTTTGATTCATCAGTTCATCATATTTCCGTTTCATCACAGCCCTTTGTCCATCTAATTCCTGCTTCTCATTGAAAAACATTTCCCGTAGCCTCTCCAAATTGATCTTCATCTGACTGAGTTGTTCTCTCTCTTCCCTGATGCTGGTCATGCCAGCTTCAAATTCTCCCTTCTTCTCGTTGAGGCCTTTCTTCAAACTCTCCAGTTCTTCTCTTTCTGACAGAACACTGTTCTTGTGCTTTTCCAGTTTCTCTCGTAGCCCTTCAAACTCCACTTCCTTACGCTCTTGTTCTTTTTGTTTCAAGAGGATCGACTTCATGATGTTTTCCATTTGGTGTCTTTCTGACGTTACCTGAAGGGTCATGTCTTTAATCTGTGTTTTCTGTCTGTCTAGCTCATCAAACAGACGATCTGCATGTTCTTGCTTCTTGCTTATCTCAGCGTTTGTCCTCTCCAAGGTGTCTCGTTCCACTTTCATCTTGTGTTTCTCTTCTTCCAATATGTCTTTTTGTTTCTGGATGTCACTTTTAATAAGCTCCAAGTCCTGTCTGTCTTTTGTCAACATCTTTTTCACTTCATCCAGATCCTCTCTCTCTTTCTCCAGCTCTGCCTTTAGTTTGTGAAGATCATGCCTTTCCACCTCAAAGCTTTGCTGCCATTGCTTTTCTTTGTCTTTTTCCTGGAGATTCATGTCTGACACAAGAGTTAACAAGGCTAGCTTTTCTCTCTCCGAAAGCTCAGTGTAACCAGTCATGTTTTCCTTCTGTTTGGTGAGTCCTGCCAGCTTCCCTTCCAGTTCAGTGTAAAGCGCTTGCAGAGCTCCATTTTTCTGCTGCAAACAGTCCATTTGGTTATTCAAGTCAATGCGCATCTTTTCATTCAGCTGTTGAAGTTTGACTCTCAGCATTTCTATTGGTTTCCTTTGATTCATCAGTTCATCATATTTCCGTTTCATCACAGCCCTTTGTCCATCTAATTCCTGCTTCTCATTGAAAAACATTTCCCGTAGCCTCTCCAAATTGATCTTCATCTGACTGAGTTGTTCTCTCTCTTCCCTGATGCTGGTCATGCCAGCTTCAAATTCTCCCTTCTTCTCGTTGAGGCCTTTCTTCAAACTCTCCAGTTCTTCTCTTTCTGACAGAACACTGTTCTTGTGCTTTTCCAGTTTCTCTCGTAGCCCTTCAAACTCCACTTCCTTACGCTCTTGTTCTTTTTGTTTCAAGAGGATCGACTTCATGATGTTTTCCATTTGGTGTCTTTCTGACGTTACCTGAAGGGTCATGTCTTTAATCTGTGTTTTCTGTCTGTCTAGCTCATCAAACAGACTATCTGCATGTTCTTGCTTCTTGCTTATCTCAGCGTTAGTCCTCTCCAAGGTGTCTCGTTCCACTTTCATCTTGTGTTTCTCTTCTTCCAATATGTCTTTTTGTTTCTGGATGTCACTTTTAATAAGCTCCAAGTCCTGTCTGTCTTTTGTCAACATCTTTTTCACATCATCCAGATCCTCTCTCTCTTTCTCCAGCTCTGCCTTTAGTTTGTGAAGATCATGCCTTTCCACCTCAAAGCTTTGCTGCCATTGTTTTTCTTTGTCTTTTTCCTGGAGATTCCTGTCTGACACAAGAGTTAACAAGGCTAGCTTTTCTCTCTCCAAAAGCTCAGTGTAACCAGTCATGTTTTCCTTCTGTTTGGTGAGTCCTGCCAGCTTCCCTTCCAGTTCAGTGTAAAGCGCTTGCAGAGCTCCATTTTTCTGCTGCAAACAGTCCATTTGGTTACTCAAGTCAATGCGCATCTTTTCATTCAGCTGTTGAAGTTTGACTCTCAGCATTTCTATTGGTTTCCTTTGATTCATCAGTTCATCATATTTCCGTTTCATCACAGCCCTTTGTCCATCTAATTCCTGTTTCTCATTGAAAAACATTTCCCGTAGCCTCTCCAAATTGATCTTCATCTGACTGAGTTGTTCTCTCTCTTCCCTGATGCTGGTCATGCCAGCTTCAAATTCTCCCTTCTTCTCGTTGAGGCCTTTCTTCAAACTCTCCAGTTCTTCTCTTTCTGACAGAACACTGTTCTTGTGCTTTTCCAGTTTCTCTCGTAGCCCTTCAAACTCCACTTCCTTACGCTCTTGTTCTTTTTGTTTCAAGAGGATCGACTTCATGATGTTTTCCATTTGGTGTCTTTCTGACGTTACCTGAAGGGTCATGTCTTTAATCTGTGTTTTCTGTCTGTCTAGCTCATCAAACAGACGATCTGCATGTTCTTGCTTCTTGCTTATCTCAGCGTTAGTCCTCTCCAAGGTGTCTCGTTCCACTTTCATCTTGTGTTTCTCTTCTTCCAATATGTCTTTTTGTTTCTGGATGTCACTTTTAATAAGCTCCAAGTCCTGTCTGTCTTTTGTCAACATCTTTTTCACTTCATCCAGATCCTCTCTCTCTTTCTCCAGCTCTGCCTTTAGTTTGTGAAGATCATGCCTTTCCACCTCAAAGCTTTGCTGCCATTGCTTTTCTTTGTCTTTTTCCTGGAGATTCATGTCTGACACAAGAGTTAACAAGGCTAGCTTTTCTCTCTCCAAAAGCTCAGTGTAACCAGTCATGTTTTCCTTCTGTTTGGTGAGTCCTGCCAGCTTCCCTTCCAGTTCAGTGTAAAGCGCTTGCAGAGCTCCATTTTTCTGCTGCAAACAGTCCATTTGGTTATTCAAGTCAATGCGCATCTTTTCATTCAGCTGTTGAAGTTTGACTCTCAGCATTTCTATTGGTTTCCTTTGATTCATCAGTTCATCATATTTCCGTTTCATCACAGCCCTTTGTCCATCTAATTCCTGCTTCTCATTGAAAAACATTTCCCGTAGCCTCTCCAAATTGATCTTCATCTGACTGAGTTGTTCTCTCTCTTCCCTGATGCTGGTCATGCCAGCTTCAAATTCTCCCTTCTTCTCGTTGAGGCCTTTCTTCAAACTCTCCAGTTCTTCTCTTTCTGACAGAACACTGTTCTTGTGCTTTTCCAGTTTCTCTCGTAGCCCTTCAAACTCCACTTCCTTACGCTCTTGTTCTTTTTGTTTCAAGAGGATCGACTTCATGATGTTTTCCATTTGGTGTCTTTCTGACGTTACCTGAAGGGTCATGTCTTTAATCTGTGTTTTCTGTCTGTCTAGCTCATCAAACAGACGATCTGCATGTTCTTGCTTCTTGCTTATCTCAGCGTTTGTCCTCTCCAAGGTGTCTCGTTCCACTTTCATCTTGTGTTTCTCTTCTTCCAATATGTCTTTTTGTTTCTGGATGTCACTTTTAATAAGCTCCAAGTCCTGTCTGTCTTTTGTCAACATCTTTTTCACTTCATCCAGATCCTCTCTCTCTTTCTCCAGCTCTGCCTTTAGTTTGTGAAGATCATGCCTTTCCACCTCAAAGCTTTGCTGCCATTGCTTTTCTTTGTCTTTTTCCTGGAGATTCATGTCTGACACAAGAGTTAACAAGGCTAGCTTTTCTCTCTCCGAAAGCTCAGTGTAACCAGTCATGTTTTCCTTCTGTTTGGTGAGTCCTGCCAGCTTCCCTTCCAGTTCAGTGTAAAGCGCTTGCAGAGCTCCATTTTTCTGCTGCAAACAGTCCATTTGGTTATTCAAGTCAATGCGCATCTTTTCATTCAGCTGTTGAAGTTTGACTCTCAGCATTTCTATTGGTTTCCTTTGATTCATCAGTTCATCATATTTCCGTTTCATCACAGCCCTTTGTCCATCTAATTCCTGCTTCTCATTGAAAAACATTTCCCGTAGCCTCTCCAAATTGATCTTCATCTGACTGAGTTGTTCTCTCTCTTCCCTGATGCTGGTCATGCCAGCTTCAAATTCTCCCTTCTTCTCGTTGAGGCCTTTCTTCAAACTCTCCAGTTCTTCTCTTTCTGACAGAACACTGTTCTTGTGCTTTTCCAGTTTCTCTCGTAGCCCTTCAAACTCCACTTCCTTACGCTCTTGTTCTTTTTGTTTCAAGAGGATCGACTTCATGATGTTTTCCATTTGGTGTCTTTCTGACGTTACCTGAAGGGTCATGTCTTTAATCTGTGTTTTCTGTCTGTCTAGCTCATCAAACAGACTATCTGCATGTTCTTGCTTCTTGCTTATCTCAGCGTTAGTCCTCTCCAAGGTGTCTCGTTCCACTTTCATCTTGTGTTTCTCTTCTTCCAATATGTCTTTTTGTTTCTGGATGTCACTTTTAATAAGCTCCAAGTCCTGTCTGTCTTTTGTCAACATCTTTTTCACATCATCCAGATCCTCTCTCTCTTTCTCCAGCTCTGCCTTTAGTTTGTGAAGATCATGCCTTTCCACCTCAAAGCTTTGCTGCCATTGTTTTTCTTTGTCTTTTTCCTGGAGATTCCTGTCTGACACAAGAGTTAACAAGGCTAGCTTTTCTCTCTCCAAAAGCTCAGTGTAACCAGTCATGTTTTCCTTCTGTTTGGTGAGTCCTGCCAGCTTCCCTTCCAGTTCAGTGTAAAGCGCTTGCAGAGCTCCATTTTTCTGCTGCAAACAGTCCATTTGGTTACTCAAGTCAATGCGCATCTTTTCATTCAGCTGTTGAAGTTTGACTCTCAGCATTTCTATTGGTTTCCTTTGATTCATCAGTTCATCATATTTCCGTTTCATCACAGCCCTTTGTCCATCTAATTCCTGTTTCTCATTGAAAAACATTTCCCGTAGCCTCTCCAAATTGATCTTCATCTGACTGAGTTGTTCTCTCTCTTCCCTGATGCTGGTCATGCCAGCTTCAAATTCTCCCTTCTTCTCGTTGAGGCCTTTCTTCAAACTCTCCAGTTCTTCTCTTTCTGACAGAACACTGTTCTTGTGCTTTTCCAGTTTCTCTCGTAGCCCTTCAAACTCCACTTCCTTACGCTCTTGTTCTTTTTGTTTCAAGAGGATCGACTTCATGATGTTTTCCATTTGGTGTCTTTCTGACGTTACCTGAAGGGTCATGTCTTTAATCTGTGTTTTCTGTCTGTCTAGCTCATCAAACAGACGATCTGCATGTTCTTGCTTCTTGCTTATCTCAGCGTTAGTCCTCTCCAAGGTGTCTCGTTCCACTTTCATCTTGTGTTTCTCTTCTTCCAATATGTCTTTTTGTTTCTGGATGTCACTTTTAATAAGCTCCAAGTCCTGTCTGTCTTTTGTCAACATCTTTTTCACTTCATCCAGATCCTCTCTCTCTTTCTCCAGCTCTGCCTTTAGTTTGTGAAGATCATGCCTTTCCACCTCAAAGCTTTGCTGCCATTGCTTTTCTTTGTCTTTTTCCTGGAGATTCATGTCTGACACAAGAGTTAACAAGGCTAGCTTTTCTCTCTCCAAAAGCTCAGTGTAACCAGTCATGTTTTCCTTCTGTTTGGTGAGTCCTGCCAGCTTCCCTTCCAGTTCAGTGTAAAGCGCTTGCAGAGCTCCATTTTTCTGCTGCAAACAGTCCATTTGGTTATTCAAGTCAATGCGCATCTTTTCATTCAGCTGTTGAAGTTTGACTCTCAGCATTTCTATTGGTTTCCTTTGATTCATCAGTTCATCATATTTCCGTTTCATCACAGCCCTTTGTCCATCTAATTCCTGCTTCTCATTGAAAAACATTTCCCGTAGCCTCTCCAAATTGATCTTCATCTGACTGAGTTGTTCTCTCTCTTCCCTGATGCTGGTCATGCCAGCTTCAAATTCTCCCTTCTTCTCGTTGAGGCCTTTCTTCAAACTCTCCAGTTCTTCTCTTTCTGACAGAACACTGTTCTTGTGCTTTTCCAGTTTCTCTCGTAGCCCTTCAAACTCCACTTCCTTACGCTCTTGTTCTTTTTGTTTCAAGAGGATCGACTTCATGATGTTTTCCATTTGGTGTCTTTCTGACGTTACCTGAAGGGTCATGTCTTTAATCTGTGTTTTCTGTCTGTCTAGCTCATCAAACAGACGATCTGCATGTTCTTGCTTCTTGCTTATCTCAGCGTTTGTCCTCTCCAAGGTGTCTCGTTCCACTTTCATCTTGTGTTTCTCTTCTTCCAATATGTCTTTTTGTTTCTGGATGTCACTTTTAATAAGCTCCAAGTCCTGTCTGTCTTTTGTCAACATCTTTTTCACTTCATCCAGATCCTCTCTCTCTTTCTCCAGCTCTGCCTTTAGTTTGTGAAGATCATGCCTTTCCACCTCAAAGCTTTGCTGCCATTGCTTTTCTTTGTCTTTTTCCTGGAGATTCATGTCTGACACAAGAGTTAACAAGGCTAGCTTTTCTCTCTCCAAAAGCTCAGTGTAACCAGTCATGTTTTCCTTCTGTTTGGTGAGTCCTGCCAGCTTCCCTTCCAGTTCAGTGTAAAGCGCTTGCAGAGCTCCATTTTTCTGCTGCAAACAGTCCATTTGGTTACTCAAGTCAATGCGCATCTTTTCATTCAGCTGTTGAAGTTTGACTCTCAGCATTTCTATTGGTTTCCTTTGATTCATCAGTTCATCATATTTCCGTTTCATCACAGCCCTTTGTCCATCTAATTCCTGCTTCTCATTGAAAAACATTTCCCGTAGCCTCTCCAAATTGATCTTCATCTGACTGAGTTGTTCTCTCTCTTCCCTGATGCTGGTCATGCCAGCTTCAAATTCTCCCTTCTTCTCGTTGAGGCCTTTCTTCAAACTCTCCAGTTCTTCTCTTTCTGACAGAACACTGTTCTTGTGCTTTTCCAGTTTCTCTCGTAGCCCTTCAAACTCCACTTCCTTACGCTCTTGTTCTTTTTGTTTCAAGAGGATCGACTTCATGATGTTTTCCATTTGGTGTCTTTCTGACGTTACCTGAAGGGTCATGTCTTTAATCTGTGTTTTCTGTCTGTCTAGCTCATCAAACAGACTATCTGCATGTTCTTGCTTCTTGCTTATCTCAGCGTTAGTCCTCTCCAAGGTGTCTCGTTCCACTTTCATCTTGTGTTTCTCTTCTTCCAATATGTCTTTTTGTTTCTGGATGTCACTTTTAATAAGCTCCAAGTCCTGTCTGTCTTTTGTCAACATCTTTTTCACATCATCCAGATCCTCTCTCTCTTTCTCCAGCTCTGCCTTTAGTTTGTGAAGATCATGCCTTTCCACCTCAAAGCTTTGCTGCCATTGCTTTTCTTTGTCTTTTTCCTGGAGATTCATGTCTGACACAAGAGTTAACAAGGCTAGCTTTTCTCTCTCCAAAAGCTCAGTGTAACCAGTCATGTTTTCCTTCTGTTTGGTGAGTCCTGCCAGCTTCCCTTCCAGTTCAGTGTAAAGCGCTTGCAGAGCTCCATTTTTCTGCTGCAAACAGTCCATTTGGTTACTCAAGTCAATGCGCATCTTTTCATTCAGCTGTTGAAGTTTGACTCTCAGCATTTCTATTGGTTTCCTTTGATTCATCAGTTCATCATATTTCCGTTTCATCACAGCCCTTTGTCCATCTAATTCCTGTTTCTCATTGAAAAACATTTCCCGTAGCCTCTCCAAATTGATCTTCATCTGACTGAGTTGTTCTCTCTCTTCCCTGATGCTGGTCATGCCAGCTTCAAATTCTCCCTTCTTCTCGTTGAGGCCTTTCTTCAAACTCTCCAGTTCTTCTCTTTCTGACAGAACACTGTTCTTGTGCTTTTCCAGTTTCTCTCGTAGCCCTTCAAACTCCACTTCCTTACGCTCTTGTTCTTTTTGTTTCAAGAGGATCGACTTCATGATGTTTTCCATTTGGTGTCTTTCTGACGTTACCTGAAGGGTCATGTCTTTAATCTGTGTTTTCTGTCTGTCTAGCTCATCAAACAGACGATCTGCATGTTCTTGCTTCTTGCTTATCTCAGCGTTAGTCCTCTCCAAGGTGTCTCGTTCCACTTTCATCTTGTGTTTCTCTTCTTCCAATATGTCTTTTTGTTTCTGGATGTCACTTTTAATAAGCTCCAAGTCCTGTCTGTCTTTTGTCAACATCTTTTTCACATCATCCAGATCCTCTCTCTCTTTCTCCAGCTCTGCCTTTAGTTTGTGAAGATCATGCCTTTCCACCTCAAAGCTTTGCTGCCATTGTTTTTCTTTGTCTTTTTCCTGGAGATTCCTGTCTGACACAAGAGTTAACAAGGCTAGCTTTTCTCTCTCCAAAAGCTCAGTGTAACCAGTCATGTTTTCCTTCTGTTTGGTGAGTCCTGCCAGCTTCCCTTCCAGTTCAGTGTAAAGCGCTTGCAGAGCTCCATTTTTCTGCTGCAAACAGTCCATTTGGTTACTCAAGTCAATGCGCATCTTTTCATTCAGCTGTTGAAGTTTGACTCTCAGCATTTCTATTGGTTTCCTTTGATTCATCAGTTCATCATATTTCCGTTTCATCACAGCCCTTTGTCCATCTAATTCCTGTTTCTCATTGAAAAACATTTCCCGTAGCCTCTCCAAATTGATCTTCATCTGACTGAGTTGTTCTCTCTCTTCCCTGATGCTGGTCATGCCAGCTTCAAATTCTCCCTTCTTCTCGTTGAGGCCTTTCTTCAAACTCTCCAGTTCTTCTCTTTCTGACAGAACACTGTTCTTGTGCTTTTCCAGTTTCTCTCGTAGCCCTTCAAACTCCACTTCCTTACGCTCTTGTTCTTTTTGTTTCAAGAGGATCGACTTCATGATGTTTTCCATTTGGTGTCTTTCTGACGTTACCTGAAGGGTCATGTCTTTAATCTGTGTTTTCTGTCTGTCTAGCTCATCAAACAGACGATCTGCATGTTCTTGCTTCTTGCTTATCTCAGCGTTAGTCCTCTCCAAGGTGTCTCGTTCCACTTTCATCTTGTGTTTCTCTTCTTCCAATATGTCTTTTTGTTTCTGGATGTCACTTTTAATAAGCTCCAAGTCCTGTCTGTCTTTTGTCAACATCTTTTTCACTTCATCCAGATCCTCTCTCTCTTTCTCCAGCTCTGCCTTTAGTTTGTGAAGATCATGCCTTTCCACCTCAAAGCTTTGCTGCCATTGCTTTTCTTTGTCTTTTTCCTGGAGATTCCTGTCTGACACAAGAGTTAACAAGGCTAGCTTTTCTCTCTCCAAAAGCTCAGTGTAACCAGTCATGTTTTCCTTCTGTTTGGTGAGTCCTGCCAGCTTCCCTTCCAGTTCAGTGTAAAGCGCTTGCAGAGCTCCATTTTTCTGCTGCAAACAGTCCATTTGGTTACTCAAGTCAATGCGCATCTTTTCATTCAGCTGTTGAAGTTTGACTCTCAGCATTTCTATTGGTTTCCTTTGATTCATCAGTTCATCATATTTCCGTTTCATCACAGCCCTTTGTCCATCTAATTCCTGCTTCTCATTGAAAAACATTTCCCGTAGCCTCTCCAAATTGATCTTCATCTGACTGAGTTGTTCTCTCTCTTCCCTGATGCTGGTCATGCCAGCTTCAAATTCTCCCTTCTTCTCGTTGAGGCCTTTCTTCAAACTCTCCAGTTCTTCTCTTTCTGACAGAACACTGTTCTTGTGCTTTTCCAGTTTCTCTCGTAGCCCTTCAAACTCCACTTCCTTACGCTCTTGTTCTTTTTGTTTCAAGAGGATCGACTTCATGATGTTTTCCATTTGGTGTCTTTCTGACGTTACCTGAAGGGTCATGTCTTTAATCTGTGTTTTCTGTCTGTCTAGCTCATCAAACAGACGATCTGCATGTTCTTGCTTCTTGCTTATCTCAGCGTTTGTCCTCTCCAAGGTGTCTCGTTCCACTTTCATCTTGTGTTTCTCTTCTTCCAATATGTCTTTTTGTTTCTGGATGTCACTTTTAATAAGCTCCAAGTCCTGTCTGTCTTTTGTCAACATCTTTTTCACTTCATCCAGATCCTCTCTCTCTTTCTCCAGCTCTGCCTTTAGTTTGTGAAGATCATGCCTTTCCACCTCAAAGCTTTGCTGCCATTGCTTTTCTTTGTCTTTTTCCTGGAGATTCATGTCTGACACAAGAGTTAACAAGGCTAGCTTTTCTCTCTCCAAAAGCTCAGTGTAACCAGTCATGTTTTCCTTCTGTTTGGTGAGTCCTGCCAGCTTCCCTTCCAGTTCAGTGTAAAGCGCTTGCAGAGCTCCATTTTTCTGCTGCAAACAGTCCATTTGGTTATTCAAGTCAATGCGCATCTTTTCATTCAGCTGTTGAAGTTTGACTCTCAGCATTTCTATTGGTTTCCTTTGATTCATCAGTTCATCATATTTCCGTTTCATCACAGCCCTTTGTCCATCTAATTCCTGCTTCTCATTGAAAAACATTTCCCGTAGCCTCTCCAAATTGATCTTCATCTGACTGAGTTGTTCTCTCTCTTCCCTGATGCTGGTCATGCCAGCTTCAAATTCTCCCTTCTTCTCGTTGAGGCCTTTCTTCAAACTCTCCAGTTCTTCTCTTTCTGACAGAACACTGTTCTTGTGCTTTTCCATTTTCTCTCGTAGCCCTTCAAACTCCACTTCCTTACGCTCTTGTTCTTTTTGTTTCAAGAGGATCGACTTCATGATGTTTTCCATTTGGTGTCTTTCTGACGTTACCTGAAGGGTCATGTCTTTAATCTGTGTTTTCTGTCTGTCTAGCTCATCAAACAGACTATCTGCATGTTCTTGCTTCTTGCTTATCTCAGCGTTAGTCCTCTCCAAGGTGTCTCGTTCCACTTTCATCTTGTGTTTCTCTTCTTCCAATATGTCTTTTTGTTTCTGGATGTCACTTTTAATAAGCTCCAAGTCCTGTCTGTCTTTTGTCAACATCTTTTTCACATCATCCAGATCCTCTCTCTCTTTCTCCAGCTCTGCCTTTAGTTTGTGAAGATCATGCCTTTCCACCTCAAAGCTTTGCTGCCATTGCTTTTCTTTGTCTTTTTCCTGGAGATTCATGTCTGACACAAGAGTTAACAAGGCTAGCTTTTCTCTCTCCAAAAGCTCAGTGTAACCAGTCATGTTTTCCTTCTGTTTGGTGAGTCCTGCCAGCTTCCCTTCCAGTTCAGTGTAAAGCGCTTGCAGAGCTCCATTTTTCTGCTGCAAACAGTCCATTTGGTTACTCAAGTCAATGCGCATCTTTTCATTCAGCTGTTGAAGTTTGACTCTCAGCATTTCTATTGGTTTCCTTTGATTCATCAGTTCATCATATTTCCGTTTCATCACAGCCCTTTGTCCATCTAATTCCTGTTTCTCATTGAAAAACATTTCCCGTAGCCTCTCCAAATTGATCTTCATCTGACTGAGTTGTTCTCTCTCTTCCCTGATGCTGGTCATGCCAGCTTCAAATTCTCCCTTCTTCTCGTTGAGGCCTTTCTTCAAACTCTCCAGTTCTTCTCTTTCTGACAGAACACTGTTCTTGTGCTTTTCCAGTTTCTCTCGTAGCCCTTCAAACTCCACTTCCTTACGCTCTTGTTCTTTTTGTTTCAAGAGGATCGACTTCATGATGTTTTCCATTTGGTGTCTTTCTGACGTTACCTGAAGGGTCATGTCTTTAATCTGTGTTTTCTGTCTGTCTAGCTCATCAAACAGACGATCTGCATGTTCTTGCTTCTTGCTTATCTCAGCGTTTGTCCTCTCCAAGGTGTCTCGTTCCACTTTCATCTTGTGTTTCTCTTCTTCCAATATGTCTTTTTGTTTCTGGATGTCACTTTTAATAAGCTCCAAGTCCTGTCTGTCTTTTGTCAACATCTTTTTCACTTCATCCAGATCCTCTCTCTCTTTCTCCAGCTCTGCCTTTAGTTTGTGAAGATCATGCCTTTCCACCTCAAAGCTTTGCTGCCATTGCTTTTCTTTGTCTTTTTCCTGGAGATTCATGTCTGACACAAGAGTTAACAAGGCTAGCTTTTCTCTCTCCAAAAGCTCAGTGTAACCAGTCATGTTTTCCTTCTGTTTGGTGAGTCCTGCCAGCTTCCCTTCCAGTTCAGTGTAAAGCGCTTGCAGAGCTCCATTTTTCTGCTGCAAACAGTCCATTTGGTTACTCAAGTCAATGCGCATCTTTTCATTCAGCTGTTGAAGTTTGACTCTCAGCATTTCTATTGGTTTCCTTTGATTCATCAGTTCATCATATTTCCGTTTCATCACAGCCCTTTGTCCATCTAATTCCTGCTTCTCATTGAAAAACATTTCCCGTAGCCTCTCCAAATTGATCTTCATCTGACTGAGTTGTTCTCTCTCTTCCCTGATGCTGGTCATGCCAGCTTCAAATTCTCCCTTCTTCTCGTTGAGGCCTTTCTTCAAACTCTCCAGTTCTTCTCTTTCTGACAGAACACTGTTCTTGTGCTTTTCCAGTTTCTCTCGTAGCCCTTCAAACTCCACTTCCTTACGCTCTTGTTCTTTTTGTTTCAAGAGGATCGACTTCATGATGTTTTCCATTTGGTGTCTTTCTGACGTTACCTGAAGGGTCATGTCTTTAATCTGTGTTTTCTGTCTGTCTAGCTCATCAAACAGACTATCTGCATGTTCTTGCTTCTTGCTTATCTCAGCGTTAGTCCTCTCCAAGGTGTCTCGTTCCACTTTCATCTTGTGTTTCTCTTCTTCCAATATGTCTTTTTGTTTCTGGATGTCACTTTTAATAAGCGCCAAGTCCTGTCTGTCTTTTGTCAACATCTTTTTCACATCATCCAGATCCTCTCTCTCTTTCTCCAGCTCTGCCTTTAGTTTGTGAAGATCATGCCTTTCCACCTCAAAGCTTTGCTGCCATTGCTTTTCTTTGTCTTTTTCCTGGAGATTCATGTCTGACACAAGAGTTAACAAGGCTAGCTTTTCTCTCTCCAAAAGCTCAGTGTAACCAGTCATGTTTTCCTTCTGTTTGGTGAGTCCTGCCAGCTTCCCTTCCAGTTCAGTGTAAAGCGCTTGCAGAGCTCCATTTTTCTGCTGCAAACAGTCCATTTGGTTACTCAAGTCAATGCGCATCTTTTCATTCAGCTGTTGAAGTTTGACTCTCAGCATTTCTATTGGTTTCCTTTGATTCATCAGTTCATCATATTTCCGTTTCATCACAGCCCTTTGTCCATCTAATTCCTGCTTCTCATTGAAAAACATTTCCCGTAGCCTCTCCAAATTGATCTTCATCTGACTGAGTTGTTCTCTCTCTTCCCTGATGCTGGTCATGCCAGCTTCAAATTCTCCCTTCTTCTCGTTGAGGCCTTTCTTCAAACTCTCCAGTTCTTCTCTTTCTGACAGAACACTGTTCTTGTGCTTTTCCAGTTTCTCTCGTAGCCCTTCAAACTCCACTTCCTTACGCTCTTGTTCTTTTTGTTTCAAGAGGATCGACTTCATGATGTTTTCCATTCGGTGTCTTTCTGACGTTACCTGAAGGGTCATGTCTTTAATCTGTGTTTTCTGTCTGTCTAGCTCATCAAACAGACTATCTGCATGTTCTTGCTTCTTGCTTATCTCAGCGTTAGTCCTCTCCAAGGTGTCTCGTTCCACTTTCATCTTGTGTTTCTCTTCTTCCAATATGTCTTTTTGTTTCTGGATGTCACTTTTAATAAGCTCCAAGTCCTGTCTGTCTTTTGTCAACATCTTTTTCACTTCATCCAGATCCTCTCTCTCTTTCTCCAGCTCTGCCTTTAGTTTGTGAAGATCATGCCTTTCCACCTCAAAGCTTTGCTGCCATTGCTTTTCTTTGTCTTTTTCCTGGAGATTCATGTCTGACACAAGAGTTAACAAGGCTAGCTTTTCTCTCTCCAAAAGCTCAGTGTAACCAGTCATGTTTTCCTTCTGTTTGGTGAGTCCTGCCAGCTTCCCTTCCAGTTCAGTGTAAAGCGCTTGCAGAGCTCCATTTTTCTGCTGCAAACAGTCCATTTGGTTATTCAAGTCAATGCGCATCTTTTCATTCAGCTGTTGAAGTTTGACTCTCAGCATTTCTATTGGTTTCCTTTGATTCATCAGTTCATCATATTTCCGTTTCATCACAGCCCTTTGTCCATCTAATTCCTGCTTCTCATTGAAAAACATTTCCCGTAGCCTCTCCAAATTGATCTTCATCTGACTGAGTTGTTCTCTCTCTTCCCTGATGCTGGTCATGCCAGCTTCAAATTCTCCCTTCTTCTCGTTGAGGCCTTTCTTCAAACTCTCCAGTTCTTCTCTTTCTGACAGAACACTGTTCTTGTGCTTTTCCAGTTTCTCTCGTAGCCCTTCAAACTCCACTTCCTTACGCTCTTGTTCTTTTTGTTTCAAGAGGATCGACTTCATGATGTTTTCCATTTGGTGTCTTTCTGACGTTACCTGAAGGGTCATGTCTTTAATCTGTGTTTTCTGTCTGTCTAGCTCATCAAACAGACTATCTGCATGTTCTTGCTTCTTGCTTATCTCAGCGTTAGTCCTCTCCAAGGTGTCTCGTTCCACTTTCATCTTGTGTTTCTCTTCTTCCAATATGTCTTTTTGTTTCTGGATGTCACTTTTAATAAGCGCCAAGTCCTGTCTGTCTTTTGTCAACATCTTTTTCACATCATCCAGATCCTCTCTCTCTTTCTCCAGCTCTGCCTTTAGTTTGTGAAGATCATGCCTTTCCACCTCAAAGCTTTGCTGCCATTGCTTTTCTTTGTCTTTTTCCTGGAGATTCATGTCTGACACAAGAGTTAACAAGGCTAGCTTTTCTCTCTCCAAAAGCTCAGTGTAACCAGTCATGTTTTCCTTCTGTTTGGTGAGTCCTGCCAGCTTCCCTTCCAGTTCAGTGTAAAGCGCTTGCAGAGCTCCATTTTTCTGCTGCAAACAGTCCATTTGGTTACTCAAGTCAATGCGCATCTTTTCATTCAGCTGTTGAAGTTTGACTCTCAGCATTTCTATTGGTTTCCTTTGATTCATCAGTTCATCATATTTCCGTTTCATCACAGCCCTTTGTCCATCTAATTCCTGCTTCTCATTGAAAAACATTTCCCGTAGCCTCTCCAAATTGATCTTCATCTGACTGAGTTGTTCTCTCTCTTCCCTGATGCTGGTCATGCCAGCTTCAAATTCTCCCTTCTTCTCGTTGAGGCCTTTCTTCAAACTCTCCAGTTCTTCTCTTTCTGACAGAACACTGTTCTTGTGCTTTTCCAGTTTCTCTCGTAGCCCTTCAAACTCCACTTCCTTACGCTCTTGTTCTTTTTGTTTCAAGAGGATCGACTTCATGATGTTTTCCATTTGGTGTCTTTCTGACGTTACCTGAAGGGTCATGTCTTTAATCTGTGTTTTCTGTCTGTCTAGCTCATCAAACAGACTATCTGCATGTTCTTGCTTCTTGCTTATCTCAGCGTTAGTCCTCTCCAAGGTGTCTCGTTCCACTTTCATCTTGTGTTTCTCTTCTTCCAATATGTCTTTTTGTTTCTGGATGTCACTTTTAATAAGCTCCAAGTCCTGTCTGTCTTTTGTCAACATCTTTTTCACTTCATCCAGATCCTCTCTCTCTTTCTCCAGCTCTGCCTTTAGTTTGTGAAGATCATGCCTTTCCACCTCAAAGCTTTGCTGCCATTGCTTTTCTTTGTCTTTTTCCTGGAGATTCATGTCTGACACAAGAGTTAACAAGGCTAGCTTTTCTCTCTCCAAAAGCTCAGTGTAACCAGTCATGTTTTCCTTCTGTTTGGTGAGTCCTGCCAGCTTCCCTTCCAGTTCAGTGTAAAGCGCTTGCAGAGCTCCATTTTTCTGCTGCAAACAGTCCATTTGGTTATTCAAGTCAATGCGCATCTTTTCATTCAGCTGTTGAAGTTTGACTCTCAGCATTTCTATTGGTTTCCTTTGATTCATCAGTTCATCATATTTCCGTTTCATCACAGCCCTTTGTCCATCTAATTCCTGCTTCTCATTGAAAAACATTTCCCGTAGCCTCTCCAAATTGACCTTCATCTGACTGAGTTGTTCTCTCTCTTCCCTGATGCTGGTCATGCCAGCTTCAAATTCTCCCTTCTTCTCGTTGAGGCCTTTCTTCAAACTCTCCAGTTCTTCTCTTTCTGACAGAACACTGTTCTTGTGCTTTTCCAGTTTCTCTCGTAGCCCTTCAAACTCCACTTCCTTACGCTCTTGTTCTTTTTGTTTCAAGAGGATCGACTTCATGATATTTTCCATTTGGTGTCTTTCTGACGTTACCTGAAGGGTCATGTCTTTAATCTGTGTTTTCTGTCTGTCTTGCTCATCAAACAGACTATCTGCATGTTCTTGCTTCTTGCTTATCTCAGCGTTAGTCCTCTCCAAGGTGTCTCGTTCCACTTTCATCTTGTGTTTCTCTTCTTCCAATATGTCTTTTTGTTTCTGGATGTCACTTTTAATAAGCTCCAAGTCCTGTCTGTCTTTTGTCAACATCTTTTTCACTTCATCCAGATCCTCTCTCTCTTTCTCCAGCTCTGCCTTTAGTTTGTGAAGATCATGCCTTTCCACCTCAAAGCTTTGCTGCCATTGCTTTTCTTTGTCTTTTTCCTGGAGATTCATGTCTGACACAAGAGTTAACAAGGCTAGCTTTTCTCTCTCCAAAAGCTCAGTGTAACCAGTCATGTTTTCCTTCTGTTTGGTGAGTCCTGCCAGCTTCCCTTCCAGTTCAGTGTAAAGCGCTTGCAGAGCTCCATTTTTCTGCTGCAAACAGTCCATTTGGTTACTCAAGTCAATGCGCATCTTTTCATTCAGCTGTTGAAGTTTGACTCTCAGCATTTCTATTGGTTTCCTTCGATTCATCAGTTCATCATATTTCCGTTTCATCACAGCCCTTTGTCCATCTAATTCCTGCTTCTCATTGAAAAACATTTCCCGTAGCCTCTCCAAATTGATCTTCATCTGACTGAGTTGTTCTCTCTCTTCCCTGATACTGGTCATGCCAGCTTCAAATTCTCCCTTCTTCTCGTTGAGGCCTTTCTTCAAACTCTCCAGTTCTTCTCTTTCTGACAGAACACTGTTCTTGTGCTTTTCCAGTTTCTCTCGTAGCCCTTCAAACTCCACTTCCTTACGCTCTTGTTCTTTTTGTTTCAAGAGGATCGACTTCATGATGTTTTCCATTTGGTGTCTTTCTGACGTTACCTGAAGGGTCATGTCTTTAATCTGTGTTTTCTGTCTGTCTAGCTCATCAAACAGACTATCTGCATGTTCTTGCTTCTTGCTTATCTCAGCGTTAGTCCTCTCCAAGGTGTCTCGTTCCACTTTCATCTTGTGTTTCTCTTCTTCCAATATGTCTTTTTGTTTCTGGATGTCACTTTTAATAAGCTCCAAGTCCTGTCTGTCTTTTGTCAACATCTTTTTCACTTCATCCAGATCCTCTCTCTCTTTCTCCAGCTCTGCCTTTAGTTTGTGAAGATCATGCCTTTCCACCTCAAAGCTTTGCTGCCATTGCTTTTCTTTGTCTTTTTCCTGGAGATTCCTGTCTGACACAAGAGTTAACAAGGCTAGCTTTTCTCTCTCCGAAAGCTCAGTGTAACCAGTCATGTTTTCCTTCTGTTTGGTGAGTCCTGCCAGCTTCCCTTCCAGTTCAGTGTAAAGCGCTTGCAGAGCTCCATTTTTCTGCTGCAAACAGTCCATTTGGTTACTCAAGTCAATGCGCATCTTTTCATTCAGCTGTTGAAGTTTGACTCTCAGCATTTCTATTGGTTTCCTTTGATTCATCAGTTCATCATATTTCCGTTTCATCACAGCCCTTTGTCCATCTAATTCCTGCTTCTCATTGAAAAACATTTCCCGTAGCCTCTCCAAATTGATCTTCATCTGACTGAGTTGTTCTCTCTCTTCCCTGATGCTGGTCATGCCAGCTTCAAATTCTCCCTTCTTCTCGTTGAGGCCTTTCTTCAAACTCTCCAGTTCTTCTCTTTCTGACAGAACACTGTTCTTGTGCTTTTCCAGTTTCTCTCGTAGCCCTTCAAACTCCACTTCCTTACGCTCTTGTTCTTTTTGTTTCAAGAGGATCGACTTCATGATGTTTTCCATTTGGTGTCTTTCTGACGTTACCTGAAGGGTCATGTCTTTAATCTGTGTTTTCTGTCTGTCTAGCTCATCAAACAGACTATCTGCATGTTCTTGCTTCTTGCTTATCTCAGCGTTAGTCCTCTCCAAGGTGTCTCGTTCCACTTTCATCTTGTGTTTCTCTTCTTCCAATATGTCTTTTTGTTTCTGGATGTCACTTTTAATAAGCTCCAAGTCCTGTCTGTCTTTTGTCAACATCTTTTTCACTTCATCCAGATCCTCTCTCTCTTTCTCCAGCTCTGCCTTTAGTTTGTGAAGATCATGCCTTTCCACCTCAAAGCTTTGCTGCCATTGCTTTTCTTTGTCTTTTTCCTGGAGATTCATGTCTGACACAAGAGTTAACAAGGCTAGCTTTTCTCTCTCCGAAAGCTCAGTGTAACCAGTCATGTTTTCCTTCTGTTTGGTGAGTCCTGCCAGCTTCCCTTCCAGTTCAGTGTAAAGCGCTTGCAGAGCTCCATTTTTCTGCTGCAAACAGTCCATTTGGTTACTCAAGTCAATGCGCATCTTTTCATTCAGCTGTTGAAGTTTGACTCTCAGCATTTCTATTGGTTTCCTTCGATTCATCAGTTCATCATATTTCCGTTTCATCACAGCCCTTTGTCCATCTAATTCCTGCTTCTCATTGAAAAACATTTCCCGTAGCCTCTCCAAATTGATCTTCATCTGACTGAGTTGTTCTCTCTCTTCCCTGATGCTGGTCATGCCAGCTTCAAATTCTCCCTTCTTCTCGTTGAGGCCTTTCTTCAAACTCTCCAGTTCTTCTCTTTCTGACAGAACACTTTTCTTGTGCTTTTCCAGTTTCTCTCGTAGCCCTTCAAACTCCACTTCCTTACGCTCTTGTTCTTTTTGTTTCAAGAGGAACGACTTCATGATATTTTCCATTTGGTGTCTTTCTGACGTTACCTGAAGGGTCATGTCTTTAATCTGTGTTTTCTGTCTGTCTTGCTCATCAAACAGACGATCTGCATGTTCTTGCTTCTTGCTTATCTCAGCGTTAGTCCTCTCCAAGGTGTCTCGTTCCACTTTCATCTTGTGTTTCTCTTCTTCCAATATGTCTTTTTGTTTCTGGATGTCACTTTTAATAAGCTCCAAGTCCTGTCTGTCTTTTGTCAACATCTTTTTCACTTCATCCAGATCCTCTCTCTCTTTCTCCAGCTCTGCCTTTAGTTTGTGAAGATCATGCCTTTCCACCTCAAAGCTTTGCTGCCATTGCTTTTCTTTGTCTTTTTCCTGGAGATTCATGTCTGACACAAGAGTTAACAAGGCTAGCTTTTCTCTCTCCGAAAGCTCAGTGTAACCAGTCATGTTTTCCTTCTGTTTGGTGAGTCCTGCCAGCTTCCCTTCCAGTTCAGTGTAAAGCGCTTGCAGAGCTCCATTTTTCTGCTGCAAACAGTCCATTTGGTTACTCAAGTCAATGCGCATCTTTTCATTCAGCTGTTGAAGTTTGACTCTCAGCATTTCTATTGGTTTCCTTCGATTCATCAGTTCATCATATTTCCGTTTCATCACAGCCCTTTGTCCATCTAATTCCTGCTTCTCATTGAAAAACATTTCCCGTAGCCTCTCCAAATTGATCTTCATCTGACTGAGTTGTTCTCTCTCTTCCCTGATGCTGGTCATGCCAGCTTCAAATTCTCCCTTCTTCTCGTTGAGGCCTTTCTTCAAACTCTCCAGTTCTTCTCTTTCTGACAGAACACTGTTCTTGTGCTTTTCCAGTTTCTCTCGTAGCCCTTCAAACTCCACTTCCTTACGCTCTTGTTCTTTTTGTTTCAAGAGGATCGACTTCATGATGTTTTCCATTTGGTGTCTTTCTGACGTTACCTGAAGGGTCATGTCTTTAATCTGTGTTTTCTGTCTGTCTAGCTCATCAAACAGACTATCTGCATGTTCTTGCTTCTTGCTTATCTCAGCGTTAGTCCTCTCCAAGGTGTCTCGTTCCACTTTCATCTTGTGTTTCTCTTCTTCCAATATGTCTTTTTGTTTCTGGATGTCACTTTTAATAAGCTCCAAGTCCTGTCTGTCTTTTGTCAACATCTTTTTCACTTCATCCAGATCCTCTCTCTCTTTCTCCAGCTCTGCCTTTAGTTTGTGAAGATCATGCCTTTCCACCTCAAAGCTTTGCTGCCATTGCTTTTCTTTGTCTTTTTCCTGGAGATTCATGTCTGACACAAGAGTTAACAAGGCTAGCTTTTCTCTCTCCGAAAGCTCAGTGTAACCAGTCATGTTTTCCTTCTGTTTGGTGAGTCCTGCCAGCTTCCCTTCCAGTTCAGTGTAAAGCGCTTGCAGAGCTCCATTTTTCTGCTGCAAACAGTCCATTTGGTTACTCAAGTCAATGCGCATCTTTTCATTCAGCTGTTGAAGTTTGACTCTCAGCATTTCTATTGGTTTCCTTCGATTCATCAGTTCATCATATTTCCGTTTCATCACAGCCCTTTGTCCATCTAATTCCTGCTTCTCATTGAAAAACATTTCCCGTAGCCTCTCCAAATTGATCTTCATCTGACTGAGTTGTTCTCTCTCTTCCCTGATGCTGGTCATGCCAGCTTCAAATTCTCCCTTCTTCTCGTTGAGGCCTTTCTTCAAACTCTCCAGTTCTTCTCTTTCTGACAGAACACTGTTTTGGTCAGTGTAACAATCCTTTTCTTTCCTTTTTTGCTTTTCTTTTTCAGCTTTCATTTTCATGATCTCCAGTTCATCCCTCTCTTTGTTGATCCTTTCCATACACCGGTCCAACTCTTTTTTTCTCCTGAGGCCTCTTCTTTGTAGAGCTTTTGTCTCATTTTTTATTTCTATCCACATCTGTTTTACTTTTTGTTCTTGCCAATTTCTTTTTCGGATCATCTTTTGATTCTCCCTCTGTTTATTTCTATATTCAGACATCAGTGCTTCCATCTCCCTTCTTTCATTTTTCAATTTTTCTTTAGCAAGTCTCAGATTCTCTGATTGTCTTTCGATATTTTCCACATGGGCCATTTCATCCCCATCTGCTCTTACTGCTTTCCTCTTTTTTTCGGACTCTACTTTGGATTTTAGTCTTTTAATGTTGTCTTTGATTGTCCCCTTATCAGCTTCTATTGCCTGGAGCACTTCTCTTTGTTTTCTAAAATTTGAAGTTACGTTTTCCATTAAATATATTTCCTTCCAAACATTTTCCAAATGTCCATTTATATTTTGCCGTATGTTCTCAAGTTCAATAACAAAATTAGCGATTTTTGAACTTTGATGTACCGTTTCAGCTTTGTCTGCTATTGCTGTCACCACTAGCTTTGTCTGACTCTCCGTTTCAGGCTTTTTGTATTCTTGGATTAAAGGAGTTTCATCATCCTTACTCAGGTTCTCCTCAGGTAACCCTTTCTTCTTTTGTTTTGATCGCAAGCTGTTATACTCCTCCCCCTCTCTCCTGCATTTATTTAATCTTTTGTTTAATTTCATTCTTCTCTTTTTGGTCTCTCTCCTCAGTAATTGCTGTTTTCTTTGAATTTCATCTGACATCATCTCCCTCTGCTTACATTTCCACATGCTTTTTCTAAACACTTTTTCACTTTCTTTTTTCTTAATTTCTAGTTCTGACTTTAGAAGCTCCATTTCTCTTATTTCTCTTTTTGTTAATTGCACTGTGTCATCAAGCTTCTTTTTCTGTCTTTTTATACTTTCCTTCAAACAGTTCATCTCACTTACCTCTACCATGGCTTGTTCTCTTGCTATTATTATATCTTCCCTTTCTTTTTCAATCTGTTGTTTCAACATCTTAATCTTTTCTTGGTCTCCCTTTTGTTTCAAATGCTCACTTCTTTCCATTTTTAGCTCTTCAATTTCAGAGTTTTTATGCTTTAAAGTCATTGTTTTTAATTGATTGTCCTCCTGAAGTGTTTTGTTTTGTGACCTGAGGATTGTGATTTCATCTAATAATTCTGTGTTTTCTTTGCTTACACTTGGTTTTATTATTCTTTCTTTGTTTGAATGTGTTTCTGCCTTTATATCAACAGCTTCCAAAGCAGTATGTTTACAATTTTGCTGCCTGATTTTAGTCTTGAATTTGTCATGGTCAGCTCTTTCTTTGGATAATAAAAGATGACAATTTTCCAGTTTTTGTTTCGTAGACTCAATCTTATCCTTCACTTCTCCTAAATATTTGAATTTCATTTCGGCCTCTATCATATTCATTTTTAAGTCATCACTTTTCTTTTGAATGCTAGCAGCCACTTTCTCTATGGTGATGTTAAGATCTGCTATTTTCTTCAAAGTCTTCTCAGCGGCATCGGTTTGTCTCTTCATTTGTATTTTAAAGATATCCAACTTGTCTCTTTCTCTCAATGTTTTCTCAAGCATCTGATCCAGTTCTCTTTTTTGTTTTCTTGCTACCATTTTCATCATTTTAATATTTCCGATTTCTTCCTTCAATGGTATTTTATTCCTCATCAATATATTATTAACATCTTTCAAAAGCACTTCTAATTGTTTTATCTCTTGGAGTAATGCTTCAATTCCAGATTCTCTATCTACTTGTTCTTTGTCTGCTGTTCTATCATTTGCTTGTTTTTCAAGTTTTAGTTGAAACAATGTCATTAGTAAATCTTGTGTTTGATCAATCACCCGTCTAAGTCTTTGTATATCATCATTTCCTGTTTTCTGTTTACCAAACGGTACAACCTTTTCTTCAGTATTTCTTTGTAGATCTTCACTAGACTGTTGACTTTGTGTTTGCTTCACTGCATCTTGTGTTTTCCAGGCAATCTCATCACTTTCTTCTTGAGTGTTTTTAACCTTCATGGTGTCTTTGTTTTCTGTTTCGATCAGCACTTCAGTGTCTCCTTCCACTTTATTTCTGGTTTCCAAAGCTTTGATTTGAATCAAGGTTGGAGTCTCCGGTCTCTTGCTCTGCAGGTCATTAATTTCTGTGATGAGTCTTTTAATCTCTTGATTTTCTTCCTTTATATCCTCCATAGAATATGTTATTTGCTTCCTTATTTTGTCCTCCCTTTCCTTAAGTTTTGACATCTCCCGATCTACTTCTGCCTTTTCTTGTACATTAATCACTAATGTTGTCTGACTATCTATTAATGTTTCTTCATTAATTTCGGTGTAAATATGCAAGAAAACACTTTTCTTTTCTTTCGTGTCCTCTGTAATTAAATTGTGTTCTTGTCCCTGTTTCCTCTCTGTGTGTAAGGGCTTTTTTTCTTTTTCACTCAGATGAAGGTCAACTGATGTTAAAGACTGTTGAAAAACAGTGGACTCTTTTGTCGTAGCATCTTCTGTTCTTTCTTCTATGTTTGAAGTTGGATCTCTGAGGGAGTGGCTGTGTGTTTCTCTCTGAGGTTCTTGAAGTTTGAATGGATTTATTGTAGAAGGCTTTGTGATTGAAGAATCCATCATTATCCACTTGCTGATTTGCGCTTTAATTGAAGTCATCTTCACCTTAAAAAAAAGAAGATTCGTCATGGTTTTCATTATCATTACAACTTACAACGTTATTGCATACATGCACGCATACATCATTTATACATATTTATACAGTATGCATATACGACCTAAGAGGGGCATTGCTTTTTTTGTTTATGATGAGTGGACAATGGACTAGAGCTTGTAACGTGTTTTCCTCGTCTGCCTTTTTTAGTGTCAAATTAGGCAATATTTCAATATTTTCATGTAAACTTTTGAATGGTTTGAATTTCTGTGGCCTGTTGCACCTGCTATGTATATGTTTGGTTGTTAAATCCACACTATACCAAAAATATTTAGTATGTAATGGAAGTTCTGCCATTGTTTGGATGCACCACATTGATTTACAAGATTAATATAAACTAGTAGAACATAGCTAACAACTAACCAAAATAATGTCACATAAACATTGTTATTATTACAGACATTTTCACTTCATGTGACCAATTGGCCTTTTTTTTTTAACACCTAACACCAGCCTACACACTTATCTAGAGTATAGTATACATACAGTATACACTGAACACTAATTTTTCAGTATTTGTTTTATTGCAGAATGCAGTGAAACAAAGTGAAAAATTTAAAGGGATCTGAATATTTCTGTACCCACTGTAACTGCTCTACACAGATTTATCAATTTCTAATGAATCTAGTTTTTTTTAAATGTTCCAGTTGCAAAATATCTTAAAGCAGGGCACACTTACAGGGAAGGATTGAGGGTCCAGTTTCTGTTTGTGTCAAAGCCTCTGCTCATCCTCCTAGTCATCGAAGCTTCAAAAATAATGTGCCATTAAATCCATATTTTATCGAGGATTTAAGTTAAGTTATAACTTCTTCCGATGCTGTAATAATCTTTGTTGTAATAAATAATATTTAAACTCTGCTACATTTGAACTAACGAATGGCTGGACTGAAAAGTCACTTCTCAGCGTGTGACCTGCGGTGTTAAAGTGCTTTGAGAAGTCAGCAGACTAAAAAAGACTTTTGAAAAAGCACAAGCTCAAGTCCATTTACCATTTAGGCCATCAAGTATACCTGAACAGATGAAAAGCAACCATAATTTATTTATTTGAAAATGCCACTGTTCTCTGCACTGAAAGGCTAACATTTATGCTCTGTAAAAAAGCAAATGTTTGGGTTAAGATTATTAAAAAAATAAATAAATATGGGGAAAGATTATTTACTTACCTTTAACTTTTCAACTTCTTTCTTTTTTTCCTTCATCTTACTTTGATCTTTTAACAACTCCATTTGCGTGTTTTTCATCTCTGCTGCAGTTTTTTCTATGCAAGCTTTAATCTCATTCACTTTCAGAATTGTAGTTATGGTATCCTCCAGCTTTAGTTGAATTGCCTCCTTTTGTCGGTGTATCTTGATCTTCAGGATTTCTAATTCATCT